>NC_089249.1:65723638-66041001 GCF_963930625.1 Muntiacus reevesi
GTGAAGGACGGCAGTAGCTGTGCCCACCTCACAGGATTGCTCCGAGGGTTAAATGAAGCCTTTAGAATAGTGTTAAGCACACAGCAAACATTCAGTAAAGGTTAGTTACCATTCTGGTATTCACTGCTGTGTTAACGAACCACCTATACTTAATGATATAAAGCAAGAACCATTTTATGATGCTTCTGGATTCTGTAGATCAGGGACTTGGAAATGTGTCCTGTGGATAGCTTATCTCTGCTCCACAATGTCTGAAGCATCGGTTGGGAAGTGAAGGGTGACTCAATAGCTGGAGGCCGGAATCGTCTGAAGACCTCCTCACTCACAGGCCTGGCGGTTTATGCTGGCTATTGGCTGGGAGTTCAGCAGGGGCTGCTGGTCTGAACACCCACACAGGGCCTCTTCAAATCTCTTGGTTTCTCCCTGCATGGTGGCTGGCTTTCGTGACTCAGTGTCCCAAAAGACAGGAATTGGAAATTGAGAGTTTCTGAAGATGTTGGCCCAGAAATTGGCACAGCATCACTTTCTTTGTCTTCTGGTCAAAGAAGTCACAAGTTCCTCCCAAATTCAAGGGAAAGGGACGTAGACATCACCACCTAATATGAGGATATCAATGGCATGGTGTATAATGAGATCATTTGGGTATGGTGTATGGTGGTGGCCATCCTTGGAAAATAATACAAATAGGTATACTAATGGGTATACTAAGGGTATATTAATGTTATACCCTGATAGTCATAAAAATATTTTAGCCCTGCTGGACCCAAAAGTTGAGATAAGAGGAATGAGAAGAGAGAACGGGAAGGTAAGCATTAGCCATCCATAGACTATCACATGGAGAAGGAAATGGCAACTGGAAACTCCAGTATTCTTGCCTGAAAAATCCCATGGACAGAGGAGCCTGGCGGGTACAGTCTAAAGGGTCGCAAAGAGTCGGTCATGACTAAGCGACTAACACACACAGACAATCACAACTTAGAAATTTTAGTCCAGTGCCCTTAGTGGGCAGATGATAGATCATGACTAAAAGAGAGGAAGTGACTTTTCCCAAGTCACACCATGGGCAGAAGCACCAGCTTGTTTCTATTTCCAATTAACCACACACTTGGAAAAGAAACAAAAAAACACTCGGAAGGGGAAGAAATAAAAAGATGGTGAAGAGAGGGAAAAAGAACTAGAGAAGGTCACAGAGAGGAAATGAGAAGGGAAAACAAGGAGAGAGCTGCCAACAGCATTCTCTCTTTGAGACCCTACTGACTCTTTGGTTGCATTACACACAGTACAATGCTTCTAGGAACATGTAAGCCCTGGAACAACATTGGCAAAATCCTTACCACTGGACAGCCTCCTTTATAGTTGGCTCAAATGTCAAATTAAACTAGTAGGAGTAATCTTCTTTCTCCTTTTTAAAAACATTTATTATTTTTTTTAACTTGGGTGTTTGGTATGATTTTCTTTCCTCCCTAACCTTGAGGATAGACTCTGAGCTGGAGAAGTTAATTGCAAGTGGAAATTTACCAAGTTGTGACTGTAGCAGATGCCTCTTTCTTCCTATTATTCCCTGTTATCTTCTTTTCCTTGTTGCCAGAACCAAACTTCCAAGTCCCTGTCATCAAGTTCCTGTAAATCTAGCCCCTACCCCACCCCTCCAAGTGGATTTCTCCCCATGCCGCCACTGTGTTTCTGGTTACCTACTCTGCATTTGATTTGGGATCCTACTCTGGTGTTTGGATTCAGATTAGGGCTCTAAGCTCTCAGGGACAGAGTCCATTCTGGTTTCGTGCTTTGCAGAGCCCATGTATGTGAAGGCAATATCTGTGGTGGAATCCCCAGGCTGGTCCTTCAGTCACCCAGCCTGCCTCGCCTTCATGCTCCTCTGTTCCACCACACAGAAGTCTGCTCTGAAAGCAATCCAGAGAAGTTCACCTGCTTTTTAAACCTACATAAACATGAAGGCACCAACTTTTCTCCTGGAAGGCTTCTTTTATAGCTGGCTCAAATGTCAAGTTAAATTAGTAGAAGTAATCCTTTTTCTCTTTTTTGTATACTCAATGATGCTAGAGACCAACAGTCATCAAAGCTAATGTAATAGAAATTCTTCTAACTATTTAAGCAGATCTTCCCTCTTTCTTCTCCAAAATAATGGTTCAAATTTCTTTTTTTTTTTTCCAGGGAAGAATACTGGAGTGGGTTGCCATTTCCTTCTCCACAAATTTCTTATTCTTGTTAGTTGATCAAGCAGTCACCAATATTAATATTTATGACATGCCAGGTTCATTGGGAATACAAATATGATTAAAGTAAAATCTCTGCTCAACTAGAGTTTATAGTATAGTGAAGAAATTATAAGCTTAGAGACCATAGACTGGGATCAGGGAGTCTGTGAACTCCAAAAATTACTTGTAAAGCTTTGGGAAGTATGTGTACTTTTCAGAGTGCAGGGTAAATAACCGTTACCTGATTCTAATCAGGGACCAATGCACAAAGCATGAAAGCCCACCGAGACAGAGATAATAGTCCCAAGCAAGTGTCACATCCATGACCACAGACAAAAGAGAAGGAAGGGTGGGGTTTGCTGTGTGCAGTCTCAATAGAGAAGAGGTCAGTGTCTGGTCCAAGAGGGACCACGCAGGGGAAATGATGGCTGGCCACCTGTTGGCGAGTACCTGATACTGAAAAGACATACCTGACTCCTGGGCTGGAGAAGGAAGCTGGTCACCAACAGAGGTACAACTTTGAAAACTCTAGTGAAGGGAAGCCCTTCATTGCTATTTAATCCACTTTGGTAATCTCTTTTTCATATTTTTAAGAGCTGTCATTTTCATTTTTATTCTCAGAACACATTTCAACTTGTCCATATGCCTCTTCATTCATTAGCCTAGGACCAAACTGGTGAGTTACATAATGCAAATATAATACATGCTTTACTGAAGGACACTTTCCCCTTGACCTCAGTCTGGCACAATTTGGCAAAAAGACTATAAATTAATTTTACAGATGATTTGCATAGTACTTGCACATTCAATTTAAGATTATTTTGCACTAAAAATGCTATTAGTATCTTCCAAAGTTTGTCATCCTTTGGAGTTTTCCATTGCTGATATATGTACCATATAAAAGATATATAATAAATGTGTATAAATGATATATACATATATATTACCATTTGTACAAGCTTTCTTTTTAGTAATTAAATAATATAAAGAAATTAAAAATTTTGGAAAAAAGCAAAAGGTGACCACTGAGGTAATCAACTTTGTGACATAAATTGTATCTCACTGATAGTTTAGATAATAGGATTCTCTCACTTTATTGAGAATATCAAGGAGAGACCATGGTTGGATGAATAACAAGCTAGAATCAAGATTGCCCAGAGAAATATCAACAACCTCAGATAAGCAGATGATACCTCTCTGATGGCAGAAACTGAAAAAGAACCAAAGAGACTCTTGATGAGGATGAAAGAAGAGAATGAAAAAATTGGCTTAAAACACAACATTTAAAAAATTAAGATCATGGCATCCAGTCCCTTCACTTCACGACAAATATATGGGGGAAAGTGGAAACAGTGACAGATTTATTTTCTTGGGCTCTAAAATCACTGCAGACAGTGACAGGAGTCACAAAATTAAAAGACGCTTGCACCTTGGAAGGAAAGCCATGAAAAACCTAAAGAGCATGTTGAAAAGCAGAGACATCACTTTGCTGACAAGTTCAGTTCTGTTCAGTCACTCAGTCATACCCTATTTTTTGTGACCCCAAAAGAACTGCAGCACACCAGGCTTCCCTGTTCATCACCAACTCCCAGAGCCTACTCAAACTCATGTCCATCGCATCGGTGATGCCATCCAACCATCTCATCCTCTGTCGTTCCCTTCTCCTCCCACCTTCATTTTCCCCAGCATCAGGGTCTTTTCCAATGAGTTCTTTGCATCAGGTGTCCAAAGTACTGGAGTTTCAGCTTCAGCATCAGTCCTTCCAATGAATATTCAGGACTGATTTCCTTTAGGATGGACTGGTTGGATCTCCTTGCAGTCCAAGGGACTCTCAAGAGGCTTCTCCAAAACCAAAGTTTAAAAGCTTCAATTCTTCAGCGCTCAGCTTTCTTTATGGTCCAACTCTCATAGCCATACATGACTACTGGAAAAGCCATAGCTTTGACTAGACAAGCTTTTATTGGTAAAGGAATGTCTCTGCTTTTTAATATGCTGTCTAGGTTGGTCATAGTTTTTCTTCTAAGGAGCAAGGGTCTTTTAATTTCATGGCTGCAGTTACCATCTGCAGTGATTTGGAGCCCCCCAAAATAAAGTCTCTCACTGTTTCCATTGTTTCCCCATCTATTTGACATGAAGTGATGGGACCAGATGCCGTGATCTTAGTTTTCTGAATGTTGAGTTTTAAGCTAACTTTTTCAATCTCTTCTTTCACTTTCATCAAGAGGCTCATTAGGTCTTCTTCACTTTCTGCCATAAGGATGGTATCATCTGTGTATCTGAGGTCTGAGGTTATTGATATTTCTCCTGGCTGACAAAGGTCTGTATAATCAACACTATGGCTTTTCTAGTAGTCATGTGCGATGTGAGAGTTGGACCATAAAGAAGGCTGAACACCAAAGAATTGATGCTTTCAAATTGTAGTGCTGGAGAAGACTCTTGAGAGTCCCTTGGACCGTAAAGAGAACAAACCAATCAACCGTAAAATAAATCAACCCTGAATATTCATTGGAAAGACTCATGCTGAAGCTCCAATGTTTCAGCCACCCGATCCCTAGAGATGACTCATTGGAAAAAGATCCTGATGCTGGGAAAATTGAAGGCAAAAGTAGAAGCAGGTGGCAGAGGATGAAATGGTTAGATAGCCTCATCAACTAATGGACATAATTTGAGCAAACTCCAGGAGATAGTTCATGATCTGAGTTCCAGTCAGGTTATTGCAAAATTCAGACTTTAATTGAAGAAAGTAGAAAAAACCACTAGGCCATTCAGGTATGACCTAAAACAAATCCCTTACAATTATACAGTGAAAGTGACAAATAAATTCAAGTGATTAGATCTGATAGACAGAGTACCTGAAGAATTATGGACGAAGGTTCTCAACATTGTACAGGAGGCAGTGATCAAAACTATCTCCAAGAACAAGAAACACAAAAAGGCAAAATAGTCATCTGAGGAGGTGTTACAAATAGCTGAAAAAAGAAGAGACACGAAAGGCAAAGGAGAACAGGAAAGATATACTTATCTGAATGCAGAGTTCCAAAGAGGAGCAAAGAGAGATAAGAAAGCCTTCCTGGGTTTGATCCCTGGGTTGGGAAGATCTCCTGGAGAAGGGATATGCTACCCACTCCTGTATTCTAGCCTGGATAATTCCATGACTGTATAGTCCATGGGGTAACAAAGAGATGGACACAACCAAGGGATTTTCACTTCACTCCTAAGTGAACATTGCAAAGAAATAGAGGAAAACAATAGAATGGGAAAGACTAGAGATCTCTTCAGGGAACATTTCATACAAAGATGGTTGCAATAGAAGATAGAAATGGTATGAACCTAATAGAAGAGGAAGAATATTAAGAAGAGTTGCTAAGAATACACAGAAGGACTATACAAATAAAAGATCTTAATGACCAGGATAACCACAATGGTGTGGTCCATCACCTACAGCCAGGTATCCTGGAGTGCAAAGTCAAGTGGGCCTTAGGAAACATCACTGCAAACAAAGCTAGTGGAGATGATGGAATTCTAGCTGAGCTATTTCAATCCTCAAAGATGATGCTGTGAAAGTGCTGCACTCAATATGCCAGCAAATTTGGAAAACTCAGCAGTGGCCACAGGACTGGAAAAAATCAGTTTTCATTCCAATCCCAAAGAAGGGTAATGCCAAAGAATATTCAAACTACCACATAGTTGCACTCATTTCATATGCTAGCAAGGTAATCCTCAAAATTCTTCAAGCTAGGCTTTAACAATATGTGACTCAAGAACTTCCAAATGTATAAGCTCGATTTAGTAAAGGCAGAGGAACCAGAGATCAAACTGTCAACATCCACTGGATCACAGAAAAAGCAAGAGAATTACAGAGAAATATCTGCTTAATTAAACTATATTAAAACTTTTGACTGTGTAGATCATTCTTAAAGAGATGGGAATACCAGACTATCTCTTCTGGTACTCATGAGAAACCTATATGCAAATCAAGAAGCAACAGTTAGAACCGAGCATGGAACAATGGACTGGTTCAAAATTGGGAAAGGAGTACATCAAGGCTGTATATTGTCACCCTGCTTATTTAATTTCTATGCAGAGTACATCATGCAAGATGCTGGGATGGATGAAGCACAAGCTGGAATCAGATTGCCAGGAGAAATATCAATAACCTCAGATATGCAGATGACACCACCCTTATGGCAGAAGTTGAAGAGTAACTAAAAAACCTCTTGATGAGGGTGAAAGAAAAGAGTGAAAAAGTTGACTTAAAACTCAATATTCAGAAAACTAAGATCATAACACCCAGTCCCTGCGGGGAGCCGGCCTGCTCAAGGCCCAAATAGGCCCTGGGAAAAGGCCTTGAAGGGGGCCATTCCCTGTCCCGCCACCCCATGATAAAGTAGTAAAATATTTGCTGGGCCTCCTTTGTTCTTCCTTGAGAAAAACGTAGTAGTGACCTTCACTTAGTAGTTTATTTTGGGAATGCCAAAAACAAGATGTAAGCTTCTGCAATCACTTAAAACAAAGAATTGTATTGATCTGACAGACACCAGATGGCATTTTTTATGAATTATGTTTTCTGCTTGTACTAGTATAAAGGTAGCTGTTCTACTCAATAAAATAGCTGACTTGCCTAAAGAGCATTCAGCCCTCTCGACCCCATCCTTTACTATCATCTTTTTTTTTCTCAGGCTTCCGTGTGGTTGCGGTCGGGACTTGTTCAGTTTGCCGGCTGGTCCCGGCAAGTGGCGCCTCGAACAGGGACTCGATTGGGCTACACGGTCGCAGCCGCCCGATACGTGAGTACAGAGGGGATCCCGAGAAAAATAAAATAAAATAAAATAAGAGAAACGTGAGTACAGATTTTTTAAGGGCGGAGAGGGTTTTAGTCGAGAGTATAAACTATGGGTCAAGGTAGTAGTAGAGAACTTTTTGTAACTATGCTTAAGACTATGTTAAAGGTGAGAGGAGTTACTGTTGCTAAACATAAATTAGAAAAGTTTTTGTTGTTTGTAGAAGAAGTTTGTCCTTGGTTCCCTGAGGATGGGACTGTAAATATAGAAACTTGGAAGAAGGTGGGAGAGCAAATTCAGCAGTATTATTCTTTACATGGGGCTGAGAAGGTACCGTTAGATGCCTATTCATTATGGACTCTTATCAGGGACTGTCTGGACCCTGAACATGAAAGCAAAAAATTGGAGACTGCATTAAAGAATATAATTGGCAAACCTCCCACCTTGCCTATTGCTCCTCCTTCGGAGCATGGTTCTGATATGGCAGAAAAACCCCCTGTACAGAGTTCCTCTGACTCTGATTCTGAATTAGACCCTGCTGAGCAAGCAAAAGATCCGTGGGAGTTATTTGCTGCTGAAAAAACCACTGTTAAAACACAAGTGGAATTATCCCCTTTTTCGGAGGTTAAAAAATTGCTTACAGCTGTGACTAACCATCTTGATGCTCTTAACTTAAAGCTTTTTTCCCAGCCCTTATGTCCCTCTAATCAGTTACCATCGCAGCCTCCGTCCGTTATTGCCGGATTAGACCCACCAAGAGCTGATATGCAAAAGGGGTCTGAGGCTTCCGCACAGGCACTATGTGTAAAAAACACCTCCAAACTGTCTCCCCTCCAACTTGCAATTCGCCAGGCGAGGCAACAGGGAGAAACCTTGGCAGGATTTCCTATCCTTTTCCCCGTCCTTGAAGACGCTCAACAGCGAAGGTATTATGAACCCCTGCCATTCAAACAAATTAAAGAATTAAAACAAACCTGTGCTCAGTATGGACCAACTGCTCCTTTTACTATGTCCATCATTGAGAATTTAAATAGTCAATATTTACCTCCTAATGATTGGAAGCAGGTCTCTAGGGCCTGCCTCTCTGGGAGAGATTATTTGCTATAGAAATCAAAATTTGGAAAACAATGTGAAATTTTTGCAGACAAAAATAAAAGAAATAGACTACAAGTAAGCTTTAAAGTGCTTATCTGCCTTTTCTGGCTTGCAGGCTGATTTACAGCACTATGACCTTCAAATAGCTCCTGAGAAAGTTCAACATAGCCCACCTTATTCTTATTTAGGCTTTAGACTGGAAGGAGAGACTTTTAAAGCTCAAAAATTAGAACTTCGTAAAGATAATTTGAAAACATTGAACGATTTTCAAAAATTATTAGGAGATATTAATTGGATTCGTCCTTATTTGAAAATCACTACTGGAGAATTAAAACCTCTGTTTGATATTCTTAAAGGACCTTCAGAGCCTACATCGCCTCGGGTTTTGACTGATGAAGGACGCCAAGCTTTAAATATAGTAGAAAAAGCTTTGGCTGCTCAAACAAGTTCCCATTGTGATTATACAAAAGAATGGGGTTTGTATATACTTCCTTCTAAACACACCCCTACAGCTGTTCTTTTTCAAGATTCCCCTCTTTATTGGATACATTTGCCTGTTTCCCCTGCTCGGGTACTCACCCCTTACTTTGATCTAGTCAGTACTCTTATCGCTAAGGGCCATCGAGATTCCAGAAAATTATTGGGGAGAGACCCTTACTTTATCTGTCTACCATTTACAAAGGAACAACAGGACTGGCTATTCCAGTTCAGCGATTCCTAGAATGCAGCCCTAGCTCATTTTGCCGGCAGATTAGAAAATCATCTTCCTGCTAATAAACTGCTACACTTTGCTAGTCAACACGACTTTGTGTTTCCCTCTGTAGTTGTTTCGCAGCCACTTAAAGGCGCAGTCACCGTATTCACCGATGGATCCTCAAACGGGAAGGCTGCTTATGTTATTAATGATAATGTTACCTCCTGGTTTACAGGCTGTTCCTCTGCACAAGAAGTAGAATTATGCGCCGTGTTTGCTGTTTTACAACACTTTGTCTCTGAACCTCTGAATGTTTTTTCTGATAGTCTGTATGTTGTTAGAGCTCTTAACCAATTAGAAACTGTTCCCTTTATTCATACTGTCAATTCAGTAATTCAGCAGCTGTTTCGAGATATACAAGCTCTTTTACATCAAAGGATTCATAAATGCTTTTTTGGCCATATTCGCGCTCATACAAATCTACCTGGAGCACTTACTTCTGGAAATGCATTAGCTGATTCAGCCACTCAAATTTTCCTTTCCCAGGCCCAACTCGCAGAACGCTCTCATCAATTACATCATCAAAAGAGCAATACCCTCAGATTACAATTTAAAATACCCCGTGAAACCGCCAGGCAAATAGTTAAACGCTGCCCTGTTTGTCCTCAATTTTTTTCTGTTCCTCACTATGGTGTGAACCCCCGCGGCCTCCTTCCCAACCATTTATGGCAGATGGATATAACTCACATTCTTTCCTTTGGTAAACTAAAATATGTTCATGTTAATATAGATACTTTTTCTGGATATATTTTTGCCTCTTTACAAACAAGAGAAGCAGCTCGACACTGTATCGCACATTGCCTTGCAGCATTCTCCGTTATGGGAACTCCAAAGATCATCAAAACAGACAACGGACCTAGATATACTTCTGCCGCTTTTCTTAATTTTTGCTCCCGTCTCTCTATCTCTCTTAAAACAGGCATCCCCTACAATCCCCAAGGTCAAGGCATCATTGAACGAGCTCATCAGACATTAAAACATCAGCTTTTAAAGTTAAAGAAGGGGGAGTTATATCCCCTCACACCATATAATTACTTACATCATGCCCTTTTCATTCTTAATTTTTTAAATTTGGACTCTAAAGGCAAGACCGCGGCACAGCGATTCTGGTCCCCAGCCGCTACCAACAAACCTTTCGTGACTTGGAAAGATCCAATTACTAATCAGTGGCATGGCCCTGACCCTGTTTTGATATGGGGGCGGGGACATGTTTGTGTTTTTCCACAGGATGCCGAAGCACCGCGCTGGCTCCCGGAGAGGCTGGTACGCCAGACGGAGACGGTCGCTGACTGCTCGAATGGAGAGTATGCAGACACAAGAGAAGAATGTTCTGCCAACAAATCAACAACTGCATTGCTGCAGATACAACCAATCCACACATTTCTCTATCCTATCTGGTGCTTGCATTAGCATGCACTGTTATGAATCAAGCATTTCCCAGAGCCGAAGGAAATGTTTTTCTTTCTTGGGCTCATTCCTATGCTGATTCTCATAATGCCTCTGCTTGTTGGGTATGCACTGCTATGCCTTTATCAGTTGTAAATGGTTTACCATGGTGGGTTTTGCCAATAAGTCGGGAAGATTTACCTGCGGTGTGTGAATTCTTAAAACAGTATAAACAGATTCACCTTAGCCTTAATTCTCTTAATATTACAGCCTTGACCTGGTGTAATTCGAAACCTTATGACTCCCGGATTAGATTTAATGCCAATCAAAGCCTTGGGACAATTTCTGCTGCCTTTAATCAGTATGCTACTTCCTCAAGCAAAGGACAAGTTCACGCCAGCCGATATTTTGGGGACTATTATCAGATTTGGGACGAATACTTTTGGATGACCCCAGAAAAAGGACAATTGCTGAAACGAGCGGACATTTGCTGGGAACAACGAGAACATCAACCCCACCTTGGAGAAAAAAATTTAGGCAGACATTTGTTAAAGCATATGGGTATTACTCCTAATTCTTTGTGTGAACGCATAATTGATGTTACTTTTTCTGTCAAAACACCCACGCCTTGGCCAGGATCTGATTGGCTTTATAACCCAGGCATCAGATGGGTTGCTCCTAACAGAACAAAGTGGATTTGTGGCCCTAATGTCTGGCCATGGCTGCCTGTAGGCTGGGTAGGACGATGCAGTCTTGGATTTGTGTTTGCTCCTGGTCATATTAGTCATGAGCCCATCAAAAACCCTGCCAACCTTCCCTTTTTGCGAGCGCGATGGACTCGATCTGTATTTCATTGGTATGATTATTTGGCAGCAGTATTTGTTCCCTCTATTGGGACGGCCGATATAATGGCCCATGTAGATGCCTTAACTAATTTTTACTCAAAAAGCCTTATTAGACACTAAAAAGGCTATTGAGGCTCTAAATGAAGAACAGAGACAAATGAGAAAAGCTGTTTTGCAAAACCGCATGGCTCTAGACATTATCGCTGCTGCCCAAGGTGAGACTTATGCTGTAATAAAAGTAAAATGTTGTGTGTATATCCCAGATTTATCTTCCAATGTGTCTGATGCTGTAAATGATCTTCAACATCAAATACTTTCCATGCAGGATTCCTCCCTTTCTTTTTGGGAGCAAGTTAAATCCTGGTTTACGAGTGATTGGTGGAAAAACCTGCTTACAGTGCTTGTTATTGTATTCTGTTTTCTTTGTTGTGGACCATGTATTTTACAATGCATTATGAATTTGGTCACTGAAAGAATTGTGAAAATTTCCCGTATTTTGAAAAAATAACCTTGTCTGCTTTTTCTTGAGGAATGAGTAGGGAGGCTCGGCCTTTAATAAATAAAAAAGGGGGAGATGCGGGGAGCCGGCCTGCTCAAGGCCCAAATAGGCCCTGGGAAAAGGCCTTGAAGGGGGCCATTCCCTGTCCCGCCACCCCATGATAAAGTAGTAAAATATTTGCTGGGCCTCCTTTGTTCTTCCTTGAGAAAAACGTAGTAGTGACCTTCACTTAGTAGTTTATTTTGGGAATGCCAAAAACAAGATGTAAGCTTCTGCAATCACTTAAAACAAAGAATTGTATTGATCTGACAGACACCAGATGGCATTTTTTATGAATTATGTTTTCTGCTTGTACTAGTATAAAGGTAGCTGTTCTACTCAATAAAATAGCTGACTTGCCTAAAGAGCATTCAGCCCTCTCGACCCCATCCTTTACTATCATCTTTTTTTTTCTCAGGCTTCCGTGTGGTTGCGGTCGGGACTTGTTCAGTTTGCCGGCTGGTCCCGGCAAGTCCCATCACTTCATGACAAATAGATGGGGAAACAATGGAAACAGTGATAGACTTTATTTTCTTCGACTCCAAAATCACTGCGGTCTGTGACTGCAGCCATGAAATTAAAAGACAGTTGCTCCTTGGAAGAAAAGCTATGACAAACCTTGGCAGTTATATTAAAAACAAGAGACATTACTTTGTTGACAAAGGTCCATATAGTCAAAGCTATGGTTTTTCCAGTAATCATGTATGGATGTGAGAGTTGGACCATTAAGAAGGCTGAGCACCAAAGTATTGGCGCTTTCAAACTGTAGTATTGGAGAAGACTCTTGAGAATCCGTTGGACTGCAAGGAGATCAAAGCAGTCAATTGTAAAGAAAGCAACCCTGAATATTCATTTGAAAGACTCATGCTGAAGCTGGAGCTCCAAAACTTTGGCCACCTGATGGAAAGAGTCCACTCATTAGAAAAAGACCCTGATACTGGGAAAGATTGGAGGCAGGAGGAGAAGGGGACAACAAAGGATAAGATGTTTGGATGGCATCACTGACTCAATGGACATGAGTTTGAGCAAACTCCAGGAGACAGTGATGGACAGGGAAGCCTGTCATGCTGCAGTCCAGGAGGTTGCAGAGTTGGACTTGACTGAGCAACTGAACAACAAGAAGACAACCTTATTATTGTGAGAGAACACATCATATTTTTTACAAACCAATAAGATCAAAGCAAAGCACAATGATGGATGAAGGTTAGATCAAATTATTCTGCTTTTATCCAAAGATCGCTGAAATAATCATCAAGTAAATGGCAATGTGTGACATCTAGAATAATAAGCAGATTATAGTGAGTTCCTTTGCATGAATATATTGGGTGTTTCAGAAGGAGTCACATTAAAGAAAGCATCTCATCAAATATACCATTCTGTCAGTATGACAGCAGAATCTAAAAATAATTTTAGTTCTTGCTTCTTAAACATCTAGTTTTAACGGTTTCATAACCTTTGTCACACCCTCAGAAACTAAATTTATTAGAATGTATTTAAGTCATTAAACATTTACTGAACACATAATAATAGCAAGATGCTGTGCTAAGCTTTGCAGAGGCTACAACTATGATTAGGAAACGATCCTTCCCTTAGGGAAGTTATAGAATATAGATAGAATCATATAGAATATAGATAGAGTCATATATTTACAAGCAGCTGTAATTTAAGGCTGAAAGTATCAAAGCATAACAGTAAGAAACTCAAAATGCTAGGGAAGCCAAAATGAAGAAGAGAGCAGTTGAAGTTGCAAAGCCTGATAAGGGTCTCACAAAGAGGGAAGAATCTGAACTGGGCCAGGAAGGTGTAAGATGACATCAAGCAAAGAAGGGGATAAAGTCCCTTTAGGCCCAGCATGTAGCAAGGGACAGAGAGAAAGACATATTATAAGACATGTGCTGGGGAAAGAAAAGGAACAGTTTGCTTAGAACAAGTATCCTGAACAAGAATAGAAAGCAATATATCTAGAAAATCATCTTAAAGAAAGAAATTTGAGTATTAAATACACTGCAAGGAATTTAATCTTTTCCAATATGTATAACGTGTGATTTGGGATTGGGGATGAGAGTTTTTGAACAAAAGTAATAGCATGAAAGTTTATGGAGACCATTGGGGAGGTTATTAGAATAGGCGAGGGGAAATTAGACACTAGACAAAGATGAGACTGGACTGGGATTACTGATGAAAGAAGGAGACATTGGCAAGATAATAGTCTCCAAAGAAAGTTAATTAGAATGAGCCTCAAAGACCTTCTGGCATGAATCCCAATATACAGGGTAGAAAAAACTAGGCAGTATAGATGTTCCACTAGATTAGGAGTTCAGCAAATATAGATTCTCTGAAGCAGAGCAGTTAGATTAAATGGCAGATTTAATCTAATTAATGGCAGATTAAATGGCATTGCATTTAATCATGAAAGTCAGCTTGATGGGCAAAGAGAGTTCCACCAAAGCTTATCTAAAGTTGGGAAGGATAAGATTAATCAGGTAGATTATCAAGTGATTATATTTGATTAATCTACTCTTTATGGAAAATAATTGCATCTAAAAATGTTATCTGATTGGAGAGCATTTTAAGTAAACCCACTTGAAAAATTTGGTACTTGCTTGCACATTGTTTGAACATTTATGAGTGCAAGAGATTACTATAATAGAAGTCAAAAACCCAGGCTCAAATCTTGCTGTCATCAACTAAGTTTGTAATCCTGAACAGCTAGTTAAACAATAATTGTTACTTTCTTCATCTGTAATATGTTGACAATAATACCTACCTAATCTGATTATTGGGCTTTCCAGATGGCTCCAGTGGTAAAGAACCCACCTACCAATGCAGGAGACTTTAGAAACACAGGTTTCTTCCTGGGTTGGGAAGATCCCCTGGAGGAGGGCATGTCAATGCACTTCAGTATTCTTGCCTACGAGAATCTCAAGGACAGAGGAGCTTGGCATGCTATAGTTCATAGAGCCACAAAAAGTTGGACACAACTGAAGCAACTTAGCATGCATGAAATCTGATTATCATGACAATAAGAGGAGACTGAGTGTAGAAATACCTGGAACAAAGAAAGGCAGTAATACTGTTTTTCTGCTTTCTTGTTTGTTTTCCTTTTAATGCACTTGCAGCGAAGTGGCATAAGCCAATCACTCCAAGTCTATGCTTGGGCATTTTGTAGTTTTGTTGAATTCTGAGATATCATTCTGGCCACATGATCAAGCTTTCCATTTTAAGTTGGTAAGTGTGCAAATTAGAATCTTATTTAGAAGGTTCTAAATAAGAAGCTTTATTTGGCCCACCATTTCATCCACATCTCACTTGTTTATTCCCAATATCAAAACTTTTAAAAATCAGTGTGTCTAGCTATGCATCCTGAGAGTTTTGAAATGGAGAGACCAAAGCAGCCTGGTGAGCAAGCTCTTTTGAACATGGATGTAGTGAGGATATGGCAACCTTCAAGCATCAAAGGAAGGTATTTCAAACAGAATGAGAACCATCCAAGGCAGGAGGGGCAGGACACTTCTCACTTGGAAACGCTGACCTACTTCTAATAATGGGAGAGACAGATTAAAAGAGAAGAGGGTTACTAGCAAATCTTCACTGGGGAAAGAAAAGAGACAGCAGGGTTAACATGTAAGTCTATTTCTCTTATTCTCCTGAAATAAATTCAGAACTAGAGAATCAAGATGCCTATTCATGTGTCTTCCTGTCTGTGACTGCCCAGTTAGGCAGCTGTTGCCGTTACGCCAAGTCCAATCAGCCAAGCCCACATCAGCTAACCAACAGAAAGGTATCATACCTGAAACTAAATTTACTTGGATAATCCTCATAGATGTTATAATAAAACTCTAAAAGAGTCAATGTAACATGAAGTTAAAAGTGAAAGTTCTACAATTAGCCTACCTGGGTTCAAATCTGGGCTCCATCACTTACTATATGACTTCTAGAGTTTAATCTTTTTGTACCTTGGTTTCTTCATCTGTAAGACAGAGGTGATAATAGTACTACATATATGTAATAGGATTTGTTGTGACAAAAGAATTAGTATACATAAATTACCTATTGAATGGGATGTACTGCTGATGCAAGATAAAGAAGCATGGGTAATGATGATCTTCAAACTTTATTTTAGAACTATGTTTTGTTATTATACAAAATTTTAAATGGAACTTCAAGGAAATAGCTAACCCCTTGATCTCTGGAGATAGCTGTTGAGCAAAAAGAGGGAAAAACAAAACTTGCAGAGAGGAGAAATAAAAACCATAAATATGGTCTCTGGAAAATCCCAGGCGGCCTTGTCAGCCTCCCTGGAGTTCTATGAATGACACCTATTATCATACATGATAAGAAGGGCAAGAGCATGATTAAAGAATAGACCCCAGATCACTTGCTTCACACTTTCTGCAGGGCAGCACTGTGGATATCTATCTGAGAGTAATTGAGCTACAGACTTAGAGAAGTGAGCACCAGTTCCAGCTCAGTCATTATCTATAAGTAATAAATTAAAAAATGAAACAGTATCTTCCTAGATCGGGTATTTTAACACAGGTTTTGTCTTAACCAAAGAAGCCACCTGTAAGCATGACAAATAATAAAAGGCAACCAGAAAGGTAGAAGGACATTTTGCACCATAAGACACAGAATCACCATCCACTGACCTACTGGCAACCCTAGCCATGGCCTGTGTGAAGGAGTGAAGGTGTATATGAAATGTTTTATAACCATGCATCATTCATTCATCTCCTCAATATACATTTTTAAGTATCTATGATACACTGCACATGTTAGATTCTTATGCTGATGATTCCTGGCTGAGGAATTACACAGCTCAGTTAAGCAGAGCGTAATACTGCATTCTGTGGGCAAACATGGAGATTTCACCTGGAAGGGGAAACTGTAGAATTCTAGATAAATGACCAGCATAGACATATATGACTATAAAATGGGAAAAGACAGCAAGTTATCCATTCTTCCTGGACTGGTAGGATGAATCATTTTCATAATTATTTAAAAAAATACTTATAACTCTAAGAATATTTATAGATAAGATTTTCTTCATAACTTTCCCAAAAACTCTATGCACAGGCAATACTTTTTCAGCCACATCTAAGACATTTTTATCCACTGGAGTCACAATGTTGAGGCCTTTTAGTCTGATTCTGAAACTGTGTTTACATTTGCTATTTAATTTAAACAAAGCTTAAAACCCTCCACACTCTTGTGGTGTTCTGTCAATGACTCTGTGGAATATGATTCTGGTTCAACTCTAAACTGCCACAAAAAATCCACCATGGTGAATTTTAGTCAAAGACTGAGCTTGTGTTAAGACCAAGCCCTGTGCCCCCAACAAAAAGATCCTCAGATTTCTTCTGGAGCACCCCACTCCACCTCAACAGCCAAAAGCTTGACAAAAATTATATCTAAGAAGTATTTATCATGTTTTAAATTATGCAAGGCATAGTAAAGATTAATCCATTTTTCAAGGCCAGCTCAAGTCAACTTTTGTTATTGCAAGTCCCAATTGACCCAGGTGTCACAACCATTCATTTTATATGGTTAGTTAGCTCCCATTGGTGTCATTTCTTATTTGTGGTTTTATTTTTCTGACCATAAAAGTAATTTAGAGGCAGCATATAATAACAGTTCATTTCTTGTGCTTTGAGCTCAGTCTAAATTAAAATTTTAATTTAAATATGAACTTTCATTTAAAATATAATTTAAAATTATGTCACCTCTTACTTGTGTACTGTGGCAAGTTACCTGTTAACTTCAAATCATAGTGTTGATATGAGAATTAAATAGAAAATTTATTTGTTGCCCTTGCACATGGTAGGTACTCATATTGATGGTGATTATATAAACTGTGGAAAATATATAAAAGTTGTTCAGTCATTTCTGACTCTTTGCGACCCCATAGACTCTACAGTCCATGGAATTCTCCGGGCCAGAATGCTGGAGTTGGTAGCTATTCCCTTCTCCAGAGGGTCTTCCCAACCCAGGGATTGAGCCCAGGTCTTTCACATTGCAGGTGGATTCTTTTCTAGCTGAGCCACAAGGGAAGCCCAAGAATACTGGAGTGGGTAGCCTATCCCTTCTCCAGGGGATCTTCTCGACCCAGGAATTGAACCAGGGTCTCCTTCATTGTACGCAGATTCTTTACCAGCAGAGCTACCAGGGAAGCCCCTATATAAACTGTAGAAAATATAAAAAAGACAAAATAAAATCACACATAATCCAATCACCCTGGGGATAAAGCACTATTTAGATTTCAGTGTATGCCTTTCCTTTATCAAAGTGTACATATGAGTACAGATATTTCTTAAATGTTGCCCGACACAAAGCATGGCTATATAAATTGTTTTTTAAGTTATGATATAATAGATTTTATTCATAATATTTACTTCATAATATTACAATATAATATTTACTTCCAACTCATGATTTTAAAGACTGAAAACTATTCTATCATGTTTTACATAATTTAGTTCTCCCTTCCCAGATTATCAGATTTTTATTTCCATTCTTCATCACTATAAATAATGTAGCAATGAATATCTTTATGTTTAACAACTTTTGTGTGGCTTTGAGGACAGAATGGGGTTCAAGTTCTGGCTCATGACCCACCAGCTGTGTGACTTGAGCAAGTAAATTAACTTTTCTAAGCTTCAGTCACATTCTTTGTAAAATGGTGAAAAGAATAGTACTTGATCTTCATGACTTTTCATGGAATTGAATTGATAATCTCTGTAACATGCTTAGCAACAGAATAAACACAAAAACATTAGCTACTATGATTATTTTTCAAAAGAGGAATTACTGGGCCAAAGTTTGGAAGGGATTAGAGTAGCATACACAGGATGAGATCTTCATGGGAAGTTGGGGGGTATTCTATATAAAAGGGTTACACTAGGCCTACAGGTCCCAGACTTCTGATTAGGGTTAGTGTAAACAGTAACCGAAACAACTGTGGGCACCTGTTGCCTTATCTGTCTTATGATGTCACGGAATGAAAATATACCCTGGGGGGAGCACAAGTGTTTGCAGGGTTACCTTGTTACTTTTAATTGTCCCATGGTGTGCTTACCTGGAGCAGTAGGTGGGAGGGTGTCTGTGGGGTCTCCAGAAACAGTGGTCACACTGTGTTCCAAGAGGGGACACACTCGCTCTGCACAAACCCTACTTTAGAGGCTCTAGACATGAACAGTGGGGGCGGCTCCTTAATTCAGTAAAGGATCAAGTTCAGTAGTGGAAAGGCTGAAAAGAGATGCTTCCATGAGCAGAGCAGGTGGAACAAGGATTTCCCCCTGGAGAAGGGGTAGAGGCTGGGAAGCTGAAGACCCAACCCAGCTCTGCTCTTCATCCTGTCTTTACCATCTCACCAAAGTATACCATCTTTCACACAGCTGCTCAGACCCAAAGTTTCCACTTTCAATATATCAGAAATCCCTACTGCTCTCTTTCCAAAATATATTCAGAACCCATATCTGTCCTCGTCCTGTAGCCCTGATCCAAATCACCATTATCTCTCATCTACAGCAGCCTCCTAACAGGTCTCCCTGTTTCCATGCAGGCCATGCCCCCCTCCCTTGTTCACATTCTATAGGGCTGTCAAAATAATTTTTCCAATGCATAACTCAGATCCTGTTACCCTCCTACTTAAAATCTCCCAGTGACTTTCTCTGCAACTTGAATAACCTTCTATCTCCCAACCCTGGATTATAATTGTATGCTCTATCCCCAGCCTGCCTCTCTTCCCTTGCCTTAACCCCAGCCCTGCAGTCCCATTGGTCTTATTTCTTTTTCTCTGTAAGGCCACCTCCTTCCTATTTTAGAACCTTTGCATTAACTGGCCCACATACTTATATTTTCTTCTTAATTGTATTATGAATACTTTCCCAAAGATGGAAAATACTGGCTGGCTATCTCAGGGAGTAGAGCGTTTTCTCTCAATGGGAAGTCCCCATTGGAACGAACAGTCATAAAGTAGGTTCCATAACCTGAAGTGAGAGATCAAATTAAGCATCCTTAGCAATTTCTTCCAACTCTGAGGTCCTGCATTTTCTACCATGGGTAGAGTTACTTTCATAATCAGGGGCATGAAATCTTTTGCTCACTTGTTTTTCAAGGAAAATTCTGGAGTCAGGGTGAAGGGTAGTTTGGAGAATGGTGTCATCATTTTCATGGAGACAAGTGAGAGGCTCTTTTGATAGAACAGATATGAATATGAAGACCAGACTTCAACTGTACAGTAGGGACTCAGGCACCCCAAAGTCAATTAATAGGAAGTTGGATGGATTTTCAGCCAATGCTCTTCTTGGGGATTAAATAAATTTAGTAGAAAGAAGATTGCTTCTTTTACAAAAGTAATGCTGTGGACACATGCATAGTGTATGCATTTGGAGGTGTCACTTTATTGCCTGAACCTCTTGTAATTGGATATTGCATTTCCAAGATAGCTGTGGCTATCACTGGTACTCCAGTCTATGCTTGTAGAACAGAGCCAGGCCAAGCATTCTTACAGAACCAGTTTTACAGCTT
Source organism: Muntiacus reevesi (assembly GCF_963930625.1). Taxonomy (NCBI): domain Eukaryota; kingdom Metazoa; phylum Chordata; class Mammalia; order Artiodactyla; family Cervidae; genus Muntiacus; species Muntiacus reevesi. The sequence goes on from NC_089249.1 coordinate 65,743,783, forward strand.
TGCCCCTGTTAGCATTATTCTCTGTTCAGCTAAGCTAAAAAATTGATTGCTGAGCTGAAGAATGATAAATGAGAAGAAGGCATGGATCCAGAATTAAACTCTGCACAAGAAGTTCAACCTCCACCTTGCCATGGTGGGACCCCAGGCCAGTTTCTTGTCCCTGCGTGCTTCATTATCCGTTTGTCAGCACAAAGCATTTGCTGAGTCCTTCTACTAAAACTATGCTGGATGACTTCAGGTGTCAGGTCGGCAAGCAGATTGAAGATGTTGTTGATGAACAAAGACACACACACAAATTGATCTAGAAATAGTGTGGAATTCTACAGAATCTATTCCTAGGAAATTAAAAAGAGAGAGAGAAAATGAGAGTGAGAACTCATTTTAATTCAACAAATGTTCATCAAACACCTACTAAAATCAACAAACAAGGCACCATTGAGAATAGTAAGGAGAGTGGGGGATACATACAGCAGTCTGCTCTCCACAACTAGTAAAGGACATCATCATAGAAACAATTAAGTCAAGGCCGTGCTATCACAGGGAATGTCAGAGGGTGAGATGGTTGGATGGCATCACTGACTCCATGGACATGACTGTGAGCAAGTTCTGGGAGTTGGTGATGGACAGGGAAGCCCGGCCTGCTGCAGCATGTCAGTCCACGGGGCTGCAGAGTCAGACATGGCTGAGCAACTGACCTGATTGCTGTCACACTAACTCATGTGTTATTCACTCTAACTATCAGGCTCATGGAGGAAGTAGCATTGGAGCCAACTTTGGAGAAGCATGAAGGAGGCATTGGAAAGGAGAGAGAGAGAATCATGAGGTCAAGAACATCTGCTTGGTATCACATCATCTCCCTTCTGAAGGATGAATATGGCTCTCCTTTTCTATATCAGGCAATGTGCTAGTCCAGGGATTGTTGTTGTCCAGTTGCTAAGTCGGATCCGACTCTCTACAACCCCAAGGAGTGCACCACATCAGGCTTCCCTGTCCTTCACTATCTCCTGGAGTTTGCTCAAACTCATGTCCTTTGAGTCAGTGATGCCATCCAAACATTCTCTGTTGCCCTCTTCTCCTCCTGCCCTCAATTTTTCCAAACATTAGGGTCTTTTCCAGTCAGTCAGCTCTTTGAATCAGGTGACTAAATTATTGGAGCTTCAGTTTCAGCATCAGTCCTTCCAACAAATTTTCAGGGTTGATTTCCTTTAGAATTGACTGGTTTGATTTTGCTGCCCAAGGGGCTCTCAGGAGTCATCTCCAGCACCACAGTTTGAAAGCATCAGTTCTTCAGTGCTCAGCCTTCTTTATGGTTCAACTTTCACATTCATACATGACTACTGGAAAATCCATAGCTTCGACTATGTGGACCTTTGTCAGCAAAGTGATGTTTTTGTTTTTTTGTATGGTGTCTAGGTTTGTCATGGCTTTTCTTCCAAGCAACAATGTGAGAAAAATAGACCCAATTCCTCTCTTCATGTACCTTATCACTTAGCAGTGAATATACTATTAATAAAATAATTCCATTAATAAACACAAAGTGGGAACATGGATCAGTTCAGTTCAGTCACTCAGTTGTGTCCGACTCTTTGCGACCCCATGAATCGCAGCACGCCAGGCCTCCCTGTCCATCACCAACTCCCAGAGTTTACTCAAACTCATGCCCATTGAGTCGGTGATGCCATCCAGCCATCTCATCCTCTGTCGTCCCCTTCTCCTCCTGCCCCCAATCCCTCCCAGCATCAGGGTCTTTTCCAATGAGTCAACTCTTCGCATGAGGTGGCCAAAGTACTGGAGTTTCAGCTTCAGCATACCATACTTCTGTTTCCCCTTTTATCAATAAGTCAGTTTCCCTCCCTGCCTCTTCCCTCATTTCCCAGATAAAGAGAGAAAAACTAAGCCTTCTTGGAAAGAAGAACAGGAAGTTCTGCTAGACAGTAAAAGAAAGTGGAAATCCACTTTACCCATCCTAGTTGATTACTGAGAGGACAAGGAGAGGGAGTGTGAACTGCATAAACATGAATGTCCTAGTTTTCCCCACTCAGAGTAGAACCCAAAAGGAGAAAATGTTATAGTAACCTTCAAGGGACCTGACATTAGGAACTTTAGAAACCTTAGGAGATAGTCAGTGACATGTTTTCTTGAACTAGAAGTTCAAGAACTAGAAGATTCAAGTTCCACTGAGGTCATTTCCAGCACAGCCAAGGAAGACACGGTAATATTTGCAGAGATAAAACTTATGTTAATATTTTTATATTCCCAATTCTATATTTTATATAAAGGAGATATTAAGATGCTAAGAAATCCTGAAATCATTACTAAATTAATCAGCACAGGCTAGATTGTTTTGGACTAAACTGGTTTCCCCAAGATTTGTGTGTTGAAGCCCAGATTGGAAATGGAGATTTTGGAAGGTGATTTAGTACAGATGAATTCACGAAAATGAGGTCTTTATGATCAGATTAGTGTCCTTATAAGAGGAGATCAGAAATCCCTGCCCCTCCCTCTCTCTGAGGGCACAGAGGAAAGAGTGCCACCTATGAGCTAAGAAGAGACCTCTCAGCAAAAACTGACTCAACCAGCGCCTTGATCTGGAACGTCCTGGCCTCCAGAACTGTGAGAGAATAACGTTCTCTTAAGATAATCAGAATGTGATATTTTGTTATGGCAGTCTGAGTAGACTAATATGGTTCTGCTGCTATAACAAACAACCCTCCACCCCCTAAAAAGATCTCAGAGGATTAAAGCAACAAAGATGTATTTCCAGCTCAGGCAGAGTACTGCAGCACCAGGCAATTCTACAGAAGAGCTGCCCTCAGAGTGAACACTCAAAGTAGAAGTATCACAGATGTAGAAAGCAGATCTATGGTTTCCAGCGGCGAGGGTGGAGGGACAAACTGGGAGAGTGGAATTGACATATAAACATCTATCTGTATAATAGATGCCCAATAAGGACCTACCGTATGGCACAGGGGCCTCTACTCAATAGCCTGTAACGGCCTATATGAGCATGCTAAGACTCTTTAGTTGTGTCCAGCCCTTTGTGGCCCTATGGACTGTAGCGCACTAGGCTCCTCTGTCCATGGGACTCTCCAGACAAGAAAAACTGGAGCGGGTTCCCACGCTCTCCTCCAGGAGATCTTCCGAACCCAGGGATCAAACCCACATTTCCTTCATTGGCAGGCAGCTTCTTTACCACTAGCAACACCTGGGAAGCCCAGACTATATGCAAAAAGAATCTAAGAATGTATGGATATGTGTATATGCAGAACTGACTCGCTTGTCTGTACAGCTGAAACTAACACAACATTGTAAATCAACTATTTTCCAATAAAAAAAGTACTCGTTGATCCAGGGTACTTTTATCTGGTTACTCCACTATCTCAGCAAGAGAAGCTACTGAAAGATTCAATCATTTCTGAAGGCAGCTCCTATCAGAGGCTGTTCTGGAATGGATTTCAGTTGATCTAAGTCTTTGGAAAATCAAGTATAGTCTGCAATGGGTAAAATCCTTACAAGTCCTAATAACCAAAGTGAGCATCTATCTCTACAATGAGTGTTTGCTCCTGAGAGGCATATGTGTAGAGTATCCTGTCTCCTTTCTTATTTACTCTCCTGAAGCCAAAAGAAGAAGTCAAGCAGAGACAGGTAAATATTCCTCCTTCTACTAGTGACCAAGTGGGTATGTTTGTGTTTTTTTAAAAAAATCAAAATCTCTCTTTAAGCTTTATATATTACCTATGTACCTAATAATTGTTTCAGTTATGCAAATTGAATCACAAAATAATTATAAACACCAAACGTGGTTCAAATTGCCTCTTAGAGTTTCAGGTGAGCACAAAGATGTGGTTAATTTGCTGCACTGTTACACGGTGCATCTCTGGGGCATTAAAATAAATGTTACATCATGATAGCATGCAGTATTCTGAAACATGAGGAATTCATGGCCCTGGAAGTTTCAGAGACTATCACTTAGCAATTACGTCACATAAGCCTCATTCTGAGTCTTCACAATCATGGAGACCAGGAGGCCTGTGTTAATGGATGTTTAGGCTGTTTAGGGAAAAATATAATTCTGAGAATATGGATTCCTAAATTTCCATTGTTATGTGGATGTCTCTGCTCTCTGACAAGCAGAATTAAAGACAAAAGAAACATTTCCTTTCTCCTGGGACTATCTTGTTTCGAGTTAAAATTAAAAACCTAACATTGATGAATGACCTTGAATATAAAAAGGGCACAAAGATTAAGATTAGGATTTTCCAGTGTTCCCTTTCCCTCTTAGCCATAATCAGTTTTTCTCCCTAAGAAGCGATGGAGGCAATCTATAGATTCAATGCAATCCCTATCAAGCTACCAACGGTATTTTTCACAGAATTAGAACAAATAATTTCACAATTTGTATGGAAATACAAAAAATCTCAAATAGCCAAAGTAATCTTGAGAAAGAAGAATGGAACTGGAGGAATCAACCTGCCTGACTTCAGACTCTACTACAAAGCCACAGTCATCAAGACAGTATGGTACTGGCACAAAGACAGAAATATAGATCAATGGAACAGAATAGAAAGCCCAGAGATAAATTCACGAACCTATGGACACCTTATCTTTGACAAAGGAGGCAAGGATATACAATGGAAAAAAGACAACCTCTTTAACAAGTGGTGCTGGGAAAACTGGTCAACCACTTGTAAAAGAATGAAACTAGAACACTTTCTAACACCATACACAAAAATAAACTCAAAATGAATTAAAGATCTAAATGTAAGACCAGAAACTATAAAACTCCTAGAGGAGAACATAGGCAAAACACTCTCCGACACGAATCACAGCAGGATCCTCTATGACCCACCTCCAAGAATATTGGAAATAAAAGCAAAAATAAACATATGGGACCTAATGAAACCTAAAAGCTTTTGCACAGCAAAGGAAACTATAAGCAAGGTGAAAAGACAGCCCTCAGCAAATGAAGCAACAGACAAAGGATCAATCTCAAAAATATACAAGCAACTCCTGCAGCTCAATTCCAGAAAAATAAATGACCCAACCAAAAAATGGGCCAAAGAACTAAACAGACATTTCTCCAAAGAAGACATACAGATGGCTAACAAACACATGAAAAGATGCTCAACATCACTCATTATTAGAGAAATGCAAATCAAAACCACAATGAGGTACCATTACACACCAGTCAGGATGGCTACTATCCAAAAGTCTACAAGCAATAAATGCTGGAGAGGGTGTGGAGAAAAGGGAACCCTCTTACACTGTTGGTGGGAATGCAAACTAGTACAGCCACTATGGAAAACAGTGTGGAGATTTCTAAAAAAACTGGAAATAGAACTGCCATAGGACCCAGCAATCCCACTTCTGGGCATACACACCGAGGAAACCAGATCTGAAAGAGACACGTGCACCCCAATGTTCATCGCAGCACTGTTTATAATAGCCAGGACATGGAAGCAACCTAGATGCCCATCAGCAGACGAATGGGTAAGGAAGCTGTGGTACATATACACCATGGAATATTACTCAGCCGTTAAAAAGAATTCATTTGAATCAGTTCTAATGAGATGGATGAAACTGGAGCCCATTATACAGAGTGAAGTAAGCCAGAAAGATAAAGAACATTACAGCATACTAACACATATATATGAAATTTAGATAGATGGTAGCGATAACCCTATATGCAAAAAAGAAAAAGAGACGCAGAAGTACAGAACAGACTTTTGAACTCTGTGGGAGAAGGTGAGGGTGGGATGTTTCAAAAGAACAGCATGTATATTATCTGTGGTGAAACAGATCACCAGCCCGGGTGGGATGCATGAGATGAGTGCTCGGGCCTGGTGCACTGGGAGGACCCAGAGGAGTCGGGTGGAGAGGGAGGTGGGAGGGGGGATCGGGATGGGGAATATGTATAACTCTATGGCTGATACGTGTCAATGTATGTCAAAACCCACTGAAATGTTGTGAAGTAATTGGCCTCCAACTAATAAAATAAAATTAAAAAAAAAAAAAAAAAAAAAAAGAAGCGATGGAGGCAGAAATGATAGTGAAGGAGCAAGGTTCTGGTGGGACAAGCACAAACATATTAACAGTCTCTCTTCATTTGGTTAGAGCTTTCCAGTTTATAAATCACTTTCACATTCTCATGAAATCCTAAAAAAAATGTGAGGTAGGGTAGAAAGAGTCTTTTTTTTTTTCTTTTTTTGTCCAGAGGGGGAAAGCTAAGGTCTAGGGGAGTGAAGGGACTGATCGAAGATCACATTACTCAGGAAAAGAAGATCTAGAACAAGACCCAGGCTTCCTGATGCCTGAGAAGTGCTCTTGCCACTATATTGCCACTGTTATATCTTGTCTAGATTGTAATAAATAATTCTGTTTATGACACTGGTTTAAAAATATTTGAATGAGAAACCAAGAAAATTTCCACTCATGGAATCAAACTCAAAACATCAAGTCTGTTTTTTTTTTTTTTTTTTTTTTAATTTCCAGCTCTCCTGGCCTTTCACGGAAGAGAAACACAGAAGACATGATGGATATCATAGGAATTCAGTGGTGGGATTGGGTGATTAAGCTTAAGATAAATGATAAGAGGGCTTTGGAAGGAATATTGCAGGTATGATGGTATGACGGCATTTGTGTGATATTTTTCTGTCAGATGCATTTGAGACAATGACTTCATATAGGAAAGGAACTATCATTTTATTTTTCTTCTTTAACAAATATAATCATGAGCTCTTCATTAGAAACATGCTCTAGTGACTTAGCCATTTTCAAAGTGAACTTTAAGGATCCTGATGGCTGCTCTTGTGAGAGCAAGGGTGATCATAGAGCCCACTAATAATACATTTGTTCTGATTTTCACATGGAAATAGCTGCCTCTAGGACCTGGGCCCAAAAAGAGGGCACTAGCCTATCTTTTCCTGGCCTTATACTTGGATCCTAAAAAATGTGCTGGAAATTTTCTTAGAGATAAACTTCTTAGAAATAAATTTATGAGATAGTCAATATCCATGAAGATAGCATAAATGAAAGTTCAGGTGATGCCCAGACTAGTTCTGGATGGAGGAGGGAGATTGCACAATCTCTGAGTTGATGCAAAGCCCCTACAGAGGGGACTGAAACTCTTGTTTTCAAAAGATTGACACTTCGACTTTGACCACTGATAATTGCTGTCATATATGTGTCACTTTTTCAGTTGGAGAAACCAGGAATCTTGAAGATGGTAAGGAAGAACAGTAACCAGTCCTCGATGGAACAAAAGCTAAGGGCTATATGACACAGGTTTCTCACAAGTGGATGAAGACAATGTAAGAATGGGAGAGGGAATTTACCGCACTAGAATGCTCTATGGAGTGCTTTCTCTAGGTGCCTCTTCTCTCTCCAACTCACACCCAAGCCTAGTATCTTGGCTCATCAACATGCTGTCATTTTTAACGTCATACACACGATCAAGCTTTAAAAAGTTGGTAAAAAATGAATTGCTGCTCTTAAGTCAGCTTTGTTAACACATTTGGGAAAGCCAGGGGAAAGCTTTTTGCCTGTTTACATATGTCAATGATAGCTGCCAAAATCAGCCCCTGGCTTAGTGCTCTAGGGCCTAGAGAAACCCAAGGAGGCCTGAGGAAATGGAACGAAGTTCAGTGACATCCAAAATCTTGCCTCTGAACTTTCTAAGTCTCTTTTGTGGGATTTTCCCTGCCCCTACCCCCACTCCCAGTATATCAGCTTCTCAGATCTCTTCTTTTGGCGATGATACTGAACATAATTCAGCTTCAACCTTGCTTCTGCAAGGTGTGAACGTCCTAGAAATAACATATACTTTAACTGTTTATTAAAGCACAAATACATGTGTAAAAGAGGCTAGGCACTTACCTAACATTGAGCAGTCACTGGTGGCAGTCTGACTTCATATTAATCCTGGGCAAGTCTGACCTCATGTCAATCAGCTGAAGCTAAGTCTTCAAGAGGGATTCAGGTGAGAGCTGTTGGCCACCAGCAACTCACTGATGGCCCATCAGCAGGAAAGCCAGCTTCAAAACCCCATATTAGAGTTTCCGGAACTTCCCTTGATACCAACAGAGTGGTTCCCTGAAAAGCAGGCTCTGTGACAGAGGTGAATATACAGGGAAATACTCTTGGAATTAACACCTGTAAGTGAGTAAAAGAAGCACGGTTGGGCAAAGAGAAAAGTTGAACTGCAAAGCAGTTGCAACAAAGAGCTCAGTCAATCTTGCAGGAGGCTCTGGAGTTGGATGGCCCTTCAAAACTATTCCCATTTGAGGGAACAGGCTAAACCTTCATAACCCCCTACCAACAAGCCATGGGATGAAACCTGGATCCAGGATAGGGATTAAGTCTTAGGAAGTTCTCTTCATCTGAGAGCTAATGACCAACCCTGGAAGGGTGGCCTGCGCAGATTACAATGGCATCCTTTAAAAACACCAATGCCTTTGATCTGAGATGCAATAAATCAGAAGATTAAATTTTGCATTTGGAAGTTTTGAGGTGGTCTTGGAAAAAGCAGAATTCTGCAAGGGGTTTGGGCTTAGGTGAAAAAGATGTTTCATTGCTATCACATTTCATCAATTATAATCATCAGGATGTCAATGATTATAAGATAATTTCAATTTTATTATTACTTTATATACTACGAAAGAAATAAAAATATCAGCAATTATGAATCACAATGTTAAATGTAAGAAGAATCTTAATTTCAGAGTTGGAAAAATGTGAATAAAATCCCCTACATTTTAGAACTGATGTTATATGGTAAGCTTTGACATTCATTCTCTCCTAGCACATATACACACAGTTTTTCTCATAGTTCTGGTGAAAATTGTCAAAATGGCAGTAAATATGGAAGGAGGGACTTACTGGCAACACCATCCTCAGTCACGGTGGCCAGATAAAGCAGAAGTCACCACACCTTGTACCCGGGTGCATGTGGGAGAGGGAACCATGTCCCACTCACAAGAAGGAAACCATCCAGGGAAAATGTCCAAGCCACAAGGGAGCCAGGCCCCCACTCAAGAACTCTGCTCAGCTCACAGGCAGACGTGCCTGTGCTCAGTCATTCTGCCTCTTCCATTCTTTAATCCCAGCATAGCAAGGAGGAGAAGGGGGGCCTTCACTCTTCCCCCTACTACATCCTCAATTCCCTCAATTTTCCTCAATTAGCAATGTCACCGCTAATGCCATGAGGACCAGCACAGTTAAGAAGGTATTCAGGAAAGACGATGTTCATGATTTAAAAGCAGGACAGAGATCATTGTCTCAGCCCAGCCACACCTCAGGCTCTGCCTTCCCCAATCCCACCCACTCTAGAGCAAAAGATTCTCTCTTCAGGCATCTGAACAACTTCTGAAATGTTGCCTCCTGTGTGTAACCTTTTCTCTTGTCCTGAAAGAGAAGCACTTCCCTTGGTCTCTTCCCTTCTAAACACTTAGGGAGTCACCCTCACTCATGTTTCCTACTTAAATGCAGTTACATCTTTACTAGACCAATGTCTGGACTTTGTTTACTTGCAGCATTTGTCTGGAATTTGCCTGTCAGCATGTCCTTCACAGGCTGACTCATGATCGTGGTGTCCCTCTTCCACATTGTCAACAACACAGCAAAAGGACTTGAGAGTACAAAGGCTATCACGGATAGAGAGGCTCTCATCAGCCATTGCGGTTGCTAATGGTGAAGAGTCCAGGATCTAAGATATATGTCGAAGTCTCAAAATTGATCCAGAGAGGTCAACTCCAGCAGCCTGTTTTTCCCAGCACCCATGAGCAGTGAAGAGATTTCTGATTCTGGTGGCTCAGATTTTCTGAGATGCTTACTTGAAAACATCAACATTCAGCATACACTAGAGGGTGCCATAGCCTTGAGTAATTGAGTCTACTTGATAAGTGTTTGTCTCTAAGTCTCACCTTTAAGCCTCATGAAAGAGAAGCTCCAAAAGTCTAAAATCCTAGAGCAGGACTGGCCATTAGGACATAAGTTAGAGTGGATGTCTGGCATTATCAGATGAACTATTCCAAAACACTCAGTAGATCAGGATCCATGCCACTGCTAGAGATTTTCAAAGGCAATGGTGTGGAAATGGGCTTCTCTGGTGGCTCAGTGGTAAAGAACCCACGTGCTACTGCAGGATATATGGGTTCAATCTCTGGGCTGGGAGGTCCCCTGGAGAAGGGAATGGCAATCCACTCCAGCATTCTTGCCTGGGAAATTCCATGAGCAGAGGAGCCTGGCAGGTACAGTCCACAGGGTCACAAAAGAGTCAGACTTAGCAACTAAACAACAACCACCACAGTGACTTTTTAAGAACTATATTTAACAATAATAATAGCTACATATTTGCATATTATTTACTGTGTGCCAGGCACTGTTGTAAGTACTTCATATGCATTAGCATATTAAATCCTCCCAAAAACCCTAAAAGGCTATCTACAGTTTACAAATAAGGAAACTGAGGCAGAGAGGCTAAGATATTTGCCCAAAATCACACAGCTACTAAGAGGAAGGGCCAGGATTCAAATCTAGCAGTCCGTCGTGGAGATCTAATGCACAACATAGAAATTATAGTTAGCAAAACTGTACTATAAAATTCAAAGTTGCTAAGAAACTAGATCTTAATTCTTCTTACCACAAAAAATGACATAATAATTATGTGATATGATAGAAGTGTTAGCTAATGCTCATTTGCAAATATGTAAATATCCAATCAATATTTTGTATATCTTAAGCTTACACAGTATTATATGTCACTTTTATCTCAATTTTTTTTAAAAAAGAAGAAAAAATGAATCTAGGAGTCCAGGTTCAGAGACTGCACCATTCTACCCCACTCACATGTCAACACAAGTATCATGCATCCAGTTACCACATTTCTTATCAGGAGTAACAGGTAAGTTTCTCCCTGGTTAAGCAACCACCATGCTCAACACTGCTTACTATCTAAAATTTCTTAGCACTCTCTTGAATCCGGTTCCCATCCTTGTGTCCATTCAAGTCTTCTGACCATCCTGTGAAGATTTTACTAACAATGTCAGCCTCAACAATGGCTCTTGACTGCTGTAGATCCAAACACAACTCATAAAAGCTCCATTGAATTTCAACAAGCTATTGGCTCACATTTCTTAACTCCTGTTCCCAAACATGGTGAAAAGACTTAAGTGAAAGTGACAAATTAGCTTCAATGACTTGAGATTGCACTTGAACGAATTAACTTTACAAAAACTCTCAGCTTACTTACATGGAATATTACAGAAAGAATTGTTTTAAATAAACTAAACAACCTGCTGCTTCTGCTGCTGCTAAATCACTTCAGTCGTGTCCGACTCTTGTGAGACCCCATAGACGGCAGCCCACCAGGCTCCTCCATCCATGGGATTCTCCAGGCAAGAACACTGCAGTGGGTTGCCATTTCCCTCTCCAAAACAACCTAATATCCTAGATTTTTGTGTTTCCATAAAACAGCATATTTAAAGGTCTACCTTCCTGTCTTATGTTGTTGGAGGATATTTATTAAATGCACCCAGAACTGAAGATGGGTTGAATCTTTCGAATTCACCAGCAATTCATGTGGGACCTCACCACAGAATTTCCTCTTTCTATGGAGAAAGAGAGCTTCTACTTAAGAGAACTTTGGGGGAAAATTGTTGGTAAATTAGGTTTTGGTGAATTAAATTGCATTCTCAGTGCCTTTGGAAAGAATCGTCTATTATCAGGTGTACTATGGTGATAAAATGAGGAAGACTTCTTTTTCTTATCGGCAAGTTCCATTTTAAACATTTGGGGTCCTCTGAAGATGTCTGGGCCAAGTAGATTCCCTGTCAACACTTTAACTCTAGAGAAAGCTCAGTAAATTTGAGACTTGGATATATTGACAAAGTATGAGGATTGCTATATCTAGAGAATGTGATAGAATGTTTGGATTCCAGGGACTTCCCTGGCAGCTTAGTGGTTAAGACTTTATCTTCTAATGTAAGGGGTGCAGGTTCAATCCCTGGTTGGGAAACTAAGACCCCACATGCCTTGAGGTAAAAAATACCCTGAAATATAAAAAAAAAAAAAAAGCAGTACTGTAATAAGCTCAATAAAGAAGTTAAAAATATTTAAAATCAAAAAGAATGCTTAGATTTCATTCTGACACCAGTCCTGGCTGTGGGAGCTTGGGTGAGTTACTCAACCTCACTATGCCTCAGTTTCTTTATCTACAAAATGGGTATAACAATAATACCTACCTCATGGAAGTAGAATGGCTATAAAAACCAAGTGAGTTGGCACCTGTAAAGCACCCGTGACAGCACTGACATTGAATTTGTGCTCAATAAATATACATACCATTAGTCAACTTGCTTTTATAGTGATAGTCACTATTGTCATTCCCAACAGTACCTAGTTGTCCTGGGTGGGCAGGCTGGGGGTTGGTGGGAGAGACTGTACAAAAGTTGTTGCTCTTAGAAGGTGCAGACAGCATCTTGAGTGAAAATAAAGCAGCTTCCTCAGAATCTCTGTGCATAACATCATCACAGTCGGGTATCCAACTGTGACTCCGAACACAAGTGAGGTCTGGTTCAGCAAAGTGAGAGAGCATTATTCAGTAACAACAGCAGGTTTCAACTCTTGCTTCTGTGTGGTAAGGCAATTCCAGGGATACTTGAGAAATAAATCCTGCTGGAGTGAACCTGAACATGGTCTGGCAGCCAGGTTTCCACTCTGGGTCCGATTGTCAGGTGTACGAGAGCCCCCAAAACCCATGTGGTGTAATTAAGTGGGCAGCAATATCTCCAGTTATGCTTAATAGGAACACTCCAGATTTCCAAGGAATGACAGTCATCCATGGAAAAGACAGATTGCAACCTTACATGTCATCTTATCTCCTGTTTATAACGCTCACTTGTACTAAGAGCTGGGTCTATAAACGGAATTATAGAGTGCTGACTGGATGTTTCACGCAGCTCAAGCAATTGGCTACCAGATCTCACGACAGTAGACAAAAAGGTTTATTGTAAAGATGGCCTCCAAGGATAGCCAAAAACCTCTCTCAGACCGATTGAGAGGGAGCCAAACTGTTTTCTAAGACAAACCAACAATACAGAACCCACCCACTTTTTAAAATCTAGTTTAAAACTCGGGGCATTGCAGAAAGAGATTGATAGAGTCATTGAAGTCATAAGTCAGAAGCTTGTGTTTTTGTGGTTGGTTTTCTCTACCCCAGACTATGAGAGAAGTCCTAAGGAAACCAATTGTTGAAATTGTAGGTACCTGTAGAAAGGTAAAAATGGTGTATTATCCCCAAATTGGACATCTGGGTAAGGGACAGATTTGCTGATTAGCAACTGAAGCTATCTGAGCAGAAGGCTGAGAGTGATGAGTGTGAGGTTAGGGCAAGTGGTGGTAGAACAGCCTGTGCTGCCACTGCTGACTACAGCACGGATGCATGAATTTCCTGTGAGTCATACAGATACTAGAGCAAGTGTGAGCAAGGTTTGGGGCATCTTGTTTTTACCCCAACTAAGAAGGCTGAGCTGCACGTAAGGTAGCCCCTGCAGCCAGAAACTGCAAAAGATTCTTGGAAGATATTAAGTCAGAGGTAACGGTTCCATGTTGGAGTAGGGGGCCCCCTCATCCACCCTCAGTCTTCATGCAGGGACCCCAAAGGATACCTTCAGGCCTGCCACACACAGGACTTTTGTGGAATGTCTTTGTGAGCCAGAGGAGAAGCAGCAACTAAAAGAGGCCTCTGACAGGTGGCTGACAAGGGAAGTTGGGTGCAGAGAAAAGATTATTCAGAGGTTACTTTGACTTTGAAGTTAATATTCAGTTTATTCAAAACTCCAGTTCTTTCTGAAGCTTTTAAGTTTAGCCTACACATCTTATGATTCTATTTATAGTTGTAGCCATCATTAACAATTGCTTTTTAAGAAGCTATAGTTAACACAGTCATTTACAAACTTAGTTCAATTCCTTCAAATATTTTAAGTTGTGTTTATACATTAAATTATTAAATATACTTTATTTCCCTAAGTTCCTCAGGTGTCTGATTCAACAACAACAAAAAAACAATGCAAAAAATACCTTTCCATGTACTTGAAAACTCTTACCAATCTAGTAAATTAAACTTATAAAGAGGTAAATGTAAGACTTCTTACTAGTCCTAATGCAAATAGATAAACTTCGTAAGATTTTTACTTAAAGTTACAAGTTCAACTTTATTACTCAACTACCATTTTGAAATAGAATCACAAATAGACCAGATACTCTAATAGGTCAAATTCTCTTAAAATGCAAGTACCTTTGTATAAATGCATACATATTCCTTATAAAATATTATACTATAAATTTAGTTCTTTTAAACATTAGTGTGTGTGTGTGCTAAGTCACTTCAGTTGTGTCTGACTCTTTGCGACCCTATGGACTGTAGCCCTCCAGGCTCCTCTGTCCATCAGATTTCCCAGACAAGAATACTGGAGTGCGTTGTCATGCCCTCTTCCATGGGAATCTTCCTGACCCAGGGATCGAACCCAAGTCCCCTACATCTCCTGCATTGGCAGGTGAGTTCTTTACCACTAGCGCCACTTGGGAAACCCAAATATTAGTATACATAATTCTAAATCTTGGGGCTACAAAAGTACCTTCACATTACTAAAATTATTTTGTCATCCAACAACTTTGAAGGATACCTTCTCAATAGTTGAGACTGAAAGATAATCAGTTTAGGGACACAGATACATAACACACTGAGCCCACACCATCCAGGTACCAGGTCACTCACGGAAATCTGAAGCCTCCACCTACCTGCTCCTTCACCTAACTAAATTTGTATTTATTTGGCCCTTAAAATATTTATATGCATCCCTGTGTAGTTTTTTTTTTTTTTTTTATCTTTTAGGCTACAAAATTCTTATATTTGTAGAAGTTATTCAGGCCTTAATTAATTGAACTTCATTGAATTTGGATCTCTCAATGGCTTGATCTGTCCCTACACTCACCGAATCCAAGGCCATTCTACATGCAATGTCCAACCGCCTAGGATGACATCTGCCCTCTCTTTCATTCCTACTGCTCATTTCTCAATCCCAATTAAGCTGGAACTAGGATAGGATGAGAGAATAAGACCCTTCTCCTCTAGGTTATTGGGGCCAAAGATCAAGCCTGAGTTGGAGAAGGGGGAAGAGAAGAGATGAGCATCTTAAATTGAACTGATCTGGGCTTTTTAATAACTGAAGATATCTGGACAACAATGGGATTTGCTTAAGAGGTCAATGCATGCATGTGTGCATGTGCCTGCTCTGTCAACTACGACTCTTTCTGACCCCATGGACTATAGCCCACCAGGCTCCTCTGTCCATGGAATTCTCCAGGCAACAGTACTTGATCCCCTGCTCCAGGGGATCTTTCCAACCCAGGGCTCAAACCTGCTTCTTTTTTTTTTTTTTTTCAGTGGGTTTTGTCATACATTGATGTGAATCAGCCATAGAGTTACACGAATTCCCCATCCCGGTCTCCCATCCCACCTCCCTCTCCACCCGACCTGCTTCTCTTATATCTCCTGCATTGCCAGGAGGATTCTTTACCAAATGTGCCACTTAAGGGAGACTAAACAGTAGACTTGTAGATGATCAGAAAAACACTTGTTTGATGTTCATATGTTGTTGAGTTCAAATTGTTCAATAACATGTAATATTTGAGCAAGGACAAATGTTAAACCTTTTATTAAGCCTTTTGTTAAGCCTTAAGAGGTGTATGGCTGTAATTGTCCCCAACTCTTAGAATATATGGACACGATCTTCCACATCACCTTCTTTGAGTCCCAGTTGCCAATTCTGGAACAAAAAGAAAAATCCAGTTCTATATCCTACTAAGGTCATCTCCTGAGTAATATTTTACTCCGTTACAAATACCCACAGGAAAGTCTCTGTCCATAATTTTGTATTTCTTTTTTAAAAATTTTTATTGAAGTATCATTGCTTTACAAGGTTGTTAGTTTCTGCTGCACAGTGACATGAATTTATATGTACCCCCTCTTCTGGACATCCTTCCCATACAGGCCGTCACAGTAAATTAGAGTTCTTTGTGCTATACTGTATGTTCTCGTCAGCCATCTAATTTATGCATAGTATTAATATTGCACATGTATATTTCCTGTATCATCTCCAGATCATTCTTGTGTCTATATCTTGGTTTCACTCTCATGACCATGTTTTCATGTTTGGGGTCCCTGATGAGTCCAGCATATATCTGTTGAAGAAAAATTGATAAAGTATCCTGGATATGGGTCCCTTACCAGGGTTCCCAAGAAGATTGAAGCTCTCATCATGCCCTCCACTTTCTGAGAGTTTTATTATCCATTTTATATTTAACTGCCGTTGGAGAGAGAAGGTGCCCTAATGAAAAAACCAGTCAGTCAGAATCTGGACAAGCTGTACCAGCCCAGGCATGAAGGCTCCTTCTATGATCTATGCCCCAGGCTTCAAGGTCCTCTCCAGGGTCTATACCCAAGAGAAACCCCTCGTCTCACCACAGCTGTGCATCCAAAATACAGAAGAACCCTGGTAGGGGACCAAAGCGAGGAGACCACAGAGGAAATTAAATCCTTTGACTGTAGTATATTAAGTCATTGCAGCACTCAGAGGCAGCCATTCATACCATCCAAGAAGGCCTGAATAAATGTTTCTGTAATGAGAATAGCAGAAAGGAGCTTGTCACTCTGTGGTAGTCTTTCTGCAAAGAATTTGATTTAAGCTTGGTATCAGAGCATGAACCATGTTAAAATACAATTACAAAAGAAACAGGAATTTCATTTGTGAATTGCAAGGAATAGCTTCGAACTGAAGAGGCTGGTGAAAGATGATATGTGTTAGCAGGGAGAAAAAGGGAAGAAGAGGCAGTGTGTGATAGGAGAAGCTGTCTGTCCCTCTGATGCCACCCTGGAAAGAAGATAGGGATGTCAACTTCAGGAAGAAGGGGATAAGATGCCTTTCTTCTCTAGTTGGGATTCATGACCCTCTCAGGGGATCTGGAACTTCTACTGCCTAAGAGAGTGACCAAGAGAATAACTGCAGCACTGTGTCCCACACCCTCCCACCAGCAAACATCCAGCAAACATACCTCACTTCTCCGCCAATAGGACCTTAATTGTCTTCAGAAAGTGTCATTTCTGAAATGGGGAACTTGGGTAAAAGAGAATTGGATGACTAGAGTTGAAGTCTCAACTCTGTTATTTGCTGTCAATGTGACCATGCTTGTACCAGAAACTTATTAATAGCAAGTCACCTAATCCCTTTCTGAATCTGTCTCCTATCCGTGATAAAGAGGTGCCTGGCATATAACAGGCACTCAGTTATCACTTGGTTCAAAATGGGTGGATTTAGTCAGTGGTCTCAAAGGTGGGGGATGCACAGAACCCAAATGTGCAAGATGCTTCAAAGGAATGTGAGAAGAAAATAATACAATTTCCATTAAAATGTACTTTTTATCTTAAAAAAGAAGGGAATTAAGCTTCATTCATCATTATTTAATAGATTAACATAGTTAATTTTGTAAAAGTGCTTAGACGCTTATGTGTGGCTATGATGCACAGTAAGCGTTATAGATGGATTTACTATAATTCTGTAATGTGTATGTCTGTGTGTGTGGTGAGCTCTCAAAATTGTTTTTAATTGTAGACACATGCCACACAGAAACATGCCACTGTCTATCCGAAGGATATGGGAAAAAAAGATGAGACAGGAAAAGAAGAGCAAGAAAATAGGGAAAGGATAGGTCTCCACTGGACAAGGGTATTCACTGGTGTTCACTCCTGCCTCATGCCTTGACTTTTCCATCTTCATTCCCTGGAAGGAGGCTAACTGTGATCTCAGCAGGGCAGAAGTCAGGTGTGCATCATTCCTCTGTGTGAACGTGGATTAGGAGGGTCCATTCTTTTTTAAAACTTATTGTTCATATTTGCTTTTAGTCTATTTTTTATTTAAACACAGTTGGTTTACAATGTCATGTTAGTTTCAAGTATACAACACACAAATTCCAAGATAAGTGTGTGTGTGTATTCCTTTCCAGAGTTTTTTTTCTAAACAAAATATTGAGTATAGCTCCTTGTACTATACAGTAGGTCCTTGTCAATTATCTATTTTGCATATAGTAGTTCAGTTCAGTTCAGTTCCTCAGTCGTGTCTGACTCTTTGCGACTCCATGAATTGCAGCACGCCAGGCCTCCCTGTCCATCACCAACTCCCAGTGTTTACTCAAACTCATGTCCATTGAGTCGCTGATGCCATCCAGCCATCTCACCGTCTGTCCCCTTCTCCTCCTGCGCCCAATCCCTCCCAGCATCAGGGTCTTTTCCAATGAGTCAGCTCTTTGCATGAGGTGGCCAAAGTATTGGAGCTTCAGCTTCAGCATCAGTCCTTCCAATGAACACCCAGGACTTATCTCCTTTAGGATGGACTGGTTAGATCTCCTTGCAGTCCAAGGGACTCTCAAGAGTCTTCTCCAACACCACAGTTCAAAAGCATCAATTCTTAGGCACTCAGCTTTCTTCACAGTCCAACTCTCATGTCCATACATGACCACTGGAAAAACCATAGCCTTGACTAGACAGACCTTTGTTGGCAAAGTAATGTCTCTGCTTTTTAATATACTATCTAGGTTGGTCATAACTTTCCTTCCAAGGAGTAAGCGTCTTTTAATTTTATGGCTGCAGTCACCATCTGCAGTGATTTTGAAGCACCCCAAAATAAAGTCTGACACTGTTTCTACTATTTCCCCATCTATTTGCCATGAAGTGATGGGACCAGATGCCATGATCTTAGTTTTCTGAATGTTGAGCTTTAAGCCAACATTTTCACTCTTCTCTTTCACTTTCATCGAGAGCCTGCTTAGTTCCTCTTTCGTTTCTGCCATAAGGGTGGTGTCATCTGCATATCTGAGGTTATTGATATTTCTCCCAGCAATCTTGGTTCCAGCTTGTGCTTCTTCCAGCCCAGCATTTCTAACGATGTACTCTGCATATAAGTTAAATAAACAGGGTGACAATATACAGCCTTGACGTACTCCTTTTCCTATTTGGAACCAGTCTGTTGTTCCATGTCCAGTTCTAACTGTTGCTTCCTGACCTGCATATAGGTTTCTCAGCAGGCAGTTCAGGTGGTTGGTATTCCCATCTCTTGAGGAATTTTCCACAGTTTATTGTGATCCACACAGTCAAAGGCTTTGGCATAGTCAATAAAGCAAAAATAGATGTTTTTCTGGAACTCTCTTGCTTTTCCAATGATCCAGCGGATGTTGGCAATTTGATCTCTGGTTTCTCTGCCTTTTCTAAAACCAGCTTGAACATCTGGAAGTTCATGGTTCATGTGTTGCTGAAGCCTGGCTTGGAGAATTTTGAGAATTTCTTTACTAGCGTGGGATGAGTGCAATTGTGCGGTAGTTTGAGCATTCTTTGGGATTGCCTTTCTTTGGGATTGGAATGAAAGCTTACCTTTTCCAGTCCTGTGGCCACTGCTGAATTTTCAAAATTTGCTGGCATATTGAGTGCAGCACTTTCACAACATCATCTTTCAGGATTTGAAATAGTTCAACTGGAATTCCATCACCTCCACTAGCTTTGTTCGTAGTGATGCTTTCTAAGGCCCACTTGACTTCACATTCCAGGACATCTGGCTCTAGGTGAGTGATCACACCATTGTGATTATCTGGGTCATGAAGATCTTTTTGTACAGTTCTTCTGTGTGTTCTTGCCACCTCTTCTTAATATTTTCTGCTTCTGTTAGGTCCATACCATTTCTGTCCGTTATTGAACCCATCTTTGTGTGAAATGTTCCCTTGATATCTCTAATTTCCTTGGAGAGATCTCGAGTCTTTCCCATTCTGTTGGTTTCCCCTATTTCTTTGCATTGATTGTTGAGGAAGCCTTTCTTATCTCTCCTTGCTATTCTTTGGAACTCTGCATTTAAATAGGAATATCTTTCCTTTTCTCCTTTGCTTTTCGCTTCTCTACTTTTCATAGCTATTTGTAAGGTCTCCTAAAACAACCATTTTGCCTTTTTGCATTTCTTTTCCACGGGGATGGTGTTGATCCCTGTCTCCTGTACAATGTCATGAACCTCCATCCATAGTTCATCAGGCACTCTGTCTATCAGATCTAGTCCCTTAAATCTATTTCTCACTTTCTCTGTATAGTCATAAGGGATTTGATTTAGGTCATACCTGAATGGTCTAGTGGTTTTCCCTACTTTCTTCAATTTAAGTCTGTATTTGGCAATAACAAGTTCATGATCTGAGCCACAGTCAGCTTCTGGTCTTGTTTTTGCTGACTGTATAGAGTTTCTCCATCTTTGGCTGTAAAGAATATAATCAATCTGATATTGGTGTTGACCATCTGGTGATGTCCATGTGTAGAGTCTTCTCTTGTGTTGTTGGAAGAGGGTGTTTGCTATGACTAGTGCGTTCTCTTGGCAAAACTTTATTAGCCTTTGCTCTGCTTCATTCCATTCTCCAAGGCCAAATCTTCCTGTTATTCCAGGTGTTTCTTGACTTCCTACTTTTGCATTCCAGTCCCTATAATGAAAATGACATCTTTTTGGGGTGTTAGTTCTAAAAGGTCTTGTAAGTCTTCATAGAACTGTTCAACTTCAGCTTCTTCAGCGTTACTGTTTGCAGCATAGACTTGGATTACCGTGATATTGAATGGTTTGACTTGGAAACGAACAGAGATCATTCTGTCGTTTTTGAGATTTCATCCAAGTACTGCATTTCGGTCTCTTTTGTTGAGCATGATTTCTACTCCATTTTTTCTACGGGATTCCTGCCCACAGTAGATATAATGGTCATCTGAATTAAATTCACCCATTCCAGTCCATTTTAGTTCTCTGATTCCTAGAATGTTGACACTCTTGCCATCTCCTGTTTGACCACTTCCAATTTGCCTTGATTCATGGACCTAATATTCCAGGTTCCTATGCAATATTGCTCTTTACAGCATCAGACCTTGCTTCTGTCAGCAGTCACATCCACAACTGCTTATTGTTTTTGCTTTGGCTCCATCCCTTCATTCTTTCTGGAGTTATTTCTCCACTGATCTCCAGTAGCATATTGGGCACAAACTGACCTGGGGAGTTCCTCTTTCAGTATCCTATCATTTTGCCTTTTCATATGGTTCATGGGGTTCTCAAGGCAAGAATACTGAAGTGGTTTGCCATTCCCTTCTCCAGTGGACCACATTCTGTCAGACCTCTCCACCATGACCCACCCATCTTGGGTGGCCCCACACCTCATGGCTTAGTTTCATTGAGTTAGACAAGCTGTGGTCCTGTGATCAGATTGGCTAGTTTTCTTTAATTATGGTTTTAGTGTGTCTGCCCTCTGAAGTCCTCTCGCAACACCTCCCATCTTACTTGGGTTTCTCTTATCTTGGACGTGCCGGCTGCGACGGACCACGCAGAAGTATAGTAGTATGTACACCTTAATCCCAACTTCCTAATTTATCCTTCCTCCCTTTCTCCTATGATAACCATAAGTTTGTTTTCTATGTTTGTGATTCTCTCTCTGTTTTATGAATAACATCATTTTGTATCTTTTTTTTAAGATTCCACATGTAAGCAATATCATATGATATTTTTCTTTGCTTGGCTTACTTCACTTAGTATGGTAATCTCTACGTCCATCCATGTTGCTGCAAATGGCATTGTTTTATTCCTTTTTTAAATATTTATTTTTTAATTGAAGGATAATTGCTTTACAGAATTTTGTTGTTTTCTGTCAAACCACAACATGAATCAGCCGTAGGTATACATGTATTCCCTCCCTTTTGAAGCTCGCTCCCATCTCCCTCCCCATCCCACCCCTCTAGATTGATACAGAACTCCTCTTTGAGTTTCCTGAGACATACAGCAAATTCCTGTAGGCTATCTATTTTACATATGGTAATGTAAGTTTCCATGTTACTCATTCCATACATCTCACCCTCTCCTCCCCATTCCCAATATCCATAACTCTATTTTCTATGTCTGTTTCTCCATCACTGACCTGTAAATAAATTCTTCAGTACCATTTTTCTAGATTCTGTATATATTTGTTAGAATACGATATTTATCTTTCTCTTTCTGACTTACTTCACTCTGTATAATAGGCTATAGGTTCATCCATCTCATTAGAACTGACTCAAATGCATTCCTTTTATGGCTGAGCAATATTCCATTGTGTATATGTACCACAACTTCTTTGTCCATTCATCTGTCGATGGATATCTAGGTTGCTTCCATGTTCTAGCTATTGTAAATAGTGCTGCAATGAACAATGGGATACGTGTCTCTTCAATTTTGGCTTCCTCAGGATATATGCCCAGGAGTGAGATTGCTGGGTCATATGGTGCTTTTATTCTTAGGTTTTTAAAGGAATCTCCATACCATCTTCCATAGTGGCTATATCAATCTACATTCCCACCAACAGTGCAAGAGCATTCCCTTTTCTCCACACCCTCTCCAGCATTTATTGTTTGTAGACTTTTTGATGATGGTCATTTTGATCTGTTTGAGGTGATATTTCCTTGTAGTTTTGATTTGCATTTCTCTAGTAATGAGCAATGTTGAGCATCTTTACATATGTTTGTTAGCCATCCCTATGTCTATATGTCTCCTTTGGAGAAAAGTCTGTTTAGGTCTTTTTCCCATTTTTTGATTGGGTTGTTTTTCTGGTATTCAGTGGTATGAGCTGCTTGTATATTTTGGAAATTAATCCTCTGTCAGTTGTTTCATTTGCTATTATTTTCTCACATTCTGAGGGTTGTTTTTTCACCTTGCTTATAGTTTCCTTTGCTGGTAATCAGGTCCCACTTGTTTACTTTTGTTTTTATTTCCATTACTCTAGGAGGTGGGTCATAGAGGATCTTGCTTTGATTAATGTCATCGAATGTTCTGCCCATTTTCCTCTAAGAGTTTTATACCTTCTGGTCTTACTTTAGACTTTTAATCCATTTTGAGTTTATCTTTGTGTATGGTATTAGAAAGTGTTCTAATTCCATTCTTTTACATTAACTGCCAAGTTTTCCCAGCACCATTTATTGAAGAGGTTGTCTTTACCCCATTGTATATGCTTGCCTCCTCTGTCAAAAATAAACTAGCCATAGGTGCATGGGCTTTTTTCTGGTCTTTCTGTTTTGTTCCTTTGGTCTATATTTCTGTTTTTGTGCCAGTACATACTGCCTTGATTACTGTAGCTTTGTAGTATAATCTGAAGTCAGGAAGGTTGATTCCTCCAGCTGCATTCATCTTTCTCAAGACTGCTTTGGCTATTCAGGGTCTTTTGTGTTTCCACATGAATTATGAATTTTTTTGGCCTATTTCTGTGAAAAATGCCATTGGTAACTTGATAGGGATCACATTGGTAGTATAGTCATTTTTCACAGTATTAATTCTTCCTACCTGGGAACATGGAATATCTCTCCATCTGTTTATGTTGTCTTTGAATTCTTTCATTAGAGTTTTATAATGTTCTGTGTACAGTTCTTTTGTCTCCTTAGGTAAGTTTATTCATAGATATTTAATTCTTTTGTTGCAATGGTGAATGGGATTGATTCCTTAATTTCCCTTTCTGATTTTTCATTGTTAGTATATAGAAATGCAAGTGATTTCTGTGTATTGATTTTGTATCCCACAACTTTGCTAAATTTCACTGATTAGCTCTAGAAAATTTCTGATACTATCTTTAGGGTTTTCTGCACAGTATCATGTCATCTGCAAACAGTGAGAGCTTTACTTCTTTTTTTCTGATCTGGATTCCTTTCATTTCTTTTTCTTTTCTGATTGCTGTAGCTAGAACTTCCAAAACTATGTTGAATAATAGTGGTGAAAATGGACACCTTTGTCATGTTCCTGATCTTAGGGGGAATGCTTTCAGGTTTTCACTATTGAGAACAATGTTTGCTATAGGCTTATCATATATGGCCTTTACTATGTTGAGGTAGGTTCCTTCTATGCCCATTTTTTGAGGAGTCTTAATCATAAATGGGTGCTGAATTTTGCCAAAGGCTTTTTCTGCATCTATTGAGATGATCATATGGTTTTTATCTTTCAATTTGTTAATATGGTGTATCATATTGAATGATTTGTGTATATTGAAGAATCCTTGCTTCCCTGGAATAAAGCCAACTTGATCATGGTGTATGAGCTTTTTGATGTGTTGCTGAATTCTCTTTGCTAAAATTGCTGGGGATTTTTGCATCTCTGTTCATCAGTAATATTGGCCTGTAGTTTTCTTATTTTGGGTTGTCTTTGTTTGATTTTGGTACCAGGGTGATGGTGGTCTTGTAGAATGAGTTTGGAAGTGTTCCTTCCTCTGCAGTTTTTTGAAAGAGTTTTAGAAGAGTAGGCATTACTCTTCTCTAAAAATTTGATAGATTTCTCCTGTGAAGCCATCTGGTCCTGGGTTTTGATTTTTGGGAGATTTTTTTTTTTTATCACAGCTTCAATTTCAGTGCTTGTAATTGGGTTGTTCATAATTTCTCTTTTTTCCTGATTCAGTCTTGGAAAATTGAACTTTTCTAAGACTCTTTCCATTTATTCCAGGTTATCCATTTTATTGCCATATAGTTTTTCACAATAGTCTCTTATAATCCTTTGTATTTCTGCATTGTCTGTTGTAACCTCTCCTTTTTCATTTCTAATTTTGTTGATTTGATTCTTCTCTTGTTTCCTTGATGAGTATGGCTAAAGATTTGTCAATTTTGTTTATCTTCTCAAAGAAACAGCTTTTAGTTTTATTAATCTTCACTATTGCTTCTTTCATCTCTTTTCATTTATTTCTGCTCTGATCTTTATGATTTCTTTCCTTATACCAATTTTTGGGGACTTTGTTCTTCTTTTTCCAGTTGTTTTAGGTGTAAAGTTAGGTTGTCCAATGTTTTTCTTGTTTCTTGAAGTAGGATTGTATTGCTATAAAGTTCCCTCTTAGAACTGCTTTTGCTGCATCCCATAGGTTTTGTGTTGTCATGTTTTCATTGTCATTTGTTTTTGGAAATTTCTTGATTTCCCTATTTGATCCCTTCAGTAACTTATTGATTATTTAGAAAATTATTGTTTAATCTCCATATGTTTGTATTTTTAACAGTGTTTTTCTTGTAATTGATATCTAGTCTCATAGCGTTGTGGTCGGAGAAGATGCCTGATACAATTTCAATTTTCTTAAATTTACTGAGGTTTGATTTGTGACCCTAGATGTGGTCTATCCTGGAGAATGTTCCATCTGCACTTGAAAAGAAGGTGTATTCTTCTCCATTTGGATGGAATGTCCTGAAGATATCAATGAGATACATCTTATCTAATGTATTATTTGAGACTTATATTTCCTTGTTAATTTTTTTGTTTTGATGATTTGTCCATTGGTTTGAGTGGGGTGTTAAAGTCTCCTACTACTATTGTGTTACTGTCAATTTCTCCTTTTATGTCTGTGAGTGTTTGTCTTGGAGAAGGAAATGGCAACCCACTCCAGTATTCTTGCCTAGAGAATCCTGTGGATGGAAGAGCCTGGTGGGCTGCTGTCCATAGGGTCGCACAGAGTCAGACATGACTGAAGCGACTTAGCATGCATACATGCATTGGGGAAAGAAATGGCAACCTACTCCAGTATTCTTGCCTGGAGAATCCCAGGGACAGAGGAGCCTGATGGGTTGCTGCCTATGGGGTCCCACAAGAGTCAGACACGACTGAAGTGACTTTACAGCAGCAGCAGTGTTTGTCTTATGCATTGAGGTGCTCCTATGCTGGGTGCATAGATATTTACAATTGTCATGTCTTCTTCTTGGATTGATCCCTTGATCATTATGTAGTGCCCTTCCTTATCTCTTAAAACACTCCTTATTTTAAGGTCTATTCTGTCCGATGTGAGGATTGCTACTCCAGCTTTCTTTTGCTTCCCATTTGCATGAAATATTTTTTTCCATCCCCTCACTTTCAGTCTACATGTGTCTTTTGAACTGAAGTGAATTTCTTGTATACAGCATATATATGAGTCTTATTTTTGTATCCATTCAGCCACTCTGTGTCTTTTGGTTGGAGCATTTAATTCATTTACATTTTAAGTAATTATTGATATATATGTTCCTATTGCCATTTTCTTAACTGTTTAGGGTTGATGTTTTAGATCTTTTTCTTCTCTTGTATTTATTGACTATGTAAGTCCCCTTAACATTTGTTGTAAAGCTGGTTTGGTGGTACTGAATTGTCTTAACTTTTGCTTGTCTGAAAAGTTTTTTATTTCTCCATCAATTTTGAATGAGATCCTAGCCAGGTACAGTAATCTTGGTTGTAGATTTTTCCCTTTCAGTACTTTAAAGATATCCTGGCATTCCCTTCTGGCCTGCAGAGTTTCTGCTGAAAGATCAGCTGTTAAACATATGAGGTTTCCCTTGTATGTTACATGTTGCTTCTCCCTTGCTGCTTTTAATGTTCTTTCTTTGTGTTTAGTCTTTGTTAGTTTTATTAATATGTGTCTTGGCATGTTTCTCCTTGGGTTTATCCTGTATGGGACTCTTTGTGTGTCTTGGACTTGATTGACTGTTTCGTTTTCCATGTTGGAGAAATTTTCAACTATAATCTCTTCAAAAATTTTCTCATATGCTTTCTTTTTCTCTTCTTCTTCTGGGACCCCTATGATTCAAATGTTGGTGTGTTTGATAGTGTCCCAGAGGTCTCTGAGACTATCCTCAGTTCTTTTCATTCTTTTTACTTTATTCTGCTCTTCAGAAGTTATTTCCACTATTTTATCTTCCAGCTCACTGATTCATTCTTCTGTTTCAGATATTCTGCTATCGATTCCTTCTAGAGTATTTTTAATTTCAGTAATTGTGTTGTTTGTCTCTGTATGTTTATTCTTTAATTCTTCTAGGTCTTTGTCAATTGATTCTTGCATTTTCTACCTTCTGTTTTCAAAGTTTTTGATCACCTTTACTATCTTTATTCTGAATTTTTTTTTTCAGGTAGTTTGCCTGTTTCCTCTTCGTTTATTTGGACTTCTGTGTTTCTAGTTTGTCCCTTCATTTGTGTAGTATTTCTCTGCCTTTTCATCATTATTTTTTTTTTAACTTACCGTGTTTGAGGTCTTCTTTTCCCAGGCTTCAGGGTTGAATCCTTTCTTCCTTTTGGTTTCTGCCCTCCCAAGGTTGGCTCAGTTGTTTGTGTTAGCCTCATTTGGGTGAGATTTGTGGTGAGGTTTTTTCCCTCAGGCTTCCCTGATGGGCAAGCCTGAGTGAGGGGGTGATCCTGTGCTGATGATTGGGTTTGTATTTTTGTTTGATTTGTTGTTTAGATGAGGCGTCCTGCACAGGGTGCTACTGGTTGTTGGGTGATGCCAGGTCTTGTTATTTCTTGTACACAAAGTGGTTTCCTTTGAGTATGTCCTCACTATCTGATACTCCCTAGGGTTAGTTCTCTGGTGGTCTAGGGTCTTGGAGTCAGTGCTCCCATTCCAAAGGCTCAGGGCTTAATCTCTTCATCTAGCACTGATAAGATGAAAATGACCTCTTTGTTTTTCAGACCTCCTGTTGTAGTTATTTCCAAAATCTGGTGGACTACATCTTCAGTTTCTCTGCATCCCCTGTGCCTCGGGAGCCACAGTTCCTCTATATCACATTATTTTATTCTTTTTATGGCTAAGTAATATTCCATTTATGTATGTACCACATCTCCTTTATCCATTCATGTGTTGGTGGACATTTTGGTTGCTTTCACGTCTTGGCTATTGTAAGTAGTGGTGCACTGAACATCAGGGTGCATGTATTTCTATTCCTTTTGAAAGTGTAAGTGGTAGCTGCTTTCCTTCTTGAATAGAAAACATCTTTCAAATCTCATTTCTTGCTCTCTTTACTTAGGTGGTGATGGGGGAAAGGGGAAATTAAAGCATTCCATAAGGAAGAGTGTCTCTCAACATGCAATATTTTACTAGGTAACTGAGAAAACTCAAAATCAGACAGGATTTCAGATGTTGACCAAAATGGAGTTAGCTCAGCATAGCTCATCTCCCCAGACGGATTACAATGAAAAATTCTTTAGCAAAGTCATGTCTGACTCCTTGCAATACCATGTACTGTAACCTGCCAGACTCCTCTGTCCCTGGGATTTCCCAGGCAAGAATACAGGAGTGGGTAGCCATTCCTTTCTCCAGGGGATCTTCCAGACCCAGGGATCAAACCTGGGTCTCTGGTATTGCAGGCAGGTTCTTTACCATCTAAGTCACCAGGAGGGCACAAAGGAAAAAAACAAAACCCCAACTATCTGAAGACTCTGAAAAGCACATGTTATCAACTTCCCAAAATTCAATTTTTAAAAGCATCTTAAGAATTACAAATTAGCATCCATGTTAGGTTGGAAATTCAAAACTTGAAGAATAATCAGGAGAGTTTTTTGAATATTTGTGCTCTTTGTCTCTCAACTTTGGCTTGAGGGTGGCTTCAATTGTGGAACTGGGAAGCAAGAATAAACAGCAAAAACTGTAAAAGAAAACAACACATCAAAATCTGTGGGGTGCCCCTAAATCAGTGCTTCCAGGGAAGTTTAAAGCATTAAATAATTATACAAAAAGGAAGGAATGTCTCAAAGCACATAAGCTCTTATTTTAAGAAACCAGGGAAAAAAAGCAAATTGAACACAAAGCTAGCAAAATGAGAGAAATAATAAAGATTAAAAACAGAAGTCATTGAAATTGAAATGAGTAAAACAACAGAACCAAATGATACATTTTTAAAAAAATCATTAAAGTTGATAAATTTCTAGCCATAATGATTTAAGAAAAAGAAAGAAATTACCAACACCGAGAGCAAAAACGGGGAGATCATTGCAGATCCCACATATACTAAAATGATAAGGGAAGACTGTGACAATTTTTAACCATAATTTTTAAACTTTAGATGTGTGTGTGCTAAGTTGTTTCAGTGGTGTCTAACCCTTTGCAACCTTGTGGTCTGTAACTCTCCAGACTCCACTGTCCATGGGATTCTCCAGACAAGAATACTGGAGTAGGTTGCCAAGCTCTTCTCCAAGGGACTGTCCCAGCCCAGGGATCAAGCCAGTATGTCTTATGTCTCCTGCATTGGCAGGCAGGTTCTTGAAAGAAATCAATTCTTTGAAAGATGAAAACTATCAAATCTCATTCAAAATACTAGACAACCTAAATAACCCTATCTCTATTAAAGAAATTGTAGCTAAAATCTTTCTAAAAAAGAAAGTTCAGGCTCAGGTGGCTAACCTGGTGAATTCTACCAAATGTGTAGGGAAGGAAGACACTATACCAGTTTTATATATTCTTTTCTAAATATTTGGAGAAGTAGGAAACTTATAACTTAAAAAGCCAGAATTATACTGATATCAAAACCAGACAAAGATAATATAAAAAAAGAAACTACAGACCAATATATCCCATGACCTGACATAAAAAATCCTCAGCAAAATAGTATTAAGTCAATTTCAACAACATATGAAAATGACAATATATCAAGATAAAATGGAGTTTATCCCAGGAATGCAAACTTGTTCATCATTCAAAAAAAATCAAGCAATGAATTTCACCATAATAATAGACTAAGGAAGAAAGTCATATGTTTATCTCAATAGACACAGAAAAATCATCTGACAAAATTTACTATCCATTCATAATAAAATCTCTTAGTAACTTAGGCCTAGAAATGGAAGTGAATGCCCTAAACTTGATAAGTGGAAGCTACAAAAAAGAAAAAAAAAAAAAACCTACAACTAATATAATGATGAAAAACTAAGAGCTTTGTGTCTGAGATCAGGAATAAGGATAATAATTTTAGCTCTCATGATTCCTACTCAGCATTATAGTCTATGTCTTATCCAGTGCAATATGACAAGAAAAAGAAATAAAGGCTCACAGATTGAAAAGGAAGAACTGAATCTATTCCTATTTACAGATCACAAGGTTATATACATAGAAAACCCCAAGAAACATGCAACACTCCTAAAACTAATGAATTCATTCAGCAAGATCATGGAATACAAGATAAACATACAAAAATCAATTATATTTCTATTTAGTAACAAACTGTGGGAACTAAAATAAAACACAGTACCATTTATAATTATTCCAAAGAAAATGAAATAGTCAAATATAAATTGAGCAAAATATGTATAGAATCTGTGTGTTAAAAGTTAAAAAACACTGATGGAAAAAATAGAAGACCTAAATAAGTGGAGAGATATACATTACTTTCTGCGTTTTATCAGAGGTGTTTTTTCTTTTTTCTATGCCTTGCCACCTGTTCTTGGTAATGAGGGCATAATGGGAAACATCAGGGACACCTAGCAATGCCATGTTTTTATTTCCATCAGTGACAACTTATACTAGATTCCACTGTTCTCATCTTTCCAACCTAAAGCCATTTGTGAGATCACAAGTGGTACTGATAGTCATTTCTAGTTATTGTTTCTGTAACTCACTAATTCAACGCATACTTATTAGACACACACCAGGAAATGCACTCAGTGCTGTGGGTACAGAAAAAGAGACACAATACCTTTCATAGAAAATAAAAAAAAATTTTTTTTTAAGATCCAGTGCCTACTGGATCTAATCTCATAAGCTCTCTAGTGATCAATAGAATAAATGTCAGCTTAGGAAGGTACAAATGAAAAACAGTGTTTTCTAGACAAACTAAAAAAATCTTAGTTTTCTTCTGAGACTAATATATTTAGTGAAAATACAGAAAAACTTAGGTGTTTTACAATATTTTTTCTTCTAAGCAGACTCAGAGACCTGGAGAATTGCTGTTTCTTCCTTAACTAGCTTCCTATTGGGGGTCCAAGGACTGATGAGTCTGTCTCAACTGTGCCCTGAGTACCAACACCAGGCCAGCTTAATAACATGCCTACCCACTATTATTCTTGAGCAACCAACCAAATGATACACCAAGGACATCATTGAATGTAGCCACTCTGGAGGCAAACTCTGACTCAAAAGGCTGCACATTCCGAGCTCAGAATCTGTGAATATGTAGCAAGGAAAGTCAATTGGGTCTTGATTCAAAACCTTCCATCTTTTATCTCCTCTGTGACTGGGCCCAGTTTCATAAGCTTACTGGAACCTCAGATTTCCTTCTGAGATGAAGATATAAGAGAAAGAAATTTTCTTTATAGGGATAATGGAAAATTAAATGAACTAAAGATCAATTGAGAGCTACAAATCATGTAATATGTTTTTGAGAAAGTGTCCAATTTCTCCTGCACATACCTTCTCTCTTCCAACATGGACAAGTTACTTTGGGACTCTTCTCCAAAGTCAGAGAGGTCCTAGCCTACTCTGAAACAGGCCCAGGAAGGTCTTTGCACATCCAAAATTTATCTTCAATCAGACCAGCTTAGATAGAAACTTATAAATTTTATTTTAACATTTTTCAATCCACCCCCTTTCAAGCCCAGATTAGTTCCCAGCACCTTGCCCTCTCTGGGATCCTAACATCTCCAGCCACACATTCAGTACATGCTACTGTGGGACAGCATGGGTGCCATATGCATTCTAAGACTCTCTACCCAGTTCTTGGATGACTCCAGCCTCGTAGTGGGTACCATCCCCTAGTTTCATCAAACCATAGAGTCTCTAGTGAAATATTATGCTTGTAAATTCATAGTCTCCAAGTGGAAGGAAAGACTAGGCCATCAAGCTCTTAGACAGAACCTCACATATAATGTTATACTAACTACTCTTTGAAACAAATAAGAAAGCCATATGGCCCAAAGAATTGTTCATATCCAGTATCCCAGCCCTAATTATGCCAGTTATACTCTCTCTGTGTTCACCCAGGCTTGCTCTGGGCAGTTCAGTCATTGTGTTCAAATTTCTAGAGCTTGGGTCTATTCACACATCAGCCAGTCCCAGCCAGCAGAACATGAACTCCTTCCTGGAAAGGTGTCTTATACATTTTTGTATGCCCAGTAGCCAGCACAGTACATGTCATCGTACTCAGCATATACTTGTTAAATGAATGAAATAAGTCCCCCTAAATGAATGAAAAATTGCTCCAATAAACATGGCTTCTAAACATTGTACCTATGAGCACATAGGCCTAGCATTTCCCCATGGTGTCATAAATGGATGAGGCTGCCTGAATAATTCTACAGGATAAACTGGCTGCCTTCTGGGCTTTTCTCTTAAATGCAGGCTGCTATCAAGTTTGCTAATATTGTTTCCCTGGGTATACCACAGAGGATGCCAAACTTTATTAGTCTAAGGTGTTTGCTTCATGTAGCAACTTGCTTCTTAATGAGCTTGTTTATCTCACCATCTTGGACGTTAATATTGTTGAGAGGGAAGCATGCTCATTGACTGTTACCAAGAAAAGATGAAAATCTCCAGGGAGAGCATCAAATACAGTCTATGTGCTAATAATTAGTCAATAACTAAGCTCTGTTTCAAAAAAAAGAGAAAAGAATGGGAATAAAGAGAAAGGAATGACTTTAAGATGAGCAATAAAAATAGGAAGTTGGAAAGTTGCTTTCATTTTCTTCTCTAAACTTCTGGCAAGGTCCATGAACTAAACTGATAATCTGAAACTCAGCCTTGCAAGTTGAGCCTAGGGATCTACTGGGCTAGTGGCTCACCTCTAGGCCACACACTTGGCAGGAAAAAATATACTCTGAACATAATGGCAAGGCTGAAAATTGAACAGTTCATCCTTATCAATGTTTCCATTTGTAATTTGAGTTTTCGCTATAGTAGTCTACTTATTGAACTACGGCACTTCCCTTAGATAATAGTCTCTGTGCTGGTTATCCCCTGTTTGCCAACTGCCTGCCTCCCCAGGTCCATTCTTCACTCTCCTCTGCCCTGCTCTGTGACCCAGAGGCTGGTTCCCTTTCCTCGGGCTTCTGCTGAGGTCAGCAGCACAAGATGAGAGAGTGGGAAGTCCAGGTCCTCTCCTGTCCCACCCTGCTGCAGCGCTCAGTCACCTAGTAAGAACTGCCTGCTTCTGGGGCTACTGGTCCTTCCTGCTGGCCCTCATTGAGCTCCAGTAACACAGTCTTGTTCCTTTGCACCTGAGTCTTGGGGATGTAACAGCCTCCCACTGTGGGTAATCTCCTCGTGCCTCAATTTATCTTGTCTGTAGATTTAACCTTGCCCACAGCTCCTTAAACAGCCCTTTCACTCAAATCTCTTACTTTGAGCCATCTGAGATGAATACCTCTATACCCTAACTCTCTCAAGTCAGAGGATGTGGTCCCTCATTATGCTTTTTCATATCATGTCCCTTTATAACATTTTCACAGTTTCCTGAGTATTTCCAATTCCAACACATCTCAGCTCCACAGGGACTCTGTGAGGTAGGTGGGGTGGGTTTTTATCCCCATTTCTTATCCTCCATCAGATAAGAAAGCTGAGACTCAGATGCTAAGCCACTTATCCAATCACATAGGCCTCTCCCAAGAGGGGAAAGACCCTGATGCTGGGAAAGATTGAAGGCAGGAGCAGAAGGGGAAAACAGAGGATGAGATGGTTGGATGGCATCACCGACTTGACAGACATGAGTTTGAGCAAGCTCTGGGTGTTGGTGATGGACAGGGAGGCCTGGCGTGCTGCAGTCCATGGGGTCGCAAAGAGTCAATCACGACTGAGTGACTGAACTGACTGACTGAAGTGGGGAAAGGCTTAGTAGAAAAATAACACATCAATCCACACTGAATCTAGAAAACTGAAATCATTCTCTATTCTTTTTTCTCTCAGAGTTCTTGAGAAGGTAATAGGGAATGAGAACAAAGAAGAGATGGAAAGGAGAGATGAACCTAAGTAGAAGCAGGAGCACTGCCTCCATTTCAACAAGCTGGAAGGCAGGGTGTATGACCACAGATGCAGTGGTTTGGAAGAATTGGCTGAATGAGGACCTTGTTTTTCTCCAATTGTATCTGAAGAAAGATCATCAGGTAGGGGACAGTGACAGATTGGAGGGAAAGAAGGAAAGTTTAAAGTAGTCATATCAGCGAATGGGCAGGTGACTTTCTACGTTCAGAAAAATAGAGGTGAATGGCTTAGCTGATGTATTCTTTTGAGATTTATGGTCATATGTTTGAAGAAGTTCAGTAGGCAGAGTTGTAAGCGTGCTTTCTTCTCCCTCTCTTTTTTCTCTCTCTGTGTCTCTCTGTCTCTGTCTCTCTCTCTTCAATGCTCAGCTTCTCTGCTGTGGGCATGGAGTAAATAGATGGTTGATTCTAACCAGGTTGGAACTTTGCCAGTTGTTTACCATAAGGGATGGGGAGAGAAATTAAAATATTTTGTAAAGCAGTGCTAAAATCTGGAATCCCGGTGAAGAAGAAATTATGACATGATAAAGATAAGGACAACAGAAAAACTGGTAGGACCAATGGTTGATGATCTTAATGGGGTAGAAGGTTGAGTAAATTAGCTGAAAGGATAGAACTTTGTATTTGAAATTGAGATTTGGGTGACCTTGTTATCCCCGATGTCTTTAATCTTAGCATTGTTTTTAATCTTAGTATTCAATGCAGTGCTTGGTATGCAGCTGGCAGCACCAGAATGAAGTTTGCAAAAGTGAATGAATAGTCAGTCTCAGGGGAAAGCAAACTGTGGAAGAGGAAAGATAGTTTGCCTCTGCTGTTCATTTATTTACTGTGCACATTGCCAGTTCGCCCTTCCTCCTTCCTCTACCCCTGTCTTTCTCTCTCTCACGCATACACACAGTACTCTATCTGTGCTAAGTCACCTCAGTCATGCCCAACTCTTTGTGACTCTGGAATGTAGCCTACCCGGCTCCTCTGTCCATGGGGATTTTCCAGGCAAGAATACTAGAGTGGGTTGCCATATCCTCCTCCAAGAGATCTTCCTGAGCCAGGGATCGAGCCTGCATGTGGGTCCTTTACCACTAGGGCAACCTGGGAAGCCTTGTTCCTCTGGACTTCTGACTTTTAGTTTCTTATTCCAACCTGCCTGCCTGAGCCTGACAGGCCATTCCTCTGCCCTCTGTTTCCTGTAATGACCCGTATCATCTCCTCAGTGAGACTTTTCTGGAGTCCTGCAGCCCCTCATAAGTAGTACTACAACAACAAGTAGCCATTGCTATGACACTTGTTTCATTTTGCCTTAATGACTGACTTTTAAATTTTGATTTATTTGTGTTTGATCTATGTGCATTTTATTTTTTTAATGAATTTATCTATTTTAATTAGAGGATAATTGCTTTACAATATTGTGATGGCTGTTACCATACATCGACATGAATTGCCTTGGGTACATATGTGTCCCCCCATCCTGACCTCCCCTCCCACCTCCCTCCCCACCCCATCCCTCTGGGTCGTCCCAGAGCACCAGTTTTAAGTGCCCTTCTTCATGCAATGAACTTGCACTGGTCATCTATTTTACATATGGTAATATACATGTTTCAATGCTATTCTCTCAAGTCATCCCACCCTCACCTTCTCCCACACAGTCCAATAGTCTGTTCTTTATATCTGTGTCTCTTTTGCTGTCTTTTTCCAAAGAAAGGCATTATCTAATCAGATGGTAAATCAACCAGGTTCTGGCTTAGGGTAAAGAAGACAATATAAGAAATGAATAGCAAACTTTACTTGAGCTCAGAAAATAAAATAAATGCCTGTGTTTATCAGCAGAGAAGGAAATTAAAAGTACTGACTCTAAGAATTGAGCTATTAGGTTAACATTTCCTAAATGACAGAATAGAAGTCCTGGCACTCTGTTCCTCTGTTTCTCCAGCTTTTTGAGCTCCAGCCACAACAAACCAATTAATTTTTGCCCAATATATTAAAATTAATAATATCACAATAACAGTAACATTTGTATGCTTTTTAATTGTGTTTTCATGCTTGTCCCACTTATTTCCCACATTCTGTGAAGTCTCATTTGTAAACACCCATTTTTACTTGTAAAAACCCATTTTTATAGGCAAACAAACTGAGGCACTAAAAGATTATGGGATTTGTCTAAGGGTATACAGCAGTAAGTAGGCAAACTAAAATCTCAATTCCAAATAATTTGAATACAAATCTCATAAGCTTTTGACTTTTCAAATTATTTCTTGAAGAATCCCAGGATGCCAGAAGAGTGTATATTGCTCTAAATTTCATACCAGAAGATTAAAAGATGGGGACCCCAAGGAACTTAGTTGACACAAACCCAGAGAACCCAGGCCTCTTGTTCCTCAACCTAGAACATCTTCAGCCAAGACTCAGCACTCCTCTGGGTAGTAAAAACATGGAAAATCATTCCAACTTTTCATTCTGAATCCTCTATTCTTCACCAACAAGGGGACCCATATCTTGAGTTCTAAGGTAATCCACTAAAAACAAGTGCATTTGGGGAACCATTGCTTCTGAGGAGAAAGTGGCTTCCATTCAAGGAAAATTGGTCACATGAAAGAGATCCTTGGAAGAGAGTCATTCT
Source organism: Muntiacus reevesi (assembly GCF_963930625.1). Lineage (NCBI taxonomy): Eukaryota > Metazoa > Chordata > Mammalia > Artiodactyla > Cervidae > Muntiacus > Muntiacus reevesi. The sequence continues at coordinate 65,780,191 of NC_089249.1, forward strand.
GAGGTCACAGGTGAGGGGCTATTCAGTTTCCTGAGTCTGGAGGGTTATGGGGGTGGGAGCTCTAGTTATAGACTTAACAGGGAGTACTAGCAAAGAAATTTAAAAAGAAAAAAGATGGAAGCAGAAGTATATTCTTAAAAATCCTGTAGTGTTTTTTTTTTTTTTAAATAAACTGAGTATAATGAAAGGTTAATGTGAAGAAGAAAAAGGAAACAGACATAAAAATTAACTTGCTGGAGGCAGACATCTGCACATTAAGAATTAAGAGTAGGAAGTTCACTCAATTTTGTTTCAGTTCCCACATCTGTGAAGTGAGATGGAATTGGCTTGCCCTGCATAACTGAGGGATTATTTTCAGGATCCAGCAAGATCACATGGTGTCCTCGATGTACTAAGGCAGCCAACAATTGCCTTGGGACCACTAGTAATCATCTATGCCACGTCTGCCTTCAATTCATGCGACACTGTCTTTCAAACCAGAACCCAAGAGTATTCTCAACAGTGTAAGTGATTCTATAGAAGTTTTAAATTTTGTTTACATTTTGATGGTAATCTAAAAAATAATATTAATCTAAGCATTTTTAAAAAACCTTCTAAAGGCAACCTCATGACCTAGTCCTGCCCCTTGGTCTCTGTGCTCACATGTAGGCTTCTGTGTAATGACTTTGCTGGTTCATCCTCTTCTCCTTCAACTCTCAGAGACAATGTCCCCCATCCTTACTCTGTTGATGCCTCTGACTCTGCTCCTTGGTTCTTTTCTCTTCTTCATTTATTCTCATTCATTTAGTGACCTCATTCAATCACATGGTTTTAAGTATCACATATAATCTGACAACACCCAGAGGCACTGTACACCTCTGGCCCACACCTTTTTCCTGAGCATTAGCTTAACTGATGCTCCACCTGGATATCCCAAAGAGTGACCTTATATCTTCAGTGAACCAGAACAGTTCTGGATGATTCCTGTTGCTCCAGCATGATTATTAATAGTGTCTCCTTTGTCTCAAAAATGTCCTGGTTTGGACAGCAAATTATGGTCACTCTGCCAACAGGCTTCTTAACATGTCTAAACTGAACACTTGATCTCCACAAAATGGCCCCAGACAGTTGTCTTCCCTATTCCAGTCAAAGGCAGTTAAATCCATCCAATTGCTCAGTCCAAAAACTCTTAGTCCCACACTTTCTCTCTCTCCACATTCAAATCAAAGGGAAAATCCCTTGGTTCTTTAAAACACGATGGAGACTGACCATTAGCACTACCTCAACTGCTATCACCCTGGCCTACACCACCAGCCTCTTTCTTACATCTCTTTGCAAAATCTTCTAATCCGGCCCTTTCTCCACAGTCTAACCTTAACACAAAAGCCAGGGTGCTACAATTTACAGGCAGGTTGGATATGTCGTGCCTCAACTCAGAGTCCTCCAATGAGATCCATTCTTCCCAGAGTAAAAGCCAGAGTGCTCACAATGACCCATGTGGGTGCAGGAGGTCTGGCTCCCCCGTCACCTCTCTGACTAATTTCCCCCATCACTCACTCCCATCTGGCATGACCAGCCACTTTGACAGGCACCTACAGCCTCAGTACTGTCTCTTCCCTCTCCCTGCAAATATTCTTCACCTCTTTCAAGTCTTTGCTCAAGTTTAACTTTCTCAATGAATCCTAATGGCACTATTCTGTGTAAAATTGCCCCACCTGTCCACTCCTGATTCTTAGTCCATGTAACTTGCTTATTTTTTTCTTTTCATACTACTTCTTAGCTTCTTACACACAATATAATTTTCATATTTATTAATCTTGTTTATTACTATCTCTCCCATTACAATGTAAGCTCCACAAGGGCAAAGGTATTTTTGTTTTGTTTTGTTTTATTCAGTGATGTAGTCTGAGCTCCTAGGACAGTCTCTGGAACATAGTAGTGGTAGTGGTGGTTTAGTTGCTAAGTCGTGTCTGACTCTTGCAACCGTCTGACCTGTAGCCTATAGATACTCAGTAAATAATTTTTAAATAATACAAAGGGGTTGGGTACAACTGAGGACCTAAACACACAGTTTATCTGCCCTGAGCCAAGAAGGAAATAATTCAGGAAAGATGTATTACAAAGACCCTGATGCTGGGATAGATTGAAGGTAGGAGAAGAAGGGGACGACAGAGAATGAGACGGTTGGATGACACCACCAACTTAATAGACATGAGTTTGAGTAAGCTCCAGGAATTGGTGATGGACAGGGAGGCCTGGCGTGCTGCAGTTCATGGGGTCTCAGAGTTGGACACGACTGAGTGACTGAACTGAACTGATTACAAAGATGACATTCAATGTCACAGGTAAATGTTTCTCACTGGTTTGAATTTTAAAAAGTGACAGAAATGAATCATCAAATAGCAGATGAAAGCATAAGCATGAAGAACTCAAAAGAATTATGACTTAGCACTCAGTACCTTATTCACATTTAGAGAGTCCAATCAGTTTCATAAACCAACAACTATCACATAAAGTAATATCCATTTGAATTGTATTACATTTTAGCTTCATTTGTATTTCACTTATGAAAATATTTTGGTTTTATAATTGTATAGAAATTAATAAGCATATAGAGTAGTTTCATATATATTCATTATTTAAAACACACACAAAATAATAATTTGTTAGACCTCTGGATCATAAAAGCTTTTCTTCCTTTAAAAAAGACCTGTGTGACAAAGTTTAGAAAAATATTGATCTAGAGCATATTTGGCTTTTTAGGGCTGCGTGTATCAGAGTGACCTCAACCTCATCTCTCATCTGTCCAGAAGTGAGGCAAATTTGACTCATTGGTAATTCTCTCTTCCAGGTCAGCCAAGCTCATTATTTCTCATCTCCTGCAGTTCAAAGATTTGTTTCATTAGTCGCTGAAGCATAATTAAGTGCCCACCGCCTGCCAGGTGGTGACCCAGATGCTAGACATACAAACACAGGGATGGCAGGTGTCTGGTACCTTGAGCTGTTTTGACACCATCTTCCCCACAATCTAATACCTTATGTGTAAACGGCACTTGTAGTTCACAATGTGCTCCAATGTACATTCACCGTATGAGGCAGGAATGTGAGATGTAAAAACTGACAGTCCCAGAGACTGGCTCATTTAGGTCACATGGCTAAAGTCAGAAGCCAGAATGCAAGTCCACACATTTACGCCTGCACTCTGAGTGATAGTTTCTGACTTCCGCATTCACAGTGTCTTTGTCTCTGCGCCGCTCCCTCTCCCACCTGCTTGATTTCCGTTAAGTATCCCCAGGACTTCTGATGCCTTCCTGCTTCTCAGCGGGAGGGCCACAGAGCCAAAGCACTGCCCTCACACACTGTGAGCCCTTCCTTCCTCTCTGCACTGTGAGGCTGCAGGAGCGAACCTAAAGTCTGCAGTAGGGCGTGCTCCGGGGCCACTGGTTCCAACAGGACTTCAGGTCCGATGGGTGCTTAGTGAGCCCAGGCCATGTAAGCACACTCATACTTACGAGTCTGAAGAAAGCCACTTTATGGATCACAGGGGATGAGTGCTGAGGTCCTTTCCTTCTGATAGCATCGCTTGGCAGTTGAGGCGAAGACTGTTTTCTTGCCGCCTGATCTGATCTGCAGCACCATGCTCTGTTGCAAATGCCCATCTACCACCTGGACACAGAGCGTCACACAGCACCCTCAGGACATCCCACCAGATCTGCTTCTTCCTGGCTTTGGCTAATGCCAACCCTTGAGCCCAAAAAGCCCTGTGACAGCTAGGGACAGGTTTCACTTGGACTTAACGTCTTCAGCATCTGCAGTTGTCGCAGACAGCGCGTCCCACCATCAGCCAAAGCCTTGTGCTGTCTCTACAGCTCAGGCCATCCAAAAATAGTGGATTGTTCCTCCCTTTGTGTTTTTCTCCTATCAGCGCACCTGCTAAAAAAGGCTATAAATGGACGCTTCACACACATTGGTATTAGATGGATTTTTTTTTTCCTGAATAATTCTTTGTGTCCAGATAACACTTTTCTCCCAGAACTTTCTCAGAAACAATGTTATCCTCATTGTCATTTACTAGATGAGAAACTGGATGAGCAGGGAAGTTTTGTCTGATAATAATACACTGAGAAGGGGTGGAATTTCCCAAGAATTATGGTGTAAGCAAAGCATGAGTACAATCTCAGAACAGAGGGCACAGCGTAGGGGGCCATGTGCTACTAGGTTTACAAAAATTAGTGAAAATGACATCTACTGGCCCACATGTGATAAATGCCCAATAAACATTTGTTTATGAATGGTTGACAAAATGCCATCACACTGTCTCACTGTGTCCTCATTAACTGCACTGTGTGGTAAAGTGAAACAGGTATAATTACTCCAAATTTATAGAAGAAACACTGAGGGGCTGCAAAGCTCTCAACCTTACACAGCTCAGGACATAACAAAGGTTTCTAACTATAAAGTCATGGCCCTTAGTATTTGGAATCAGTTTAAAAATGCTGATTCCATCACTTACCAACTGTATCATCTGGGCAGTATGTGGCAATAATAATAATACTCTTTTTGGAGTTTTGATGAAAATTAGAGTAATTTCCTAAAGGATCTAGCATAATGCCTGGCTCAGAATACAGGACTAATAAATGTCTTATTTTATACTAAACCACCTCCAGATACAATCCCTCTTATTTAGAAAAAAAAAAAAAAAACTATTTTCAGGCAGCAGAACTGAATTTTACAGAGAGAGATAAATAAAATTTATCAAATAGAATGCATAAATGACATCATTACCCTATAGCAGAGGAGCCCAGGGGTGATGGGAAGGTGGAGACTAGGATGCTCGTTCAATCAGCCTTGGACCAAATGAGGGCATCCTTGGACAATTCCTATTTGGTTTTCCCTCCAACCAATGTCTATTCTCTCTGCAGGTCCTTCTGTGATGCACAGACCTTTCAGTGGTCCACATGGCACTGACTTTTGCATAAGTTTCCATTAACTCTTCCTAGCTTTCTCAGCCTTACTCAACCATTAACAAGTGAGTCTTCTTCTTGGTCTCAGTCTGGTCAACCACAAGGTTAACATCACAGGAGGCTGATGAAATTGGTGGTTCCAAGATTCTTCCTAGCAGGAAGGGATTCTGGAGTCATTCTGTGTTCAGCAAGAGCTGTCCTAGTGTTGGGACCACGATATGGTGCTCACACGGTGGCGATATGGTGACCAGTCTTGATGCTCTCACACTTTAGGTGGGGAGAAAGTCAAGCAAATCAATATTCAAGGATAACTTCTTATTGTAGATAGTTAGAATCAATAAAACTTTGTGAAGAGATGGTTTGGAACCACTCTTACTATCTACTGTTAACAGGTTCAGGTTCTGGTCTATATATTTTACAAAAGATGTCTCATTTGATCCTGACAACAAACCTGGGACCTTTATTCCTATTTTAGAGTTGAGAAAATGGATTTGGAGAGGCTAAATAACATGCCCAAGGTTTGGCTAGCAGCATAACAGAGTTAATCCCAGATCCACCCCATATCTTCCTATTATGCTATTCCTGGAAAAGTACAAAATGGCAGCAGGGAAAAGATAGGTAGTTCTAGGCCCAAGAGCACAGTTTGGGAGGAGGGACTCTTAATAATCTCAGTACTGCGCTCAGGGGTTCCTTGTACATTTTCACCCAAGCTTCTTTGCTCAGGTATACCCCCCTCTCCTTCCTTCCTGGGCACAGAGAACCTCTGCATCTGACCCTTTTGCATCATATCTCCTAAGAGTGCTGGCTCTGGGGTCAGACAGCAAGGGCTCAGGTCTCAGCTCCACCATTTACTGATGCGACAAGTCATTTAGTGTCCATCATGCTTCAGTGTCCTCATGTATAAAATGAGAAGCAAAGCCCTGCCTTTCTAACAGGGTTGCTGTAGAGATTCAGTGATCCCTTAATGTAAGACAGGTAACACAATGCCTGACAAGTGGCAAATGTTCAATAAACATTGTGCACCTCATTGTCACTATTACTGTTGTTGCCATCTACAGGAACACCGGCTTTCTACCACACTCATCCTTTCACTATTCCCTAGACACACTTTGCACTTTTCTATCCTCGGGTCTTTTGCTTAATGTTCTATTCAACTGAAATGCCCTTCATTCTCCCTCACAGAGTATTGTTCTATTCACCTAGACTTTTATTTGTTGTTATCATATGTCAGTATCCTCCACACAATAAGTCCCCAAAAGCTCTCTGTTTAATCAGTAATTAAATATATGTTAATAATACTACTAAATTTATGGTACACTAGAGTTTATCTAAAATCCAATAACCATATAAAAATCAAACTTTCTTGATGCAGAGAACCGAAAGTCAGTGCTCTGTGACAATCTAAAGGGGTGGGATGGGGTGGGCGTGTGTTCAAGAGGGAGGGGACATAGTATACCTAATACTGATTCACGTTGATGTATGGCAAAACCCATCATAATAGTGTAAAATAATTATCCTCTAATTTAAAAAAATAAGATTAAAAAATGAAAAAAAATTCTTATAGTGTCATGTTAGGTAATTGACTGTGAGATGCTAAAGTACTGTCTGAATCAAAGAAAATTTAAATTATGCACCGTATACTCAGAATGTGTATGATCTTATATTCTAACACTTTGACCAATTTATAAAATGTATAGCTTTCATCCTTCATCTTCTCTGCAAAAAGGAACCTAACAGTAATTGGTAGTGATAATATCACCTTGAGTTTGAGCTTCTAGCAACAATGAGAGCATTCACATGTAGATGTCAGCTTTTCCAAACAATCTCCTTTCATCCCTCAAGCTTCTCAACATGGAGCACAAATGACTTCAGAGCAGAGCCTAGCCGAGGCCAGTCAGTATCTTGGAATACCATCCACAACAAGCCCTGAAACATCAGAGGAGAAATGCTGAAAAACCTGGACCCCATCTCTCCTCCCAGAATAGATGGTATCTGTCTAGGTCCCTCCCACCAAAGGAGACAGCACCCTTCAGTGGAAAGAATAAGGATTCTTTTTGGCATTAACTTCTGTTCCCTTAAGTCTCTAATGTAACTGTGAAAATTTGTATCTGATGCTACCACAAGGCAAGCCAACCGCCTCCAGGTCAGCCACTGGCATAATGTGGAGCAGGTCCCACACCAGGTTAGAACTTTGAGAACTAACGTTTGGATGCTAAAGTGCTGCATTGTTCCTCTTCCAGTGGACCATGTTGTATCAGAACTCTTCACTAAGACCCATCCCTCTTCAGTGGCCCTGCATGGCATGACTCATAGCTTCTCTGAATTACTCAAGTCCCTACATCACAAGACTGTGATCCATGAAGCAGAGTCAGTTTTCATTCCAATCCCAAAGAAGGGCAATACCATACTATTGCGCTCATTTCACATACTAGCAAGGTTATGCAAAATCCTTCAAGTGAGGCTTCAGCAGTATGTACACCGAGAACTTCCAGTTGTAGAAGCTGGGTTTCAAAGAGGCAGATGAAGCAGATATCAAATTGCCAACATTCGTTGGATCATGGAGAAAGCAAAGGAGTTTCAGAAAAACATCTATTTCTGCTTCACTGACTACGTTAAAGCCTTTGACTGTATGAATCACAACAAACTGGGAAATTCTTAAAGAGATGGGAATATCAGACCACTCTCATTGTCTCCTGAGAAACCTCCATGCAGGTCAAGATGCAACAGTTAGAATTGGACATGGAACAATGGACTGATTCAAAATTGGGAAAGGGGAATGACAAGGCTCTATATTGTCACCTTTCTTATTTAACTTATATGCAGTGTACATCATGTGAAATGCCAGGCTGGATGAATCACAAGCTGGAATCAAAATTGCTAGGAGAAATATTAATAACAGACATGCAGATGACAACACCCTAAGGACAGAAATCAAAGAGGAACTAAAGAGCTTATTTAACTTTCATGCAGAGTACATCATGTGAAATGCTGGGCTGGATGAATCACAAGCTGGAATCAAGATTTCTAGAAGTATGCAGAGATACCACTCTAATGGCAGAAGTGAAGAGGAACTAAAGTGAAGAGGAACTTAATTCCTCCAAGTGAAGAGGAACTAGAGTCTCTTGATGAAGGTAAAAGAGGAGAGTAAAAAAAGTGGACTTGAAACTCAACATTCAAAAATCATGATCATGCCATCACTTCATGGCAAATATTAATAGAAGTGGAATAAGTGGAAGCAGTGAGAGAGTTTATTTTCTTGGGCTCCAAAATCACTGCAGATGGTGACTGTAGCCATGAAATTAAAAGATGCTTGCTCCTTGGAAGGAAAGCAATGACAAATCCAATCAGTATATTAAAAAGCAGATACATTACCCTGCCGGCAAAGATTCATATAGTCAAAGCTATGGCTTTTCCAGTAGTCATGTACAGATGTAAGAGATGGACCATAAAGAAGACTGGGTGCCAAAGAACTGATGCTTTCAAATTGTGGTGTGGAGAAGATTCTTGAGAGTCCTTTGGACAGCAAGAAGATCAAACCAGTCAATCCTAAAGGAAGTCAACCCTGAATATTCATTGGAAGGACTGATGCTGAAGCTGAAGTTCCAATACTCTTGCCACCTGATATGAAGAGCTGATTCTTTGGGAAAGATCTTGATGCTAGGAAAGATTGAGCATTGAAAGGTGAAGGAGGTGGCAGAAGATGAGATGGTTAGCATCATCAACTCAATAGACATGATTTTGAGCAAACTCTGGGACATAGTGTAGAACAGAGGAGGTGCTGCAGTTCATGGGGGCACAAAGAGTCAGACACGACTCAGCAACTGAACAACAACTACTAAGTGCTGCTGACTAGGAAAGACTGATTTATTAACTCAACCAAAACAATGTAACATACCACCCAGAAGTTCCCTGATGAAGAATATGACAAAAGAAAACTGAAAAGTCAAGGATAGAAAGAAATTTTTTGCATTCATGGGGGCAAGGAGGGAAAAACGTATGTTAAACATTTCTAGAATTAAGACTTTCTCCTTAAATCCAGTAATTTAATACTATTCTTAGTATACTATTTATTAATGAATTTAGTCATAAGCAACAAAAAGCTATAATACAAAAATAGCTCAAAGGCTATGTTATATTCAGAGAAATTGTTTAAAAATCATACTTTGAACACAAAGAAAATTTATACTTTTTTATTTTAATAAAAACGGTAGCTGATAATGAGAACTTGCCAGGAACTGCTGTTTGAAGCATCTTACATTAACTCCTTTAATTCTCACAGGAACAATTTGAGGTACTTATTATCTTTATTTTATAGTAGGAAGTTAATATGTCCAAGATTGCACAACTAATAAATGATAGAAGTGAAATAAGAACTCAAGTGGTCTGGCCCCAATATCCACTAAACACATGGTAAACAAATATTTAAAATTGATCAACTGGATTAGGAGGTTGGGATTAACATATGTGTACTATTATATATAAAATAGATAACCAGTGAGAACCTACTCTGGGGCTTCCTAGGTGGCACTAGTGATAAAGAATCCATCTGCCAATGCAAGAGACATAAGAGACGAGGGTTCAATCCCTGGGTCCGGAAGATCCTTGGACAAGGAAATGGCAATCCGCTCCAATATTCTTGCCTGGAAAATCCCACGGGCAGAGGAGCCGGGCGGGCTGCAGGCAATGGGGTCACACAACTGAGTGACCGAGAACGCACACACACACGAGTCTATGGTATAGCACAGGAAACTATACTCAGTATCTTGTAATAACCTATATTTGAAAAGAATTGGAAAAATCACTTTACTGTGTGCCTGAAACTAACTCAACATTGTAAATCAACTATACCTCAGTAAAGATTAGGAAAAAAAAAATGTCATCAGTTTGAAAGGGCATCACAGGTTAGTGCATGTGTCTGGATCAGTCATTTCTCCATGCTCTCATTGCTTGGGATATTCGGAGGCAAAGAGTCCGACCCGACTGAGCGACTGAACTGAAGGTAGGGCCAAGAGTTCCCCATGTCCCTAACCCACCCCAGGAACTGCGGGAAAAACAGACGAAAGGGAAGTGAGCCCTAAGTCCTCAAGGGATAAATAACTTATAAATCCTAACAAAAAGCCACCACTGGGGGGCAGCAGAAATGAATCCTCTAGGAGAAGCACAGCCACCAGCAGTGCGTCCCTTCCAGGGGCACAAGAATCTCTAAATTGAATCTGTGGAGATATTGAGAGGTCACCAGCCAAGGACCATCATCATGCGTGGGCAGCTACCAAAGGTTCTGCTGGAGCTCTGAGGCTGCTCTCTCGGGAAGGGACAGCGAGACGGCCCCTTTTTGAATGTGCCTGTAGATGATTCAGCAGCATTGGGCTCAGAACTGCTCTCCCCTTGCTCTCTCCCAACAGCACAGGATTCTATCTCCACTTGAGAAAAAAGCTTATTATTATTCTCGAGGTGTGAAAGGAAACCCATTGAAATGCCAAGTAAGACTGATTATTCATCTTTTTAAAAAAAGTTTTATTGGCGTATAGTTGATTTACAATTTTGTGTTAGTTTCAGGTGTTGGGCAAAGGGAATCAGTTATACATATTCATACACCTACTTTTTTAAAATTCTTTCCCCTTATAGGCCATTACAGAGTATCGAGTACAGCTCCCTGTGCTACAGTAGGTCCTTATTAGTTATCTATCTTATATATAATAGAATGTATATGTCAATCCCAATTTTTCAACTTATCCTTCCCCCAGTAACAATGTTTGTTTTCTACATCTGTAACCATTTCTGTTTAGTAGATAAGCTCATTTGTACACTTTTTTTCCAAATTCCACATGTAAGTGATATCATGTGATATTTATCTTTCTCCATCTGACGCACCATAATTTGAAAAGATCCAGGTAACCCAATGTTCACTGCAGCACTATTTACAATAGCCAGAACATGGAAGCTACCTAAATGTTCATCTGCAGAGGAATGGATAAAGAAGATGTGGTACATATACACAGTGAAACATTACTCAGCCATAGAAAGAGAAATAATGCCATTTGCTGCAACATGGGTAGACCTACAGACTGTTGGTTATTACATTGAGTAATAACCGATCTTTAATCTATTGGACTTAACTTCCCCTGTGGCCTCAGCATGTAACAGAGCTATAGTCTTCCTAAACAACATTTGCTTTCTCAGGCCAGCTCCAGAAGGCTGGAAAACACGTCCTGTCCCCATGTCTGTTTGCGAGATAGTGCTGAGAAGGTCAGCATGAAGGGTGGGGCTGGCACGTGGCCTTGGTCCTGTTCTGAAAATTGATAGAGGAGGGACAGCCACTCTGTAGAGGAGGTCTATGCCTTGCCTCCCCTTGGGTGGAAAGCATTTAGGGTGCCTGAGTCAGCCAGGTATGATGCCCTTCCTCTTTGACCTTTAACTCCAAGAAACAGGAGTCAGCCCACACTGTATTAAAGTTACCTTCAGGGAAAAGAATCTTAAATCTATTGGAACTGCCACAATCCTACAGTCTTTGGCCACATGCCTGTTTCTTTAAATATGTATATTTTAACCTGTGCTTTTTACAAATCAAACACTATTAAACTATAAGGTAGAGAAAGGGGAAGAGGTGATGCTTATTTTCTAATGAAGAAGATGGGCACGTGCACACATAAGGGAAAAATGAACAGAATAATAAGTGGAAATGGGGAATGTATAACTAACTGGCCAAACTCTAGGTCAATCAGACACCCATGTTGAAGGGTGAAGAAAACTGTTTGAAAAGAAACCCTACCTTCTCACCTCTCCAGACTGAGAGAAGGTTCTGGGTAAGGAGAAGAAACTAGGAATTATATGCTGCTGCTGCTGCTAAATCACTTCAGTCGTGTCCGACTCTATGCGACCCCATAGACAGCAGCCCACCAGGCTTCCCCATCCCTGGGATTCTCGAGACAAGAACACTGGAGTGGGTTGCCATTTCCCTCTCCAATGCAGGAAAGTGAAAAATGAGAGTGAAGTTGCTCAGCTGTGTCCGACTCTTCAAGACCCCATGGACGGCAGCCTACCAGGCTCCTCCGTCCATGGGATTTTCCAGGCAAGAGTAATGGAGTGGGGTGCCATTGCCTCCTCCAAGGAACTATATAGACATTGTTAAATGCCTGGCTAGAGCCCAGGACACAGGAGGGCCTGGCTGGGACAATCTTCATCCTCGTTGACTAGGGAAAGGAGCTCTTGGACCCACTGAAGGATGCATTTAGGTTTTATTTCAGGTACATGTCTCTCTGATGGTGGCAAGTGAGAGGGGAAACCGATGCACTGTTTACTTTGTCTTCATTCCTGTTCCAGGAAGAGGGCATTGGAAAGTGAACACATTGCTGGTGGTATTTCCCTTGGGAAATGCCCTGCAGGGTAGCCTTAGCAGAGCATATGGTCTCAGAGAGAACTGGTCTGAAGTCCAACTTGTGGAATCTGTGCTCCCTGAGATACTTGTTTTGCTTGTCCCATACTGATGCCTCCTGACTTGCCTCCCAGACCAGGGCAAACACCTGCCTCCCCATCTGGATGCATCTCTCAGGAGTCATGACCACTGGAAGGGGTCTGAGGGAGACAGGAAGATGAGACCAGCAACCCGCTGCCTGCTCGAGGTGAAAAAGGAAGATATATCATACTGGACAGTCTCTGAGCTTTCTGAGTACAAAAACTCTCTGGCAGCTTCTAACTGATCAGAGGCATCCCCAGAGACTCTAGCCACAGCTGAAACTCACTGTGTCAAAGGATTTTATAGTGTTTGATGGAACCACCATGATTTTATGCACCATGCTTTCTGCTTGGTGCAATCTATTACAAAAGCAGCTTAGTATATCATTCTGCTAAACGTGGGGCTGACTGCAAGGGGCGTTCAACTAATATGTTGATACATCCCAGCTCCACAGCCTGTAAAGTGTGCTGCTGTTTAGCTCCAGGATCAATACTGTAGGCAAGGGGCATAGTATTCCCACTAGCAATTCCAAGAAACTTGCAAAAAGGGAAAATTTTAAGAGGCAAGCAAGATGCTCTGTCTCTGTTACAAAGTGCTAATGAGAGTGTGCCCAAGTGGTAGCCATTGCTTTTAAACATTTAGGAACTCTTTTATCCTATGGGAGAAGTTTTGGGGACTCATTGGGCTGGACCTGGGGAAAGCAGAATTGGAGCAAGGTTCTTTTTATTTGCCCATTTTTTTTTCTTCTTTTTTCATTCAGTCAACAATTACTGAGTATTAAGAACCATTCTAGACATTGTGAACAAAAAGAAAATAAGACCAGACCTCTTTTGTTAGTATCAGCATCACTGTTTTGGGGGAGAGGATAGAGGAGCACATAAACCATTATGATAACAAATTTAGAAGCTCACATGTGTGCGGAGCACTCCATGCTTAATTTCATTTTATATTCATAAGAAGTGCCCAAGGTAGGTCGGAAAATTATTGTGTCAGAGCCCATCAGACAAAGACCACAGGGAAAACACTTGTAGTGAATAAAGCTGGGTTTTTATTTGCTACAGTGAGGATATTATATACCATGGGGATCTGTGGGGTGTCTCGAAAGACAGGAAAGATCCTTTTATGGCTGTGGGAGCTTGAATTAGCCTTGAAATGGACTTGGTAGGAATCAATTAGAAATTTACTGGAAGAGTCCATAGCCTTTTAGAACATATGGGTCCATTCAGAGTCACTGTTAGATCCGTTTGTCTGTGGCCTTCACTTGGACTCAAGGATTGGAATAGGGTGGTGTGAAAGAGCGGGAGCTCAGCTAGTTTGTGATGAATATCATGGTTTTGATTTGGTACAATTTATCTGTTTTGCCAAATATAGTGCAGTCCATTATGAAAAACTGGGGCTTCTTTTTCAATTTGTAGTACCCTCTCTCCACAGTCTAGCTGCCAGGGGGCAGCCTTTGCTCTTTATCAATTGTTACTATTATTTCAATTTTACCAGTGAAGATACTAAGAAGCAGGATGCACCAAAGTGTATATCATCGGAAGTTCCACAGAGGCACAGTCAAACCTAGGTCTCCTGACTTTTAAAAGAGGCTCCTAACTGCTCTACCTTGACCCAGGAAATCTGTTCAAATTGGAACTTCTCTCTTGCTCTAAACTTATTTACATGCCATTTCTCCTTATCTCCCCACATAATGACTGGCAACTGTAGTTACAAACATATAGTATCGTGACTGAGTGTGGTCCTTGGGAGTAAACTGTCCAGCTTCGAAACCTGGGTCTATCTTTTACTGGGTGAGTGGCCTGAGGCAGGATACCAACCTCTGTGCACCCTGATATTCCCTCAACTTGAAAATGGGGATAATATGGATATCTCCCTCATAGGGTTATTACAAGAATTAAAAGGAGATAATGTACCTGAAGTGCTTAGATAATGTACCTAATGTACAGAAGGTGTCTGATTAAAAAGTTGTTACTATATTATCTTGTCATCTCTCTTTAGTATCTAGTCCAGGGTCCTAAAAATCTACAGCTCCTCAAATTTTAGTGTGAGATCTGGAGGTCTTGTTAAAATGAAGATTCTGATTCTGTAAGTCCACAGTGAGACCTGAGATTCTGTGAGATTTTGTTTCCGGGGAACTCCTGGGTGATGCCTGTTGGGACCACACTTTAAACAGCAAGTAGTTGTCGGTGTGTGATTTCTTCTGCATCAGTGTTTCTTGAATATTGAAACTCACTGAAATGCATTCTTGGCCTACCCTCCCCAGACCTCTGTATCAAACAGTCTGGGATAGGACCAGCAGTCTGTGCTCGAATAAACCCTCCAGGGGATTCTGATGTTCACTAATACTGGAGAGTTATAGGCATGGGGGAGAGGGTAACATACCAGTCAAATTGCTTTCAGGATTTGCCATTTAACAGTTGTGTGCCCTTAGAAAAGTCACTTAGTCTCTCTTAGCTTAGCATGAAACCTCTAAATAGTTCATTCTATGCCCAGAAGGTAACCAAAGCTAGGCAGTGCTTCACCTCTTTGGACTCCCAAATCCATGCTTCTCTACTGCTCTTGTGAAAAGAAACAAATTGCAAGTACTCAGGTCAGAAAGGTGTATTGACTATAATAAGATGATGTAAAAACATTGGGAAACTAGCATATAATACATAATTAACGAGAACTCAAAATATATTAACGTCTTCATTAAATGAAGATGTGAATTATTATGCGTATAACATAACATTGGAAAGTTCAAATCATTTCTTTATAAAAAAATCATTTTTTATTAGGTATGCATCCAAGTCTCCTTACTAGCTAAGACTTTTTCTATCAGAAGTGGGTGTCTGATCATGACAGCTTAATGAAGAGCTAAGGTATTTTATTTTAGCACTATTAATAAATCAAGGAGGAAAGCAAGCACCCAGATAAAATTGCCCATTCATTCCAAGATGCAAGTACCTTTTTTATGAATATTTCTCCTTTTATATGAGTATTTCTCCAGCATTTAAATTCTATTACACACTTAGGAATTAGCTAAGACACCCAAAGTTGACTGAGGCAGTCATTCTTACCTTAATATCTGGCCCTTCCAACCACACTGGACGTTTACATGTGAGGCTTTTTATCTGGCTCTATCAATACACTCGCCAGCTGGTACAGTCTATAATTAGTCAAACTTACTTTTGATTATGACTCAGTCACTCCCACCTCAATCAAGAAATATTGAGAAGGATGATAAGAGCTTTATTTTCTTGTGCATGTTCACCAAATCTAAAAAAAAAAAATGCAGTAATTATTACTGAAAGCCTACTAAGTTCAAGATATAGTGGTAGTTGCCAAAACTTTCTATATATCTTGCTGTTGCCATAAAACTATCTATAAGGTCCAAAGTAGGTACCTCCCAGATAAATTGCATCTCTCACATTTGAGAATAATTTTCAAATATAGCCATCTCAGGAAACCTTAACTAACTAACACAAATCTACTAGTCCTAGCAGAAGCAGAATATGATGTGGAGATGACCTTGAATCAATCAACAGAGGACCTGAGTTATCATCTCAAGTCTATTACTAACCAGCTCCATGATCTTGCTTCTGCCATTTGGCCTTTAAGCCTCACTTCAGTTTTTGGCAAAGTGTGACTTTTGAGATGACCTCCATTTGTAACATTCTCTTTGGTGCTCATATACACACCCGGGTGAATGTAGCTATGCATTGTTCCTATGTCACTTTTCCGTGTACTTGCTTACCTTTTCTTCTTTCCCATCACTTACACTAGACGTAAAAATCTTCAGGGTGTATGATACCACCCATGCTGCTTTTGAAACATCCTCTGCAGGACATGGCCTCAGGGAGATTTCATTTTATATAGCTAGCACCTGGCCAACTGTCTCTTTTCATTTCTAAACACAAGAAAACATTTGCTCCTACAAGCATTTTCTCTCTTTGCTTTATGGCTGATCTTACTAGTCTAATGGATCTGTATTACTAACTCGTTATGAGGTGAGAAAGACTCAGGAGTGTCCTGCCATCATTTTCAGAGAAAAGCTACAATCCCACTGACAGACCTGTCCTTCAGTGGGAAAGAAATTGGGAGGGAAACCTGCACTGTGCCCCATCTCAGAAAACATGCTCATTTCTTGTTGATAGAGCTGGTTGTTGGAGATATCACTCACGTCAAAACTAGTGCCCCTCTGTGGAATCACAGCGTGTCTGTCACAGAGATTCTTATGTAGCCTCCTTCCTCAGAAGAAAACCAAAGCTTTGAGATAAGAAGAGGTATGCCTAGGGTCATCTATCTGGTTAGGGCACGGCAATTAGGAAATATCCATCCCTCCCTTCCACTCCTAGCAGTCTAGAAGTTTGAATTCCAAGCCCAGAGAGAAAATGTGGAAATATTAGAGACTGCAGGCAAGGACAGTTGTTTGAAGAGCTTTAGTCCAGGGTATCTGTACTAGGAAGCTGTTGCATTGTGTTACAAGGTTGACAACCTAGAAAATTATCAGATGCAAATGCTGAATTTTGATGTGGACAGGTGCCATGGAGGATGCTCAGGGAAAGCTGTCAAAATATAATATGCTGCAGAAATGTTATGCATAATAGAATATTCTGACTCTTTATGTGCACTTACAGCAGAGAAATATTATAGCCTTAGAGGTCTAGAAACTGAACATGAGTCAGCAGCACAGTGATCCTGTTTAATAAAGCAAGAATGGAATTCGGAAGCAGAGGCATAGAACATTAAACTCAGCACATTTGAGGGCTCTCGCTCTCTTTTATTATCCTCTAATTGTATCTTGCATCTAAATCTTGTCTCCCCAATGAGATTAAAGGCTCCCAAAGGACTCAATTCTTCCCTTGTATCTTTTCACCACTAGCAAGAAAATATATGTTGAGGAAGAGAATTTAGAACCCTAGGAGAGCACTGGTAGAGTTCAGACTTGCTATAATTCCAGAAGGAATTTGTTTAAATGACATGGATGTAGAAAAATGGATCATGAAGCTAAAATTAAAAGGGTTGGCTTAACATAAGACCATGAGAGAGATGATCGAGGGGACAGATAGTGACAGTGGTAGCTGTCATTTGCTGAGTGTCTTGTTAAGCCATAGGCATTGAATCTCACTTCCATTAACATCTAATCCTTACAATGACCCTGCAGGTTAGGTTTAGTAACCCCATATCATAGTTAAGAAAATTAAGACTCAGAGAACTTAAGTGACCCTGCTTACAATCATGAAGCTACTGAGTAACTGAGTTAGAACACAGAAACCTCAATGAGGTATCATTGCACGCCAGTCAGAATGGCTGCTATCCAGAAGTCTACAAGCAATAAATGCTGGAGAGGGTGTGGAGAAAAGGGAACCCTCTTACACTGTTGGTGGGAATGCAAACTAGCACAGCCACTATGGAGAACAGTGTGGAGATTTCTTAAAAAACTGGAAATGGAACTGCCATATGACCCAGCAATACCACTCCTGGGCATACACACCAAGGAAACCAGATCTGAATGAGACACGTGCACCCCAATGTTCATCGCAGCACTGTTTATAATAGCCAGGACATGGAAGCAGCCTAGATGCCCATCAGCAGACGAATGGATAAGGAAGCTGTGGTACATATACACCATGGAATATTACTCACCCATTAAACAGAATTCATTTGAATCAGTTCTAATGAGATGGATGAAACTGGAACCCATTATACAGAGTGAGGTGAGCCAGAAAGAAAAACACCAATACAGTGTGCTAACGCATATATATGGAATTTAGAAAGATGGTGACAATAACCCTATTTGCAAGACAGAAAAAGAGACACAGATGTATAGAACAGACTTTTGGACTCTGTGGGAGAAGGCAAAAGGTGGGATGTTTTGAGAGAACAGCATCGAAACATGTATATTATCAAGTGTGAAACAGATCACTAGTCCAGGTTGGACGCATGAGACAAGTGCTCGGGGCTGGTGCACTGGGAAGACCCAGAGGGATGGGATGGGGAGGGAGATGGGAGGGGCTTCAGGATGGGAAACACATGTAAATCCATGTCAATGTATAACAATGTATGGCAAAACCCACTACAATATTGTAAAGTAATTAGCCTCCAACTAATAAAAATAATTGGGGGAAAAAAAAGATCCAGCACAGCCAAATAAATAAGTAAATATTTTTTAAAAATATAAACTGCATTATGTGATAAAAGCTGATTATATTAATTGTATTTTGATAGAGCCATAATAAATTATAATACTAATTTTTAACAACAACAACAACAACAACAAAAAAGAACACAGAACTGCCTGGCCCTGAATTCCATAGGCCTGTACATCATTCAAAGCATGGAGAACACGTGTATCCCGTCCGTGCTCACACAGAGAAAGAAACCTTAACATAACAAAAGCATCTTTGACCTTGTGGGAGTAATATTTTTCTGGCTAGCAGGATGGTCATGGAGAACCCCCACCAACCCAGCCTCACAAACATTGAGGTCAAGTTGTGGGCACGTGGGGTTGGTGCAGAAAGACCCATGGTAACTGGTGCTCAGACAGCTATCTGAAGTCCTAGAGGCAAATGAAGATGCAAGGCCCAGCTGATCTGGAGATGGGTCAATTCCATCTCTATGTGTGTTCCTCCCACATCCCTTTGGCTGACTCATCCAGCTGCTCTCTGTGAAGAAACTCAATCACTGTCCTTGTCACAACGAAATAAGACATCTTGAAATACACTTCTCCACTACAAGTTGCAGAGAGAAAAAAGCAAGAAACGATTCCTGTCATAGGAAAAGAGTGAAGAGAAATAGAACAAAATGTTAAGTATTGGACATAGAGTTGTTTTTTACTTCCCCTATATTTTCCTGAATTTTCTAGATTTTCAAAATAAAAATGTTCTTTTTTTTGTAACTAGACAGAATATTACACACAATCAAAATAAAAATGGAATAATAATACACAAATTTAGAAATAAGAAAATTAACCACAAGAGTTTTTTCGGAAAACGCAGACAATGATTGCTTCTGCTGAATTATAATCTTTTCTAGTGTTCCCCACTGCTGAATAATCTTAATAATTTAATCCCATTCTTGAGATCACACATATCTTTTTTCCATGACATAAATTATAACCACAAACATAAAATTAAACTTTGAAAAATTAAAATAAAAAATATATAAAGAAATTTTTTTAATGTCCACAAAATGTACCAACTGTAAAGTTGACTAACACAGTGGTAGCTTCAGAATACATAAACAGGCAGTAAACATGCTGGTGGTCACAGAGGTAATGTATCAGACAAAGGTGCTTCCGGCCTGGAGAAGTTTGAGCCACGCTCGCTAGAATCCTGGAACGTGCAGGAAAGCAAAAGAGGGTTCCATTGTACTGTGGTGCTGGGAACTCAGGGCAGAAATGTCTTACCTCTAAACTATCAGCGTGAAGAAGAGAATAACTCTCCAGGCAAGGAGACAAGCATTGACAGCCAAAGTAGAGAGCGTAGGCTTCCCTCGTTTATCTCAGTGCAGCTGTGTGTGTCTGGTCCCAGAAATGTCTTTTCAAATAGAACCATTCTGTCATTCAAACCAAGATGTCCTGGAAGATGTTCTAGAGATTTAATAGATGCCCCTCTGAACCAACAGACCTGCGGGAAGGCTGATGAGGCAACTCTGTAGTGGGTTCTCTGAGCTGGAGAGATAAGCAGTCATAAAATCACTGTCTAGACTTGCCACTGAATAGTGTTTTAGAGTAGAATTTCTCAGACTTCGTGCTCACAGGAATCACTTGGAAATATTACAATACACATTCTGATTCTGTAGATGGGATTCTGTGTTTCCATCAAGCTTCTAAAAGATGCTGATGCTGATGATCTGAGGACCATATTTTGAGCAGTTAGGCACTTGATAACATCTAACCATCAAATAACAAATATGTTTCTCCTTTTTTTTTTTTTTTTCCTGTTTTTGACTGCACTGCATGGCATGTGGGATCTTGTCCCCTGACCAGGTATTGAATTTGTGCCCCCTGCAGTGGAAACTGGTGTCTTAATCACTGACTGCCAGGAAAGTGTCAAGTGTGTTTCTTCTTGAGTGTCCATTTTGGATTAAGATTGATTAATTGCAGAGGTGGAATCTGGTTTTGAGAAAGATTGTAAAGTATGTGAAGCAACTTCAAGACCCAGAAGAAAAGTTGTATAATCAGTTAATGTTGTCTGGTATGTGGAAAAAAGGCTAACATTTCGTTATCCTTGAGTTATTTCTGTGTTCTCATTCCTAGAATAATTGACTCAGACATCCTCCTGCAATAAGCATGTTTCGACCAGACATTTTCTGAAGGGCAAATTAGAAGTAGCTGTGATGCAATGAAAGAGCACTTATCTTGGAACCAAAGATTTTACCTATGACTCCCAGTTAGTCTTTCTGAGTCTCTCAGAGCCTCACTTTCTTACTCTGTAAAATGGGGATAATAAAACATACCTGACAGGCTGTCAAGGAGATTCAGTTTAATTAGAGACAGTGTAAACTCTGTGAGAAGAGAGGCCTGGTGTGCTACCCTCTGTGGGGTCGTAAAGAGTTGGACGTGATTAGGAGACTGAACAACAACAAACTCCATGAAACTGCACAAATAAAAAAAGTGTTATGTTATATACTGTGATTTACTGAGTAGTGAATTGGTGTGCCTGGCAGTACCAGAGTTGAAAAAACAAATAATGAAAACTATGGTATACAATATGATTTTTGCATTCTAGTCCAAGAGATGGAGAATGTGCAGGTAGAAATTATGGATATTGGTGTTAAAAAAAACATTGTATGAACTAGGGTGGTGTTGTTCAGTCACCAAGTCATGTCTGACTCTTTGTGACCCCATGAACTGCAGCACACCAGGCTTCTCTGTCCCTCACCATTTCCTGGAGTTTTCCCAAGTTCATGTCCAGTGAAACTCTGATGCCATCCAACCATCTCATCCTCTGTCAATCTCTTCTCCCTCTGCCTTCAATCTTTCCCAGCATCAAGGTCTTTACCAATGAGTAGACTGTTCTCATCAGGTGGTCAAAATATTGGAGCCTCAGCTTTAACATCAGACCTTCCAATGAATATTCAGGGTTGATTTTCTTTAGGATTGACAGGTTTGAACTCCTTGTTGTCCAAGGGACTCTCAAGAGTCTTCTCCAGCACCACAATTTGAAAGCATCAATTCTTTGGTGCTCTGCCTACTTTATTATCCAGCTCTCACATCTGCATATGACTGCCAGAGAGACCCTTAGGATTATTTTATCCAAGAGATAACACATGCAAAACATTTAGCATAGTGTGAGCCATAGGGAAACAATTCAACAAATGTTAGAGATTATAATGCTGATGATGGTGAAAAAAGAGGAGAAGTTTAAGCTCTGATATATGAAATAATTTGCTGAAGTTTTTACAGATCCGTAATACAAACACAGGTCAGCCAGTTTCTAAAGCCCACGCTCTCTGTACTACACTGCTATGCTTTGGCGGGAGGTCATTTAATTCAGTTTAATAAGTGCTTATTAGGTATTTGCTTCAAACAACTTGAATATTATGTTCTGTTCCTATAAGTTACTGTGGTGAAGGCTCATTCATTTAAAAATAGTGCAAGAAAATCCAATCTATCTCATGTATAACATGTATTAAGGAAGTATCTATCAGTTAATGTAACCGATTGCAGATGGGTTAGAATAAGTGGCATTGGCGATCACTAGGTTCAGAGATTCTAATGCCATCAGGTTGATTTCTTTCTTCTCTCTGTCTTTCTCTCTTCTTGCCCTAGTTATTGGTTCCCCTTCCTGCCTCTTCTCTCACACATGCTTTCCTGTGCTTTATGTTTTCAGGCTTGTTGTCCCAGAAGTCCAAGTTCACCTCATTGCTCCAGGCTTACATCCTCATACCAAGCTCTTCAGTTCAACACCAGCTAGAAGATTCCCAGGAGCTTGGTTGGCCAGGCATGGGCCACATTCTCACGGCTCACACCACAGGGCCTGGTGGTAACTGGCAGCCCCCCATTCGAATCACGTGGTTTAAGGAGTAAGAGTAGTTGACCAGTTGAGATTTGGAGAATGTTCCCAAAATCATTGGAGCTTCAAGCAGAGAAACAACAAATGACAAAGATAAAAGTAAAATAAATAAGCAGCAAGATTTATGGTACAACATAAAAATATTGCCATTATTTTGTCATAACTTTAAATGGTGTATAATGTATAAAAACATTGAATCATTATGTTGTACACTGGCAACTAATATAATATTGTAAATCAACTAAACTCAAATTTTTAAAAGTAAATTATAGTATAGCTACTCAATTGGGCTATTATGCAGCCATTTTAAAATATGTTTAAATTTTAATATGATTATGAGAAAATGTTTTCACCATGATAATAGATTAAGAAAAAACAGAATAGTCAATTGTATGAACATAACTATGAAAAAGCATGAAACAAAAATCTTTCATAGAGAAAAGACAAGGGAACAAAAAAACAACCCTGCACCAAATGTGAATACTATTTATCTTTGGGTTGTGTGACAATTAACGATTTTTCTTCCACCTATAATCTCTGTTGTTGGAAGAACTGATGTTGAAGCTGAAACTCCAATACTTTGGCCACTTGATGTGAAGAGCTGGCTTATTGGAAAAGACCTTGATGCTGGGAAAGATTGAGGGCAGGAGGAGAAGGGTATGACGGAGGATGAGATGGTTGGATGGCATGGGTTTGGGTGGACTCCAAGAGTTGGTGATGGACAGGGAGGCCTGGCGTGCTGCGGTTCATGGGGTTGCAAAGAGTCGGACAGGACTGAGCAACTGAACTGAACTGATATTGTCTGTTTTGTTATTGTTGCTGTTATGGTAGTAATTTATATTTGGCCCCAAAACTTTTTTTCTTTTTAAATTACTTTATTTTTATCAAAATAGTACCCAAGTGTCTAAAAGCAGCAGCCCTTTACCCGCTGACACCAATATCCGTGACCCTGTCATTTCCATTGTCCACAGCAGCCCCTTTCAACCCTCATGCTGTCTCTTCTAAACAGAATTTTAATATGCTAAATAGCATATTTAGTGATATGCTTATATGTCTATGTCTTGGCTTATCTAGTTTAGAATATATGTCTTAATTTCTTTTCCTAGTATTTGAAGATATACTTCAATATATCTTGAAACATATCTGAACATATGAATGAATACTTCTTCCCACTATTGTCCCTAAATAATTAAAATTAATATCTAGGTAGAAAGAGATTGCATGATGAAGATGATGTAAACCCACTGTTTAGCCAAGCAGGGTCCCTTTTTCTTGCTTTCCTCACTTTTTCCACTGAAATATCCTCAAGTAGTTTCTTAAATGATGTTTGAGGAGAAACACTTAAGAGTTTTTCTATTTCTAAAGATATCTTCTACCTTCATCCTTGATGAATAGTTTGGCCAGATTTAGAATTCTAGACTGAAAATTGCTGAAGGGCTTCCCTCAGTGATATCCAGAATCTAGTGCTATCAATACTACCAAAAAACCCAGTGCCATTCTTGACTTTAGAACCCATAATCTCCCTCTCTTTAGAAGCTTCTCTATCTCTAATGTCCTAATATTTTAAAATTATACATCTTTTCCCCTTGTTAATTATGTTGGCATTTACTAAGCCCATTCAAACCAAAGATGCGTGCCCTTCAATTCTGAGAAATTTTTATATTTCTCAGATATTTACTTTCATTTTTCTCTGCTGTCTCCTCTATAAATCTTAGGATGATAGAAGACATTTTGAGTCAATCTTATAAGTTTATTTGTCCTTTTTCTTGCTATGTCCCATTTCTTCCATGTTTTATAATTCTTTCTGGCATATTTCTAAAAGGGTTCTTCTACTGACTTAATTTTTTAATTATAATATATTTAATTTCTGGAAGCTCATGCTGTTTTTCTGTTCTCATATCGTAGTATCCTGTATTTGATTTGTGATTACAGCATCTTTTCTTACGAAATGGCAACCCACTCCAGTACTCTTGCCTGGAAAATCCCATGGACGGAGAAGCCTGGTAGGCCACAGTCCATGGGGTCGCAAAGAGTCGGACACGACTGAGCGACTTCACTTTCACTTTCTTACGTCTGTAAGAATACTCCCTGGTTTTGTTTGGTGACATTTTTCTGTTCCCTGGAGGACTTTGTTTTCTCCAGGAAGCTTCCCCCCCACCCCCTTCCTTGTTTACTGTTGTTGTTCTCACCTCCTTCTTTTATGCTGAAAGTGAGAGAGAAAAGTGAAGTGAAGTCGCTCAGTCGTGTCAGACTCTTTGTGACACCACGGACTGTGGCCTACCAGGCTCCTCCGTCCATGGAATTTTCCAGGCAAGAGTACTGGAGTGGGGTGCCATTGCGGTCTCCAGGGCATCTTCCCGACCCAGGGATCGAACCTGGGTCTCCTGCACTGCAGGCAGATGCTTTATCGTCTGAAAGCTTTGCTCAAATACCTAATGATCCTTTATCTTATGTTCATATTGAATTTAGGGATAGAGGTGATTGTCAGCTGTTGAGTAGGCTAAACAAGGAGTGAGGCAGGCTTTTTACTCGGAGTTTCCAAAGGTCAGTATGTCGAGGTCTTGTCTCCAGCGAAGAATTTTTCAATTTCCTGCCTAGGGAAAGGGAACAGAGAAGGATAATTAGGCAAGGCTGAGCATGTTCTGGGGAGAATGAAGAAATGGTGCTGAGGATCCCTTGGTTCAACAGACTTACTCTTCCCGTTTTTAGACCCCACCCTTCTTCTTGGGAACCCCCACTTCCTTGCGGGAGGGGCAGAGTAGAGGAGACGAAGTTACTTGACCGTACACCGTTGATGACAGAATTAAAGGGGAGGCCTAACCTCCCTGTAAGATATCTTTCAACCCTTCATCCTCTCCTGGACACTGAAAAGCCCAGCCTTTTACCGTATGGAGTCTCTCTGGAGTATCTGTTAGGTGGATAGGTCTCCTTTTCATCAGACTCCCTCTTTATAGGCACTTGAGTGTTATTCACCCTGCTTGGTCAGTGAGCGGTCCTCCATCTGCTTTCTAGTTCTGAAAATTTGTTGATTTCTGTTCTTTTGTTCCTACTAGGTTAATCCCTTAAGAAAAAAAAAAAAAAAAGGAAAAGTCATTTCACAATCACTCTGGTGGACTTTCTAGAAGGGATAAAAAGAAATGCAGTCAACTCACCTGATTAATTTGAAGTCTCACTTCCTTTCTTTGTTTTTAGCTTTTTAAAATGAACATGCACATTGTGTTTATAATGGAGCAAATACACTTTTAATTTTTAAGTGGATAATTAAAAATCAAGAAGGAAAAAGAAAGACTGAAAACTAGATAGAAAATTGTCAAAGGTGTTTATATGATATGAGGTTTACATTTTAGAAGCTTACAAATGTCCCTTAAACATGAAACGGTGCTCAGTGCTACTTATAGCAAGAGAACTGCAATTAAAACTATAGCTAGATATATTTTTTCATCATTTTATCACTCTAAATACCTCACCAATATATGAGAATAACAACAATTGACAGGGATGTGAATTCACTGGAACTCTCATACATTGCTATAAAAATGTAAAATGTTGCAGTTACTTTTTACAATACTTTGGTAGTTTCTTAAAATGTTAAACATAAATTAATCATATGACCTAGAAATTCTACTCACAGAAAACTACTCAAGAGAAATAAAAACATATGTCTACACAAAGACATATATGAAGGTTCATAGCAGCACTGTTTATAATGGTCAAAAAGGGGAACAAACGAAAGATTCCTCAATTGGTGAATGGATAAACCAAATGTGATACATCCATGCAATGGAATACTCTTCAAAAATAAAAAGGAGAAAATTACCAATAAGTGCTGCAACATGGACTAATCTCAAAAATGTTATGCTTAGTGAGAGAATCTAGACACAATAAACAACACATTTACATAATTCCATTTATATGAAAATGTCAGAGAGGTCAAATCTATAGAGACAAAAAATAGATTAATATTTGCCTGAGGCTGGGAGTGAGAATGGAAAGTGACCGCATATGGGCATGCCATTCCTTTTTAGGGTGATTGTAATGTTTAATATTAGGTTGTGGAAAGAGTTGCACAACACTGAAAATTCACTTAAAAATCATTGAATTGTGCATATAAAATAATTGAATTTTATGGTATACAAATAAGACCTCAATTAAAGCTACAGGAGGAAGAAAGGAAAGAAAGAAGTGAGGGGAGAAAGGGAGAGAAAAGCTCCTGGGTTTGACTCTAAAAGGTCAAGAATCCAGCTACAAAGTCACCATAAATCTAAAGTCTCTGGTTTGAGAGGAAACAAAGAATTAAACAGAAAGAAAAGAGTGTGAGATATGCAAATTCCAAGATTTCAGAGAGGAGAAAGACTTGTTTTTCTTGTTTGGATCCACAGGGAATGGATTTATTTAAAATAAAATATAAAACAGACTCTCATTTGGCTAAATTATAGCAACACAGTAGAATATGCATAATTCAGATTAAACCTGTCTCAGTGTGAATCAGATAACAAACCATTGGAATTATTATTCTGGCAAATAAAAGAGATTAATGGTTTAAGAAGCATCTTTTATATTCAGTTTGAAATAGATCACACACTAACTCCCAGGGAACTGAATGAAAATTTTGAGCTGATTATTGCACTCTATACATGTGGAAGTTACCACATAAAGAGAGTTCATTTCACTTTGCCCCCCGCTCCCCCCCCCCCCCGCCTTTTTGGGTGGAAAGATTTTGAGGAAACTGATAAACCAACTTTGCCTTGAAATAGTATAACTGAAAAAAAAGCAGGGAGACATTTGAAAATCTAAAAGACAGAAAATCTTCTGGAAAGAACAGACTCTACAGAGATAGATTGTATAGTGCAACGATTACACTCTGATGCTTATCTCTGCACAACTAAAAAAAATCATCCTGCTGCAAGTTCCTACCAGTTTTAGGGGTGGCCAACATAATGACAGATTTTCTCCAAGGTCCTGGTTAGGGATGGCATCACCTGTTCCATTAAAACTGGAACATTTTTGTAAAACTTCTCCAGTCTGCCAAATGGCATCAGCAGTTACTACCATAGTCTTCAGTGTCCAGTGACTGGGTTTTTATCCAGCTGTAATCCTTACTAACTTACTGACCTCAAGGAAGCTGTTAACCTTCCAGTCTCTTCCTCTGAAACCCAGAAAGAGGAACAATAGCGCATTCTCGTAACAGTAGTTTTCAGGGTTAAATGAGATAATACAGATGAGTATGTTGGCAAGCCCTTGGCACCTAGTAGGAACTCGATCGTGTAGGCTAGGATTTCCGGTAGGAGAAAAGCTTCAGTAGTGTCTATTCTGTATCACTCTGTGACAGGCACTGTGTTGAGCACACATCATGTCATTTAAGCTTCATAACAACTTGCAGATGTAAGTTTGGGTGCTCATTTCCTGATGAGAAACCGGAGACTAAGAGAAGTTACATAGTCCATTCTAGCTCACAGAGTGAGCATAGACTTGGGATTTGACTCCAGGTCCATCTTTCTTCTTTTTAATTAAAACTTTTTAAATTTAATTTTATTTTTCATTGGAGAATAATTGCTTTACAATGTTGTGTTAGTTTTTGCTCCACCAAGCCTGTCTTATACCAAGTTCCAGCATACTTCTTAAAAATAAAACTTAAAATGAAGTTATAGCACCTCTATGCCCATACCTGACCTTCCAGAACCCTAGTAGGAGGATTTAAAGTGATAACGTGAGATATTTTGTGAAGCTCTTTTATGACTAATGATGAATTAATGATATAATTAATGATGAACTGACATCATTATCAGACTCCTGACCTTAATTCTCAGTATTTGAGGGGCTGCAGAAAACAGACAAGTAAACACATCATATTTGGATGAAGCAGAACAGAAAATGTGTTAAACAGAAGTATAAGAAAGGACAGTGGAAGCACAGAGGAGGAAGCAATTAATTCCAATAGAGTGATAAGGGAAAGCCTCTAGGAGAAGCTGAAAATGAGCCACACCTTGTAGTTACATAGATTTTTGATTAGTGGAGGAAGTAATGAGCATTCTGGGCCTAACAAAGGTGAAGAGGAGTGAATATCCTGCATATTTGGGGGGTCAAGCAGGTGATCAGTGAAAAAGATGATCGAATACACAAATGGATATAATGGAAAATGAGTCCAGAAGAAAAACAGGGTAAGTGGCGTGGGGTATATCATGAGTCCCCTGAATTCCTGTTTAAAATGACCTTTATTAAGAAGTCAACAAGGAGCCATTGAAAGTTTTATGAAGACAACTCCAGCAGCTGCCTGGAAGATGGAATGGTGAAGCAGATTGATGGAGACTGGAGGCAGGGGAGATGAAGGCAGGAGAGAAAGACACCAAGAAGACAGTCCACCACGTTCTTCCAGGCAGCTTTGTTCTGAGCAGTCGCCCCAAACAGTTGTGTGCATACATAAAATAAACATTCTTCTCTTGACATCCTCAAGGGAAAAATGCTGAGGGTGGCAGTGGAAATGAGAGCCAGCATCTCTGTACCCTCCATAGGAGCCTTAGGACAGTGATTTTCATGTGGCATTGCAGAGCACTGGTGCTCCACAGAGAAGCTGGGGGCACCTCTGGCAAGTCTTTCAAGCAGAGCAGCAGCCTGTAGCTGAACCTGAGGACTGGGGTGCCCTCTGTTTACCACTATGTATTTAACCTGCCAGTATCTGGCACATAATAGGTGCTTAATATTTCCTGAATCAGTGGGTATGT
Source organism: Muntiacus reevesi (assembly GCF_963930625.1). Lineage (NCBI taxonomy): Eukaryota > Metazoa > Chordata > Mammalia > Artiodactyla > Cervidae > Muntiacus > Muntiacus reevesi. The sequence continues at coordinate 65,809,307 of NC_089249.1, forward strand.
GAGTGGAATTACTTTCGGGATTTTATTTGGAAACAAGCATTCCAAAGGAGGAGGAGGAAGAGGAGAAGGGGAGAGGAAGGGGAGAAGAGGGGAGGAAGAAGAAGAAGAGGAAGAAAAAGAAGAAAAGGCAAAAGAAGTTTGTAATTCTCTTAGTGAAAATATTTGCCAACTTTCCAGCGACCTATGATAGCTGTTAACAAACCTGAGCAAAAGTCCTTTCTTGCCTCTGACCTAAATATTTTATTCAGTAGCAGAAATCCTTTTTTCTTTCACCTGCCTTTGGTATGATGAAGGAGAATTCATCATGGTAACAATTTGCCTACTGGAGGCAAATTATAAATTTGTTTCTTATTATTTTACTTTTATCAAACACCACTCATCAGAGCATGCATTGTATGACATAGGCATAATAGTTTCCTCTGGGAGAAGATGCTAGGAGGGTTGTGGAGTGGGAGGTATCCATGAAACCAGCTCAATTAAGGAATCAAGGCAATAGAGTGTATTGGAAAGAAAGCTGCCCGTTAGCTGACATGACCTGTAGGCCAAATGAACCCTTTGTTAACTGTCAGAACTTAAGTTACTTAACTTTTCTAAACTTCAGTGTCCTCCACTATTAACTAAGAATACTAAATAATATCTACTTTGTGTGATTGTTTTAGAGAGTAAAGCTAAAGTAAATCAAATAGCTAACAGTGCCTAGCACATTGAGGTACTTAATAAATGGTAGACATCATTTGAATGGGCAATGACACAGTACATCTTAATGGTCTTATCTCTCTGCCTATCAAAGTTAATTTTAAAAATTAGTATAACTTTTCTTGAAAAGTAACAACTTACACACAGAAAAAATTATAAACTCAAAATTTTAAAGAAATCACAATGGTCTTATCACCCTTAAGAAGCATTGTTTGGTAGTATCCAAGTATACCTAGAATTTAGGGACTGAAAATGAAAATGGAGATCTTAGAGCAGGGTTCCTTCCTGATGTCAACCTATGGAGGTACATTTCAGTAACAATGTTCATACCCACACTTGAAAGGAGGGCCTAGTAATGATGAAGACATAGTATTATTCATTCATTCATTCATTCATTTGTTCAATTGAGTACTTTTCAATGCCCGTCTGATAAACCGAGCTGACCCTGAAAAGTCAAAGGCCTTCAAAAAGAAGAGTCAAGCCACCAAGGGAGCTCTTGACAGTTCAAACAAAGAAGAAAGTGTAGAGGATTAAGAACAACCAAAATCAGCCAACCTTCTAGGTAAAACTGTTAGGCCCTGGCAGTAAATGGCACTCCCCAGCAAAGTGAATCAGGGCTCCATTCTTTACCCCTCCATGTATCCACTGCCTATTCTCAGTGCCCTCTCCAGCAAGCAGAAGGCCAGTAGAAGCTTGAAATGCACTTGCAAGTGTAGGCTGCCCCACTCCCTAACCAAGAAAGAACCTACTCCGACTGGTCCCGGTTAAGCCTGCTGGTCTCAGGAAAATGACATATTGACAGAGCAAAGTTGGACACAGCAGATCCCCAACGTGAGAGAGAACAACAAAAATCGACATGGTCACCCAGCCAAGGGCAGCCTAGGTCAGTGAACATGCAGATCAATGAGGATATATAACTGTTGTTCTAAGCTGCATTTGAGGGTGATGAGTAACATAACACTTTTGTGGCAATAGCTAGCATATACACAGTCCCTTTTAATTAAGAAAAATTCTGCTCTACAGAAAAAAATCTGAAATGTGTTCAAAATACAGTTTGAAATATGTCTGCTGAAGCTTAAAAAATAGCCCCACATGAGGGCTTCAATTTAAACTGAGAACAAAGAATTGAAATCAATGACTTTCTTTTCACATGTGTGCTCAGTGCACATGTTTGGGAAGGATGCTAGGAAGGGGTGTTCAATACAAAACCTTCTCCTCAAATGGAATCATTCCAAGAATCTCAAAGGATAAAAATGATAAAAAGCCAGAAATTTGACTGAAGATGAGATATCTTCCCTAGACTACTAAAAACACATTTCCCAAACAGGGTTGGGAAATACTACTCCAGGACTGGTGATAGAAGCAAGCTTCAATGCTGTAAAGAGCAATATTGCATAGGAACCTGGAATGTTAGGTCCATGAATCAAGGCAAATTGGAAGTGGTCAAACAGGAGATGGCAAGAATGAATGTCAACATTCTAGAAATCAGTGAACTAACATGGACTGGAATGAGTGAATTTAACTCAGATGACGATTATATCTACTACTGTGGGCAGGAATCCCTTAGAAGAAATGGAGTAACCGTCATAGTCAACAAAAGATTCCAAAATGCAGTAGTTGGATGCAATCTCAAAAACGAGAGAATGATCTCTGTTCATTTCCAAGTCAAACCATTCAATATCATGGTAATCCAAGTGTATGCCCCAACCAGTAATGCTGAAGAAGCTGAAGTTGAACAGTTCTATGAAGACCTGCAAGACCTTCTAGAACTAACACCCAAAAAAGATGTCCTGTTCATTACAGGGGACTGGAATGCAAACGTAGAAAGTCAAGAAACACCTGGAGTAACAGGCAAATTTGACCTTGGAGTACAGAATGAAACAAGGCAAAGACTAATAGAGTTTGGCCAAAAGAATGCACTGGTCATAGCATATACCCTCTTTCAACAACACAAGAGAAGACTCTACACATGGACATCACCAGATGGTCAACACTGATATCAGATTGATTATATTCCTTGCAACCAAAGATGGAGAAGCTCTATACAGTCAGCAAAAACAAGACTGGGAGCTGACTGTGGCTCAGATCATGAAATTGTTATTGCCAAATTCAGACTGGACAAAATCATTAGACCATTCAGGTATGACCTAAATCAAATCCCTATGACTATACAGTGGAAACTAGAAATAGATTTAAGTGACTAGACCTGATAGACAGGGAGCCTGATGAACTGTGGACAGAGGTTCATGACAAGAATGGCAAGAATGAATGTCAACATTCCAAGTCAAAGTCAGGTCTCCTTGATTCCAGGACACAGGAATCAAGACCATTCCCCAAGAAAAAGAAATGCAAAAAAGCAAAATGGTTGTCTGAGGATGCTTCATAAATAGCTGTGGAAAAAGGGAAGCAAAAAGCAAAGGAAAAAAGGAAAGATATACCCATTGGAATGCAGAGTTCCAAAGAATACAAAGGAGAGATAAGAAAGCCTTCCTCAGTGATCGATGCAAAGAAATAGAGGAAAACAATAGAATGGGAAAGACTAGAGATCTCTTCAAGAAAATTAGCGATACCAAGGGAACATTTCAGCAAAGATGGGTTCAATAAAGGACAAAAAAGTTATGGACCTAACAGAAGCAGAAGATATTAAGAAGAGGTGGCAAGAACACACAGAAGAACTGTACAAAAAAGATCTTCATGATCCAGATAATCACGATGGTCTGATCACTCACCTAGAGCCAGACATCCTGGAATGTGAAGTCAAGTGGGCCTCAGGAAGCATCACTACGAACAAAGCTAGTGGAGGTGATGGAATTCCAGTTGAGCTATTTCAAATCCTGAAAGATGATGCTGTGAAAGTGCTGCACTCAATACGCCAGCAAATTTGGAAAACTCAGCAGTGGCCACAGGACTAGAAAAGGTCAGTTTTCATTCCAATCCCAAAGAAAGGGAATCTCAAAGAATGCTCAAACTGCCAAACAATTGCACTCATCTCACACACTAGTAAAGTAATTAAAATTTTCCAGGCTTCAGCAATACGTGAACCGTGAACTTCCAGATGTTCAAGCTGGTTTTAGAAAAGGCAGAGAAACCAGAGATCAAATTGTCAGCATCCACTGGATCATTGAAAAAGCAAAGAATTCCAGAAAAACATCTATTTCTGCTTTATTGCCTATGCTAAAGACTTTGACTGTGTGGATTACAATAAACTGTGGAAAATTCTGAAAGAGATGGGAATACCAGACCACCTGATCTGCCTCTTGAGAAACCTGTATGCAGGTCAGGAAGCCACAGTTAGAACTGGACATGGAACAACAGACTGGTTCCAAATAGGAAAAGGAGTATGTCAAGGCTGTATATTGTCACCCTGTTTATTTAACTTATATGCAGAGTACATAATGAGCAATGCTAGGCTGGAGGAAGCACAAGGTAGAATTAAGATTGCCAGGAGAAATATTAATAACCTCAGATAGGCAGATGACATCATCCTTATGGCAGAAAGTGAAGAAGAACTAAAGAGCCTCTTGATGAAAGTGAAAGAGGAGAGTGAAAAAGTTGGCTTAAACCTCAACATTCAGAAAACTAAGATCATGTCATCTAGTCCCATCACTTGATGGCAAATAGATGGAGAAACAGTGGAAACAGTGAGACTTTATTTTTCTGGGCTCCAAAATCACTGCATATGGTGATTGCAGCCATGAAATTAAAAGACGCTTACTTCTTGGAAGGAAAGTTATGACCAACCTAGATAGCATATTAAAAAGCAGAGACATTACTTTGCCAACAAAAGTCCGTCTAGTCAAGGCTATGGTTTTTTCAGTAAGCATGTATGGATGTGAGAGTTGGACTATAAAGAAAGCTGAGTGCTGAAGCATTGATGCTTTTGAACTGTGGTGTTGGAGAAGACTCTTGAGAGTCCCTTTGACTGCAAGGAGATCCAACCAGTCCATTCTAAAGGAGATCAGTCCTGGGTGTTCATTGGAAGGACTGATGTTGAAGCTGAAACTCCAATACTTTGTACACCTGATGGGAAGAGCTGACTCATCTGAAAAGACCCTGATGCTGGGAAAGATTGAAGGCAGGAGGAGAAGGGGACGACAGAGGATGAGATGGCTGGATGGCATCACCGACTCAGTGGACATGGGTTTGGGTAAACTCCGGGAGTTGGTGACAGACAGGGAGGCCTGGCGTGCTGCGGTTCATGGGGTCGCAAAGAGTCGGACACAACTGAGCGACTGAACTGAACTGAATTCCAAGGAGCAGTATCAGGACGGTTATAAAAGTACAATTGTAAGTGAGAAATCTATTTTATAGTTTAATACTGGAAGTATCATCAACCATGATTGGACTATGAAGTTTAGGATAGTCTTTAGGAAGTTTAAAGATAAACTTCATCTTAAAATGAAATTTAAGATGCTCTGCTGGAGCATCTGACTCTGCTGGACACACAAGCAGGACAGAAAGACACATTAGAGTTAGGGGCTTCTGGCACTCAGGAGACCTTACGTAATGTAAATGGTGATTAATTAAAAGAGCGCTGGTGAGTACATATATAGCTATAAAGAGCAATTTCAATATTCAATCCAATTCATTCTATAGTTGATTAAGTGATTAAGGGAAAAAAATACAGTTTCTTGTAACAAACATGTTTATAAGATTTCAACAAACTTCATGGCTAAAGGTTATTTCCCTAGTGGTTAAAACAAAAACTTTATAAATAAAATTTGGTGCTTCTTACTTGTCTTTCTCTTCTAATTCTTTCCCCCTAAATTCAGTACTAATTATCTGAATACCACTAAGTGGATCAGAGAAAAGTAGGCATCCACATTGGAGGGGCATAAGGAATAGCTTCAGTGGTGCAAAGTGGGGTGTCAGATCTCAAGTAGGGTATCCATGCTACCTAGGGCCAGCGTGGGGTGTAGTAGTCCAAGCCGTGTATAAATTCATGTCTAGGGGCAGCCGAGCACGAGGTATCAGAGCCCAGGAAGAATGAAGATACTGTCCATGCAGAAGGGCAGTCTGGCATGAAATGACAGAACCTGAAAATTGTGACAAGGTCACCCATGCCTGGATGAGGGTGAGTGCAGGTTTTCAGGAGGCAGCCTGATGTGAAAAGTAAGAGTTCAAAAGCATTGAGAAAAGTGTCCAGATAGGGGCACACGGTTTGGGGACTCAGCAACCAAGCAGAGTAAAGAGGCCATCAACACAGTAGGAAGGGGAATGATGTAGGTGGAAGTCTAGAGTCCAAGTGGGTAAGGAAGTCAGCCCCAAAGAGAGGCAAAAGGAGGGGAGTTGGTGAATAAGCATATTAAAGATTATGGGAGTCAGGTTTTCACTGTTGAAGAAGGGAGTTACAAATACTAGAAGGAGAAAAGATTGGACTGCAATTTGAATTATTTATGTGAACTTGAAAATGTTAACGTATAAAACTGTTAAATAAATACAAAAGTAAATGTGTTCAAGAATGTGTATATTAGGACATATACTCCCTTAGCTTTGTCTTCAGAAAGAACCTGGGAACAATGACAAATCAATTGCAATGAACACAGTTGGTAGATCTTAACTTCTAAATACCGTTCTCAACCAAAGGAAAACAAGGATCCTCTTGGAGAAAGGACAGATTCCAGATTTGGAGCAGGCAAAGTAAAAGGCAAACTAAAACATGACTGCACCAGAAAACTAGAAAGCATTCAGAAATGAAGGAAACCTGACAGAAGAGTATAGAAGCATGCTTCAAGGCATCCTCACTGGTCAGACTGAAGATAACCAGAGCATAAAAATAAACAATGATAATGATGGATCATAACTGACCCCAAACCATTGACTTCCATGAGCACATGCAGGCATAAAAAAAAAAAAAAATTAGGTACATTGAAAGTTTGATGAAAAATGGAATATTTACATAACTTCATAGTGCCTCCCTATAAAATATGTATTAAGTAAAAACGGGGAAAGGATACTTCTCAGTGGAAAAGTCTGGTGAACACTAGCTTAATCAAAGAATTCATCTGTAATGGAACAAATACAAATCACAAGCAACTTGAAGATAAGATGCAGGCTCAGCATCATCACTTCTGTTATATTCCTGCCAAAGATGCATAACCCAAATCTAAGCAGTAAGAATGGACAAAACTAAATTGAGGGTCATGCAACAAAATAACTGGCCTCTTCCTTAAAAAATTTAAGAAATTGAAAGTCAAGAAAAGATTAAAGAACAATTCTAAACAGAAGACTGAAAACCATAACAATCAAAGGCAAATGTGTGATTCTGAATTGGATTTTTTCCTGTTAATGACATTATTGAGCAACTGGGATTTGAGAGTTAGATGGTACAGTATTAATACTAATTTCCTTATCTTGATGATTGAATTAGGTTTTAGAGAATACATTCCTTTGTAAGAAATACTAGAGTATCAGAAGGTTATGGGACAGAAGATTAACAATTTCCTTTCAAATGGTTCAGATGGGAAATATTATTTTATTCTTATTATAAGTGTTTTGAAATAGGAAATATTAAAACAGAATTTCATAGCTAACTATCATGGAGAATCTCATGCATATCATTAAAAGTAAGAGAGGTGTTAAAATCATTATAACATGATTAAAACTGAGACCTTTGCCCTACTGACTATTGGTAAGAGTTCCTTGACATTTTTATTCACTATGCTCCCCACACACCAATTATAAACTTTCTTCAACCTGCCCTTCTGTATATCACTAAGAAGATATTAACCAGCACAGCACTTAAAATTCTTAAGTACTTATATCAACAAGATTTTTTTTCATGTCTTCTCACTAAATACAAATGCAAACCATAGTTTCTTTTTCATTTGATCCAAGACAGATTTCTTGAGGCTTATAATTGTATTACACAGGACCCCAGGAAAGGATTAGTGATGCCTGATAGAAAGGTCTTAGGGCTGGATTGTACCCTCAAGAGTATTCCCTGAGTTTATCTAAAATGAGCTGATGATTTGAGAAAGTCAATATTATTCCTGAGAAGACGAGAGTTCAGCATTAAATCTGAGAGGAGAGGCAAAGATAGGTAAGGAGCAAGACTGGCACTCTGGAGACAAAAGAGAGGCAAGGCAGTGTGACAGATAAGGGGTCAGGATGCTAGCTTTGGGTTCTGCCCCCATTTGGAGAGTATTAACTGGGTCTCGTCTTTTGCAGAGTTCAGCATGAGATGCAGACTGGGCTGAGCTGCACCTTCTCTTTTATATTTAAATTTTCCCCGTTTTGCTAAACCAAATGGATATTGTTCAGTCTTTCTCTTACTTGCCTTTTCTGCAATTTCATGCTACTACCATGCTCTTCTTCAATTGTTTCCCTTGATTTTTACCTGTCTACACTCTATAGGATGGATGGTTTACCTTTTTCCTCTGGAACTATGCCTTCTCAGCCTCCTTTGCAGTCTCTTTCCCTCACTCATCCATTATTCTCCCAGGGTTTTATTTTCATCTCCTTTTCTCACTCCACCAGACACCAGGCACATCCTTGATCTCTAAAGGATCTATAGCTGGATTCTAGGCAATCTGTGTATCTTTTGAAAATCTATATAAATATTTGTGTGTATATATATATTTTTTTCTGATGAAAATAAATTTTCTCATATTCTCTAAAGGGTCCATAATCATGCAAAGTTGGCATGTGTTCTAGATGTTCTGCAATCTAGAACTTTGGCTCATACTCCTGCTTGAGCTCCAGACCCATTTATCCAACAGACGTCTCTAATGCACCATGTTCAGAATGGAACTCATTAGCTTCTTAACCAAGCCTCTCCCTGTTTCTCTTAGGTCAGTGAAGAGCACCATCATCAGCGCAGGTGTCCCAGTAAGAAACCTTAATATCACTTAGGTTCCCCTCTGTCTTTCACCACTTCACGTCCAATCAAGCTCCAGGACCCAATATTTCTACCCTCTTAATATATCTTCCATTGGTCTGTTTTCTCAATCTTTTAGGCATGAGATCATGTTCCTCACAGCACTTGAGTCACTGCTCAGCCTCCTGGTGTCACTGCCATCAAGTTTGTCCTCCCCTGCAAAATCACTCTCACGTTACGACTAGAGTGATCTTTCTAAAATGCTAACATGCTCGTTTTTCTCCCCTTTCTTAAAGCTCTTGCAAGTAGTATCTTTCCCATACGATAAAGTCTAAACTTTATAACATGATGTCTAATTCACTAAGTTACTTATTCCCAACCGACACCCCATCTTCCATGCCTTCATCACAGTTATGCTCAGTACAGGTCCCCAAAGGCACCATCATGCTGGCAGATTCTGAAACTTTGCAGTGAGTCCTTAACACAAATGTGGAAAAGTAAGGTTGGGGGGGGGGGGATTAAAGGTCTAAGAGAGAGACTTGAAAGTTCAGTGAAAGGTGAGTACTGACATGAATGGACAAGTCAGAGCTGGCAGGAAAATCTGGATATTAGGCATGTTCAGCTAATGCTTTGGGACCATGAAAGCCAGCTGAGGTCTCTTGAAGGCTGTGTCTACCGTAGCTGCTGTAGGTGGGAGTTCTCAGGCTGGTTGTATGCCTGGTTGCTCTTAGTTGCAAGAAGGGGAGTCAGGAGGAAGAGCATGATGTGTGACACAGGTAAGGGCAAGGCAAACGGGCCTTCATCCATACCTCTGCATCCCTCATCACCTCCATCCACATCATCTTTGGAGCAGGATGACTGCTGCTTTACTTATGGCTTTCAAATCTTCTCTAAATTCTCGTTTGGTGAACTAAAACCTAGAGCCATACGGAGGTGAGCTCTGGGAAAAACCATTCTCATTTAGCCAAGTTCACACCGTATTAAACCACAAATTTCTCAGTGGCTCCTTTTAGGCTGAACAGGGAGACACCTACAGATCCCGGACAGAAAGCCCCTTCCTCTGTGACCATGTCCCCTGGGCACGGTCAGTATGAGGCTGCCCTGCATGGTCTGGGTTTGTCCCATTTTACACTGTGCCAGGTTGCATGATGCCAACCAGGCTGTCTTGTTGGCTCCCATGCCCCATCCCCATTCCTGAGACAGAATAGCATTTGATCCCTAAGCAAAAGTCAGTTTGCCTGTTCAGGAGCCCCTCTTCAGATTTCAGAAGCACTTGTACAAACCCTGTGACCACCCATAGCTCTCTTCCTTATAATTTAAGGCTTCTAGATCTCTGCGCTGGTGAAGTATGAGCTCCTCCACATGTATGCCAGCTTTGCTCACCCTGAGATCCCTGTTGTGGACCCATCAAGAGACAGATAGCAGGAATGCAATAAATCACTGACAACCCTTGTGGGCGTGGGTGGAGTTCCTAAAAACCCAGGAATTCATCCATCTCTCTGTCCCTCCTTGTGAGTATCTCCCTTTCAGCATCAACTAACGGCCCCAGAGGACACGGAGTAACCAGTGACCCAGGAAATAATTTCACATGCCTTTTTCCCAGAGGAAGTCTCACTTAGGAAATGGCCATTTTTACCAGGAAGGCTTTTCCTCTTGGGGATTTTCCTTGTTCATTTTAATGCTGACTGATGGCTCAGCTCTTGGCATAGTATTTCCTGAGATCATCATTTTGCAAGAGAAAGAGCAACATTTCTCAATGGGGAAAGAGTTTGTCAGAGCCCTTAGTTTTAATCAGAAGTGTACAGGTATAAAACAACTATAAACTGTCCCGTCTCATCTTTTCCATGTGTGGTGGTTTAGTCGCTAAGATGTATCCAACTCCTGTGACCCCATGGACAACAGCTTGTCAGGCTCCCCTGTCCATGGATTACCCAGGCAAGAATATTGGAGTGAGTTGCCATTTTCTCCGGGGTATCTTCTCCACCTAGGGATTGAACGTGAGTCTCCCGCTTTGCAGGCAGATATTTTTACTATCTGAGCCACCAATGGCTAATCAGTGCACCACTGATAGCCCTAATCAGTGCACTCGGACTGTGAATGCCATTTTATCATTTTAAGAGGGGTTATACCCACCTGGACTAGACTTGATGGTTGTACACACACACATACACACACACAAACACCACACACCACACAAAATCCTGCGATTTCCCTGTCACAGCACTTACCCCACTATGTTGCCTTCATTGGTTCAATATTTGTCCTCTCTCACCCCCAGCAGTGAGCCCCTAAGGCCCTAGGATCCCAGAATCAGTTCATAATCAATGTTTAGAAGCAGGTTGCTGTGATAAAAAAAGCATCAATTTTGAAATCAGATTGAGCTGAGCTGACAGAGCTGACAGAGCTGAGCTCAAACTCCGTATCTGTCACTTTGGATACTATGAGTCTGGGTCAATCCTTTCAACACACATTGGTAAGATAGGCTTACAGATTTCTCATCTATAACAAAGAGGACATCCCAGAAGGAGGACAAGAAACTGCACGTGATAAGATCCTGGCTTAGATTGTATCCTATTATGATAACTACCATTACCTCATTAATAAATCAAATCTAAGAAAATAATTCAAAAGAAAAGTTAAATCCAAAGATTATCATTACAATATTTTCAGTAGAAAGAGAAAAAAATTAAGACATAACTCAGAAAATAAAACAATGGTTTATTATAAAACTGACTCTTCTGACATAGAAGTTCTACCTCTAGGAATATATTCTACAAAAATATTTTCACAGGGGTAAGTGGACAATAGCATTCATTGCAGAATTTGTTGCAAGAGAAAAATGTGAAGATGAAATTCTAAAATTCCATACAGCCATGTCTAAAAATAAGTATTTCATGGTGCTTGTCCAATGAGAAAGAAACAAACAAAAAATTGTGGGACACTATATATGATATAAGCTCAGCTTTGAAAAGAACGAAAAAAAGAAAATCTTATATATTATATAAATATATTTAAAAAATTGGAAAGTTACATATAAACTTTTGAGAAAGCATTTTTTGAGAGCCTGATGCACCAAGAATCAATGACTAGGAGTTGGAGTTGGGTAGTTCAGAATGTACTTCAGAAAAAATATAACAAAGTGTCAGGAGGTACAGAGCAGAGTGGCCAAGAGTCCTAGAGACCTGCCCTCAAAACCTGTGTCTCTCACTTACCAGCTAAGTGACTGGCTTAGAAAACTGGGGACTGGTGCTCTTATCATAAAATGTAGCTGATAACATTTCTATGTCACAGGGATATTTTAAAGGTTAAATGTAAAAATCTACTAAAGCACTTTAGCATCTATTGGGCCTGACATATAACATGTGTTCAACTAATGCAATAATATGGCTAATACAGTTTATGTATAAATATAAAATATAGTGTAGTTTTAATATCTGCTCATTGCTCTCCTAACAGTGCTCCTCTGAGTGACCTCATTACCTGGTTCTCTCAGATACAGGCCCTCCATCTCTTGAATAGAATTGGATAAACCCTTCCTGCCCATCTCTCTTTTCCACATGGACCACATCCCTCACTAAGACAGGTTACAACACTACTGGTTTGGTTTTCCCTCTCTGCAGAAACTTCCCCATCTTGTGAGCACACCTTAGCCACCTTGCTTGCATTTATGTGTTTGCCCAATCTCCATCAGCAACATACTCACAAACTATCTTATAAGGAGCTCCCTTTTAATTGATCCTAGCTAATTTTTACTTTCTAAGTGTGGCCTATGATAGCATTGTTAGCTTTGTGGTGATTAAATCAGACTGGCACAGTGACTCAAAATTGATCAATTCAGAGTTAGTTTCCCCCTACACCCATCTCTGTTTCTTCTGTCCTTCAAGGAGTCCACAGATAGGAAATCAGCTGACTGTTCTTTCTCACCTGGCATAAATCTTATTCTCTTGGATGACTAAGAGATTGCTCTACTCAGCATGAAACACTGGACTGGATGGTTTATAGATAGAAAATGCTTCCAAGCCCTTGTCTTATCACAGATTTCCTGGGTCAACATCATTCTGGTCTTTATCCTATCTGTAGGTTCCAACTCACACAGTTAGGCAGACAGAAATGGTTCATGATTCCAGTCCTGTATGCAAGTGCCTGAAAATAAGCTTTAAGTCTTCTAAAAAGGCAGTGTATTATTCTAGAAAGAGTTACCATTACTCAGCAATCTGACAGTGGTGCTGCTGAGCTACCTACATAGGCTGGAGCAAACAGCTCATATTCTGAAAGCTGACAAAACTCACAGACCTATCAGTGATGGAAGGAAACACCAGAGAGATTCTGGTTGGGGCAGTGGTTAGGAGCAGGAAGGAGTAATTGGGTGCAGTCTGACTAAGTGATCCTGAGTCCATAGAATGTAAAGTCAGAAGGGACTTGAGGAGCTGAAGGCCCAAAGATTCAAAGAGCTAGAGGTCCAAACAAGGGCCAAAGATTCTCAACACCAGGCAGAGGTCTGCTTACATTGAAATCACCAGTGCATGCATGCTCCATCACTTGGTCGTGTCTGACTCTTTACGACCACATGGACTGTAGCCTGCCAGGCTCCTCCGTCCTTGGAATTTCTCAGGCAAGTATTAGAGTGCATTGCCATTTCCTCCTCCAGGGGGTCTTCCTGACTCAAGGCTCGAGTCTCTTATGTCTCCTGCATTGGCAGGCGGGAAAATCATCAGAGAACAGGTTAAAAGACAGATTCCTGGGTCCCGTCCTCAGATGATTTGAATCAGCAGGTCCGAATAGGTGTCTGGAAACTGTATTTTTAACATGCACCCAGGCTATTCTAATGCACAACCCATTTTGGAAAAATGCATGCTGATCTAATCTAAACTTCTCATGATGCAAAAAAACTTCTCATTTCTGCCACTTGCAGAAATGATTAGTACAACTTGGGCATAGTGACCCAAGGATTAAAGAGCAGTTGTCAGACCAAAATATTACCCATAACCAAGGTATTTGCATAAATATTCCCCACATCACCAGAAAAGAATGCTCATGTGATGGACAAATGGGGAAACAATGACTCACAGAAACCAGCCACCCCTAGTCCACATTCCTGCCACATTTCAAGGCTCACAAGCACAAGAGACGGGGAGAAAAAGCAACTCTGTCAATTTGCAGGGGCAGAAATTACTTCTGCCAATTTCTCTAGTCACCCTCCCATACTGATCTACAGAATGCTTCTGTGCTCTTCAAACACCTCTAGTTCTTGCTTGGTATAAATGAGGGAAAGCCTTTTTTTGTTACCATGGCACCACTACAATAAGCTGTTTTCAAGTGTTAGATATTCTGAAATGACAGTCTCTGTTTTGAGAAATAAGAATGCTGATGGGGTCAGCAAAACTTGCCAACATTCATGTATCAACGGGTTGTCATAAATCAGTAGTGTCATTCTACTGGTAATGTATTTCTGAGACCAGAAAATTATACTTTGACAATCCACCCCAAGCCTGGGTCCCAAGTCTATCTGGTGGGAGTTCTCTATACCAGCCGTGCATCTAGCTAAGAGGCCTTAGCCAGTCAATGAGCTCTTATGGTTGCCTACTCATGTTACCATTGGATGAAGGTTGATATGCTCAGGTCTGAGTCATGGAGGAAGGGCTGACCCAGTGGAAAATAAGCAAACATTTGTGTCCTTCCTTTGATTTGTTTTTGCTTGGATGTCTCTCCCCTACTTCAAAAAATGAAGACAAATTTTCTTCAATACTACCATTCACGGAATAAGGTGGACAGCTGTACTTTGTAATACATGTGTTCCAGGACTTGAGGCAGGCTAGTTCTTTAGTCAAAATTTTGTTTGTAGCCTTGTACTCTACCTAAGCATGTGATATGTATATGTGTCTTTCTTTATGCACCATAAACTCAAGGTCATGATTTATTGCTCACTATATCTGCCACAGTGTCTGGTGCATATTTAGTACTCATTAACATTTGTTAGGTGTTCAAAAGTTAATTCCCCCCCCAAAAAGGGTGTGTGTGTGTGTGTGTGTGTGTGTGTGTGTGTGTGTGCACGCATGTGCATGTGTGCTGGGTGATATAGGCCTAGTTTAGTGAGATGATAGTGAGAATAGAAAGGAAAAGAAATCTTCACGTTGTTTTAGAGGCATCTGCAAAAGTAGCTGTTAGGAAACTCTGGTTGGCATCATAAGCTCCAAAGAGTTTGTTTAAATAACAGATTTCAGGTTCCCATATCTAGAGTTTCTGATTCAGCTGAGCAGTGAAAAGACCCAGGAATCTTTTAAATTCAGATCCCTGGAGCATTCTGATGCATGCTAAAGAATCTGGTAGTAGAATAAAATGAAAGGGTGAAAGATGAAAGATATTAGCAAATCTACCTTTAAGCAATTAAAAAGCTAAAAGACTGTGCATATTAAACAATAAGGCATGAAAAGAAATACAACAGAAAGGAATACACAGTAAGATGTAATATAATCAGACCCAATGCCAAAATCCATGAATCAAATAGTAAATGCCTTTGTGGTTCTCAGGCACCATCAGGGAGGATTACATGGAGGAGTGAGACTTGAAACGAAAATGAGTCTTTAAGAACTTTCTTGGCAGAGGTGGAAGGAGCAATTCAGGACAATATGCTTCTTATCTCTACCATGTTTTGATATACCAAAGGATTTATAAGCAATATTGTAACCTGGTAAGGACCAGACTAGGAATAACAATCTTACATTTCTGCCACAACCTGGGAGTCAGAGGTTCTGCTCTAAGGCTATGAATTTGGGTACCTAAATCCTTCCTGATTTTCTGAACACTCACCATTCACACAGTTTGCTCTCAGGCTACCATGTTTCAAATCAATCAGTTTTATGTGCTAAGGTATAGATGTGCATGTAGCTATAGAAGAGATGTACTTGAGGTAGAATAGACGTAGATTGTGGTGACCTAATGACCAAAGAGCAGATGAAACCAAGGAGGGGCTTGGAATGCAGGAACAGAAAAACCAGGCCCTTATTGTCCTTTCCTCCCCCATGTTGTAACTATTAATGGATTTCAGGTCCTCCTGGGCAGTGTAACCTGCCTGCCCTCCTACCCCACAGGGAGAAGGTATTTGCCTTACTCTTCTCCCCACCCACTCTATGTGCCTCATCCAATCAGCAAATGACCCGCAAGACCCCATCCCACTCCTTGTACCCTGGGTATAAAAGTGGACTAAGGACCCCTGTCCAACGTCCCTTCTCTCTTGAGCTGGCCAGTTGTCCTAACAGCGCCTCCCACTCTAATCAACGGTATTTCCCTCTCATTCTGTCTCATGTGTGGAAATTCTTTTCCTACTCGTGCCCAGACCACGACCTTTTTACGGGCCTGTATGGGGACTTGGGGTCTCTTCCCCAGTGCCTCACTTCTCCTTTCTCAAAGGGACGCTCTGTGAACACGCAAGTGCTGTGGAGCAACTGAGGCACTCTGGCCAGGGTTACCCTCTGGTGTGTTCCAAAGGGCCCGCTGCCCGCTGCGCCCCAGTAGCTGACGCCAGGACGGGCGAGGGTCTTTCCTTTGTCTTCTTTCCAGTTGAGGACTAGGCCAACCAATATCGTGTGAGCACAGGTTAGGCACTTAACAGCCACATGAAGACTCCCGTGTGAGGATAAGGGGGACACGGAACAGATCAGGCCACAGGGGCCTGCGCCCACAGCAAGACAACCTCCGTGCACCGTGTCAGGCTCACAGTGGTTAACACAAAGCAGAGCCCACTGTGCCCTGGCTGCCGCCTCCCCAGCAGGCTCGGAAGGCAGATTCCTCAGCCTCCTTCCCTGTCGCCCTCCCTTCTTTCCCTTTCAGTCCGGATTCGGTTACAGGAGCCTCCGTGTTGCCTCTGGGCCATGCCAAGAGTGCCCTCCGCGCTTCAGGGAGTCTCCCAACCGTGCGTCACCCTGTTGCTCCCGGGAAGCCGTCTTTCTCTGCCCGGCTCACACGGTGCCCTAGCTGCACGGCTCTCAGGGGTCGCCTCTCACTGTCGACACGGCTGTGGGGAGGGGCAGCCATTTTTAGCCGTTAGAGGCACGGAGAGACCCCTGGGACAGAGGGACGCCTATCTGTCAGCCGGTGACTCTCAGGACCCCCGGTCCATGGCAGGTAGGCTAAGAGTGGGTTCTGGGTGCCCTGGGAGCCCTCTCGGACTCACCCCTTGGCTACTTTCTCAGAAAGGGGAAAAATCTGACCTTGTAGAAGGTCTGGCCTCAATACAAACTGGGGGACGCCCCCAAAGTGGCCTCCGAGTGGCACACCAGCTCTTGCCAAGAGCAGGAAATGACTCAGAATCTCCTCACATTCAATCCTTCATGGCCCTCAGTCAGAATCCGGGTTTCAGGACTCATGCCTCATGCGTCTTTCTGTTGCCTCCTTATCTCCTGTCCCCCTCTGAGTCTCTCCACCAGATTTCCTAGACGACCCCTACTCGACCTTTCATATCCGCATGATTTCTAGGGAAGGATTCTGAGGTTCCCTTTGGTCCAGGTCTTTCTCCTATATTCAAAAGGAGAAGGAAGGATTAAGACCTCTCCTAACATTCTAAAGAATGTTCTAACTACACTCATCTAATGGGTGTGGAGGGAACCAAGCTTTCCCCACTCACGGGTGTGGAGGGAACCAAGCTTTCCCCACTCCTGAACATCCTAAAGAATTCCCTTCTAACTATTTCTCAGGGTAGAGAAAGACCAAGCTTCCCCCACTCCTGCAAACTCCCTTAACCCTTCAGATTCTTCTGATGGGACAAAGACCTCACTTCCCACCAGAGATTTTTATCAGCTGATATTGCCTGATATCAGAGTCAGTTTGAGCACTATTTGGTCTATATTTTAGCTATAAAACTACAGAAAGGAAAGATGACTTTTTGACACAGGATGGCCATGATATTCTCTAGACTCTGGAGAAATCTGGTTAAAATGAAAAAAATTTTTTTTTCTTGGGAATTGCAAGACCAATTCTTTTTGCATATGCAATTTATAAAACTAGCTTGTTAAAAGGACTGCCTAAGGAAAAGCTTGAAGTTAACCCCTTTAGTGTCCTTGAAACACACAACCAACTTTGACTGAGACCTCAACCTTGGCCAAATTAGAACTGCAAGCCAAAAAAAAAAAAGGGTGTGTGTGTGTGTGTGTGTGCGAAAGAGACATTTTAAATCTCAAGCAGAAAAGTATGAGATTTCTGTCTCTCTGGATTTATGTATGTCTCAGTGTGTGTCTTTTGTGTGTGTGTTTTTTTTTAAATAATATTGCTGAAGATGTAAATGAGTTCTAGTTTAATTGACCTAAAGAAAAGTAAGCACTTACAAATCAGACAATTCTAAATACAAGAGAAATTAATTTAAATGAATTTCAGATTCATGTGAACTGGGAAATATTCAGTATTAAGTATCTAGTATTAATGTTTGTTTGCTAATCTTATATAGACATATCTAAGTATCATTAAGATTAAGCATAATATTTTCATTGTTCTTTGGTTTCTTATAAGTTAAATATTTTTATATCTAAGTTTTTCAGCAAGGAAAGTACCTCTAGAAAAAGAAAAATACTCCGAAAAATGTAAATGAGATATAAGCTTCTAGATAAACTATTAAGAATAATTATACCTTAGAAATGTCTGGGAGGAGGAGCCAAGATGGCGGAGGAGTAGGACGGGGAGACCACTTTCTCTCCTAGAAATTCATCAAAAGAATAACTGTACGCAGAGCAAACCTCACAAAACAACTTCTGATCGCTAGCAGAGGTTACCAGGCGCCCAGAAAAGCAGCCCATTGTCTTCGAAAGGAGGTAGGACAAAATATAAAAGATAAAAAGTGAGACAAAAGAGCTAAGGACGGAGATCCATCCCGGGAAGGGTCTTAATAGAGGACGTTCCCAGACACCGGGGAACCCTCGACCTGGCGGGCCTGGGGGAAGTGTTTGAATCTCAGAGGGCAACCTGACTGGGAGAGAAACAATAATAAAACCCACAGATTACGAGCCTAAAAGCAACTCCCAGCAGGAGAGTACCCCAGACACCCGCATCCGCCACCAGCAAGTGGGAGCGGAACGGAGAGGAGTGAGCGGCATTATTTGGGGCAGGGTCCGGGCCTGAGAGCCCTGTGGACAATCGGAGGGAGCTTTTGTGAGTTCCCAGCTTGAACTGTGGGAGAGCAAGAGAGAGAAAATTAACCGGCCAGAACACGCTGCCTGCGGTTCGCAGAGCAAAGGGACCGAGATTCTGGATGGTCGACATCCGCCGGGAGGGTCGCGGCGAGACAAAGGGCACAGGCACCCGACTGGCGCAGGCGGGGACTGGGGCTAGGGACGCGGCGGGCAGAAGGCGCACGCACCGGACTGGCGCCGGCGGAATCTGAGACTGGGACCACGGAAGGGAGTGGGCGCGCGCACCCGGAGAGAGTGCGCCCGTCAAGCGTCAAGCCCCTGGCTTCCTGGACCGCTCTGACGGGGAGGGCACAGGGAGCAGGTGCACATCTCAGTTCCGACCCTTGGCGGAACACCCGAGGGCTGGAACTGCACGCAGCGCCGCTCCATATAACAGCTGGGAGCCTGAGCAGCTCCGGAGCCCGAGCAACTCTAGCCCCTCCCTGCAGCGCGACGGAACTAGCTACCTGAATAAAAGTCCACCTCCGCCCGCTTGGGTCAGGGCGGAAATGAGGCCCTGAAGAGCCTGGCAAACAGAAGCCAAACCGCTTCAGAAGGAACTGGTGCAACAGATTAAAATCCCTGTAGGAAACACTGACCACACCACAAGGGTCCTGTAGATATCAAGAAGTGTAAGCTGGAACGAGGAGCTATCTGAAACTGAGCCGAACCCACACTGACCGCAACAGCTCCAGAGAACTTCCTACATATATTTTTACTTTTTTCTTTTCTTTCTTTCTTTCTTTCTTTTTTTTTTTTTTTTAAGCAGGGAAAAAAAAAAAGAAATTTTTTTTTTTTAGTTTTATTTTTTCTTTTTAATTTTTTCTCTTTTATTTTCCTTTAAAATTCCCTATTACTCCCCCATTACTCCTTAACATTCATTTTCATAAATTCTTACGATTTTTGTAGTTAGGGAAAATTTTTTTTTTCCTCTTTTTTTTTCTCTTCTTCTTTTTTTTTTTTTCTTTTTCCCTTCTCCTCCTCTATTTTTTATTTTTCTTCTTCTCTTATTTCTTTTAAAGTCCTCTAGTACTCCTCTACTACTCCTTAATTATTCATTTTCAATACACTATAACCTTACAAAGAGGAGAGGAAAAAAGGAAAAAAAAAGAAGAGAAGCCTTATTTTTAAACTGAACCTCATATATATTTCTAAAATTTTTGGGGGGGTGTTTTTGTTTTTGTTTTTAATATAGTATTTTTATGAGTCTAACCTATACTCTAGATTTTTAATTTTTGTTCTTCAGTATATGATATAAACTGTAAACATTTAAGAATCCAATATTCAGTTTCCATTTTTATTCAGGAGTGTGGTGATTATTCTCTCCCAATCTTGACTCTCTGTTTTCTACCTCAGAACACCTCTATTTCCTCCTTTCCCCTTCTCTTCCCAATTCAATTCTGTGAATCTTTGCTGGTGTCTGGGCTACGGAGAACACTCTAGGAACAGACGACTGCATAGATCTGTCTCTCTCCTCTTGAGTCCCCCTTTTTCTCCTCCTGCTCATCTCTATTTCCCTCTTCCCTGTCCTCTTCTTCATGTAACTCTGTGAACCTCTCTGGGAGCCTCTAACAGGGGAGAATCTTTTAGCCATTAACCTAGAAGTTTTATTATCAGTGCTGTATAGTGGGAGAAGTCCTGAGACTACAGGAAGAATAAAACTGAAATCCAGAGGCAGGAGATTTAAGCCCAAAACCTGAGAACACCAGAAAACTCCTGACTACATGGAACTTTAAGTAATAAGAGACCGTCCAAAAGCCTTCATACCTATACTGAAACCAACCACCACCCAGGAGCCAACAAGTTTTAGAGCAAGACATATCACACAAATTCCCCAGCAACACAGGAACATAGCCCTGAAAGTCAACATAAAGACTGCCCAAAGTCACACCTAACACATAGACCCATCTCAAAACTCATTACTGGGCACACCATTGCTCTCCAAAGAGAAGAAATCAAGTTCCACGCTCCAGATCACTGAAACAAGCTTCCCTAACCAGGAAACCTTGACAAGTCAACCGACCAACCCCACCCACTGGGTAAAAACTCCACAATAAAAAGAAATCACAGACCTCCAGAATACAGAAAACCCACTCCAGACACAGCAATCTAAACAAGATGAAAAGGCAGAGAAATACCCAACAGGTAAAGGAACATGACAAGTGCCCACCAAGTCAAACAAAAGAGGAGGAGATAGGGAATCTATCTGAAAAAGAATTTAGAATAATGATAATAAAAATGATCCAAAATCTTGAAAGCAAAATGGAGTTACAGATAAATAGCCTGGAGACAAAGATTGAAAAGATGCAAGAAATGTTTAATAAAGACCTAGAAGAAATAAAAAAGAGTCAATTAAAAATGAATAATGCAATGAATGAGATCAAAAACACTCTGGAGGGAACCAAGAGTAGAATAACGGAGACAGAAGATAGGATAAGTGAGGTAGAAGATAGAATGGTGGAAATAAATGAAGCAGAGAGGAAAAAAGAAAAAAGGATCAAAAGAAATGAGGACAACCTCAGGGACCTCTGGGACAATGTGAAACGTCCCAACATTCGAATCACAGGAGTCCCAGAAGAAGAAGACAAAAAGAAAGGCCACGAGAAAATACTCGAGGAGATAATAGCTGAAAACTTCCCTAAAATGGGGAAGGAAATAGCCACCCAAGTCCAAGAAACCCAGAGAGTCCCAAACAGGATAAAGCCAAGGCGAAACACTCCAAGACACATAGTAATCAAATTAACAAAGATCAAACACAAAGAACAAATACTAAAAGCAGCAAGGGAGAAACAACAAATAACACACAAAGGGATTCCCATAAGGATAACAGCTGATCTATCAATAGAAACCCTCCAGGCCAGAAGGGAATGGCAGGACATACTGAAAGTAATGAAAGAGAATAATCTACAACCTAGATTACTGTACCCAGCAAGGATCTCATTCAGATATGAAGGAGAATTCAAAAGCTTTACAGACAAGCAAAAGCTGAGAGAATTCAGCACCACCAAACCAGCTCTTCAACAAATGCTAAAAGATCTTCTCTAGACAGGAAATGCAGAAAGGTTGTATAAACGTGAACCCAAAACAACAAAGTAAATGGCAACGGGACCACACCTATCAATAATTACCTTAAATGTAAATGGGTTGAATGCCCCAACCAAAAGACAAAGATTGGCTGAATGGATACAAAAACAAGACCCCTATATATGCTGCCTACAAGAGACCCACCTCAAAACCAGAGACACATACAGACTAAAAGTGAAGGGCTGGAAAAAAATATTTCACGCAAATAGAGACCAAAAGAAAGCAGGAGTCGCAATACTCATATCAGATAAAATAGACTTTCAAATAAAGGATGTGAAGAGAGACAAAGAAGGACACTACATAATGATCAAAGGATCAATCCAAGAAGAAGATATAACAATTATAAACATATATGCACCCAACATAGGAGCACCGCAATATGTATGGCAAACGCTAATGAGTATGAAAGAGGAAATTAATAGCAACACAATAATAGTGGGAGACTTTAATACCCCACTCACAACTATGGATAGATCAACTAAACAGAAAATCAACAAGGAAACACAAACCTTAAATGATACGATGGACCAGCTAGACCTAATTGATATCTATAGGACATTTCACCCCAAAACAATCAATTTCACCTTTTTCTCAAGTGCACATGGAACCTTCTCCAGAATAGATCACATCCTGGGCCATAAATCTGGTCTTGGAAAATTCAGAAAAATTGAAATCATTCCAGTCATCTTTTCTGACCACAGTGCAGTAAGATTAGATCTCAATTACAGGAAAAAAATTGTTAAAAATTCAAACATATGGAGGCTAAATAACACGCTTCTGAATAACCAACAAATCACAGAAGAAATCAAAAAAGAAATCAAAATATGTATAGAAATGAATGAAAATGAAAACACAACAACCCAAAACCTATGGGACACTGTAAAAGCAGTGCTAAGGGGAAGGTTCATAGCATTACAGGCTTACATCAAGAAACAAGAAAAAAGCCAAATAAATAACCTAACTCTACACCTAAAGCAGTTAGAGAAGGAAGAAATGAAGAACCCCAGGGTCAGCAGAAGGAAAGAAATCTTAAAAATTAGGGCAGAAATAAATTCAAAAGAAACTAAAGAGACCATAGCAAAAATCAACAAAGCTAAAAGCTGGTTTTTTGAAAAAATAAACAAAATTGACAAACCATTAGCAAGACTCATTAAGAAACAAAGAGAGAAGAACCAAATTAACAAAATAAGAAATGAAAAGGGTGAGATCACAACAGACAACACTGAAATCCAAAGGATCATAAGAGACTACTACCAGCAGCTCTATGCCAATAAAATGGACAACTTGGATGAAATGGACAAATTCTTAGAAAAGTATAACTTTCCAAAACTGAACCAGGAAGAAATAGAAGATCTTAACAGAACCATCACAAGCAAGGAAATCGAAACTGTAATCAAAAATCTTCCAGCAAACAAAAGCCCAGGACCAGATGGCTTCACAGCTGAATTCTACCAAAAATTTAGAGAAGAGCTAACACCTATCTTACTCAAACTCTTCCAGAAAATTGCAGAAGAAGGTAAGCTTCCAAACTCATTCTATGAGGCCACCATCACCCTAATTCCAAAACCAGACAAAGATGCCACAAAAAAAGAAAACTGCAGGCCAATATCACTGATGAACATAGATGCAAAAATCCTTAACAAAATTCTAGCAAACAGAATCCAACAACATATTAAAAAAATCATACACCATGACCAAGTGGGCTTTATCCCAGGAATGCAAGGATTCTTTAATATCCACAAGTCAATCAATGTAATACACCACATTAACAAATTGAAAGATAAAAACCATATGATTATCTCAATAGATGCAGAGAAAGCCTTTGACAAAATTCAACACCCATTTATGATTAAAACTCTCCAGAAAGCAGGAATAGAGGGAACATACTTCAACATAATAAAAGCTATATATGACAAACCCACAGCAAGCATCACCCTCAATGGTGAAAAATTGAAAGCATTTCCCCTGAAATCAGGAACAAGACAGGGGTGCCCACTCTCACCACTACTATTCAACATAGTCTTGGAAGTTTTGGCCACAGCAATCAGAGCAGAAAAAGAAGTAAAAGGAATCCAGATAGGAAAAGAAGAAGTGAAACTCTCGCTGTTTGCAGATGACATGATCCTCTACATAGCAAACCCTAAAGACTCTACCAGAAAATTACTAGAGCTAATCAACGAATATAGTAAAGTTGCAGGATATAAAATTAACACACAGAAATCCCTTGCATTTCTATACACTAACAATGAGAAAACAGAAAGAGAAATTAAGGAAACAATACCATTCACCATTGCAACAAAAAGAATAAAATACTTAGGAGTATATCTACCTAAAGAAACAAAAGACCTGTATATAGAAAACTATAAAACACTGATGAAAGAAATCAAAGAGGACACAAACAGATGGAGAAACATACCGTGTTCATGGATTGGAAGAATCAATATTGTCAAAATGGCTATTCTACCCAAAGCAATCTATAGATTCAATGCAATCCCTATCAAGCTACCAACGGTATTTTTCACAGAACTAGAACAAATAATTTCACAATTTGTATGGAAATACAGAAAACCACGAATAGCCAAAGTAATCTTGAGAAAGAAGAATGGAACTGGAGGAATCACCCTCCCTGACTTCAGACTCTACTACAAAGCCACAGTCATCAAGACAGTATGGTACTGGCACAAAGACAGAAATATAGATCAATGGAACAGAATAGAAAGCCCAGAGATAAATCCACGAACCTATGGACACCTTATCTTTGACAAAGGAGGCAAGGATATACAATGGAAAAAAGACAACCTCTTTAACAAGTGGTGCTGGGAAAACTGGTCAACCACTTGTAAAAGAATGAAACTAGAACACTTTCTAACACCATACACAAAAATAAACTCAAAATGGATTAAAGATCTAAATGTAAGACCAGAAACTATAAAACTCCTAGAGGAGAACATAGGCAAAACACTCTCTGACATAAATCTCAGCAGGATCCTCTATGACCCACCTCCCAGAATATTGGAAATAAAAGCAAAACTAAACAAATGGGACCTAATGAAACTTAAAAGCTTTTGCACTACAAAGGAAACTATAAGTAAGGTGAAAAGACAGCCCTCAGATTGGGAGAAAATAATAGCAAATGAAGAAACAGACAAAGGATTAATCTCAAAAATATACAAGCAACTCCTGAAGCTCAATTCCAGAAAAATAAATGACCCAATCAAAAATTGGGCCAAAGAACTAAACAGACATTTCTCCAAAGAAGACATACAGATGGCTAACAAACACACGAAAAGATGCTCAACATCACTCATTATTAGAGAAATCCAAATCAAAACCACAATGAGATACCATTACATGCCAGTCAGGATGGCTGCTATCCAAAAGTCTACAAGCAATAAATGCTGGAGAGGGTGTGGAGAAAAGGGAACCCTCTTACACTGTTGGTGGGAATGCAAACTAGTACAGCCACTATGGAAAACAGTGTGGAGATTTCTTAAAAAACTGGAAATAGAACTGCCATATGACCCAGCAATACCACTTCTGGGCATACACACTGAGGAAACCAGATCTGAAAGAGACACGTGCACCCCAATGTTCATCGCAGCACTGTTTATAATAGCCAGGACATGGAAGCAGCCTAGATGCCCATCCGCAGATGAATGGATAAGGAAGCTGTGGTACATATACACCATGGAATATTACTCAGCCGTTAAAAAGAATTCATTTGAATCAGTTCTAATGAGATGGACGAAACTGGAGCCCATTATACAGAGTGAAGTAAGCCAGAAAGATAAAGAACATTACAGCATACTAACACATATATACGGAATTTAGAAAGATGGTAATGATAACCCCATATGCAAAACAGAAAAAGAAACACAGAAGTACAGAACAGACTTTTGAACTCCGTGGGAGAAGGTGAGGGTGGGATGTTTCAAAAGAACAGCATGTATATTATCTATGGTGAATCAGATCACTAGCCCAGGTGGGATGCATGAGACGAGTGCTCGGGCCTGGTGCACTGGGAGGACCCAGAGGAGTCGGGTGGAGAGGAAGGTGGGAGGGGGGATCGGGATGGGGAATACGTGTAACTCAATGGCTGATTCGTGTCAATGTGTGACAAAACCCACTGAAATGTTGTGAAGTAATTGGCCTCCAACTAATAAAATAAAAAAAAAAAAAAAAAAAAAAAGAAATGTCTGTCTAAAACTGTCCCTCCAGATTTTGGTAACCTGAATTTCTAGAGTTGTGCTAAACTAAGTGATGGAAGTTTACTGAATAGTTAGGTCATTTCCAAATAAAATAAGATTCTTAAACATTCATTACTGAACACTAACTTCCTATTACAGAGAAACTAGAGATTTTGGACTATTAATGAATGTTTGGTGCTATCCTGAGATATTTCCTAGAAATTTTTTTAAGAAATTATCACTGGTATATATGTTCATTTTCACTCTATAGAAAGCTAGTGTAAAGGTCAGTTCTTGGTTGTTTAAGGAAAGGAGGGAGGATGTGTATTTTCAGTAAAGAGGGTATGAGGAATGAAATTACATTTTGTGAAGGGAAAAGAAAGTAGGTCTGACTTACAGGTGGCTGTTTCAGAATGGGAGAACAAAGTAATGGGTACAGATAGTGATAGAAATGTTTTATGGAAAGTGGACCCCAAGGGAAGAGTTTTGTGCATAAATACAAGTTTTATTGAGATGTTGACTTGCCTTTGATAATAGATTTTAAGTTTTTTTTTTACCTCTGAAGTGATATGTTCTATGTTTACCTTTGAAATCTTCTTTAATACTTTGGCTAAATGAATATATTGTTTCACAGTGATCTATATAATTCTATCTGACTGTTATAAACCCTTTCAATATTTATTGACAAAACTTCCTAAATAACTTAATTTCTAGCTAACCTTGGGATGCTTGGGGCTCAGAGGGCCCCTGAGACACCCCAAAGAGCAATTAAACTACCCGGGTTCATTGGACATGTTAAAATACGTGGGAAGTTCTGTTGAAGGGGTGATAAATCTTCTCAGTTTATACTATATGCTTGATGTTACTAATATAGATATCCTAGAAATTATGTGAAATTCATAAAAATCTTATATGTCCTGGTAAAATGTTGTCAGTTATAATTCTAGTTATCATGCTAAAGTGTTACTAGTCACAGCAATGACCAGGTTACTTTGTCAATTGCAGTTTAATCAGGTTTAAAACATGCCTTCTATGATTTCACTCTGATGACTTTGCAAGAATACTGCACTTCAAGATTTATGGAAAAAACTTTTCTAAGATTAACCAATAAACAAACTTTCTTGGTTATCTGATAAGCTGGTACCAGACTGGAATTTGGTCTATTCTCTATGTTAAGAGAACAAAGTTTTCTTAGAATGCAGCTTTTGATAACAGGTTATGATTTTTTTTGCCTTTAAGTGATTTATATTTGTTTTTAAACTCTTTTGTTACTTTGATAAATAAGTAAGCATTGTTTAGGATTATGGTACATATAGACAAAGCTCATTCTGCTTCTACAAAAAATAAGCCCTCACTGTTAGACTTTTGCTATCCTGATGTCCTTAAAACTTGGCAATAGTCTACTTCTAAATCAGGGAATTAAAAATGGGTGAATAACTGCTATGAATCAAAACGTCAGGGCTATGGGATTTCCAAGATGGCCACTTGACTTTCCTGGCTCCCTGACAAAACTCATTTTTAGTAAATGGGTTAAAGCCTTCCCTGGCTATAGGGTTAATGCCCTCACAATGACAAAAAATTATATTTCACTTAATATTAAGTTTTAGTTTTGTTAATTAAGGTTTGTGTTTACTATGACTCACTTCTGAGATAGTTCCTTGTTGTTATGTTATATTGCTAAAAGGTTTGATTAAGTTATTAGGAAGGACAATCCAAGTTTGTTTCTAAAGCTTATCTCAATGACTAATATTTGGATAAAGGTCAGATGCATCATGATGTATAACCAGGAGACCTGGCTATAATCATTTAACTAAGTCAGATGACCTGGGGTATACTGGGCTATACCTAATGAAAGATCTTGACTTAAATTCTTGCTTATGACCTTACTAATAACTGCTAGCTATATTATTTTCTATGTTGTTTGTTTCAGATGAATGTTTCTTATGTTACTAAATGTGTGACTGAACCTGTGATAAAATGCTGATATGCAGTTCCATATGAGATCAATGATTGTAATAATGTAACTCTAGATTTGAGAAGAAGCAACAAGAGGGAATATTTTCCTGGACCAACAGACTAGTAAAACAGGTATGGTCCAGAGACTTTTGCTACTCGCAAGGTCTGGTCCAATAACAGCACACTGAGTGGCCACTCAATGGGATCTTCCTGAGACCTGGGAATGAGCCTTCCCAGCACCGTGGGACACAATGGCCATGAAATGCCCCCCAAACATAGTCAAATATGTGACTGTGAAGGGACCCTGCTGACTGGAAATTGGCACTTGCCAGCTATCTCTACAAAGATTACATCATGACCACTGCAAGCTGTTGACCTTCAACATCCCTTGAAAGAAATTCAGGGTGGAGATCAGAAATAAGGCACTCTGTGCTCTGGGAAAAACCCAGAAGAACCGGCCTTCAGAGAGTCAGATGCTTTTGGGTAAAGGTTTTTATGAGTGCAAATTCTTGCATCTTCTCTTACCTAGAGAAACACTAACATCACAAACCAATATCCGGTCCTGGTTCTCCTGGCTAGCCCCTAAGTAGTTTTTCTACTTCTATTAATCTTTGGGTAATGTACCTTAAACTTTCTTGTTAAGCTTGTTTTTTCTAGAATATAA
Source organism: Muntiacus reevesi (assembly GCF_963930625.1). Lineage (NCBI taxonomy): Eukaryota > Metazoa > Chordata > Mammalia > Artiodactyla > Cervidae > Muntiacus > Muntiacus reevesi. The sequence continues at coordinate 65,837,867 of NC_089249.1, forward strand.
GAAATCTCCAAATGGCAGTACGACAAGAATATTCCTTGACCAACACTTAGACCATGCTGAAACAAGTCACTTTATCATTCTATGGGCTCTCATATCCCTCCATAAATGCACCCTGACAGAGAGCAGACAATAACCCAGAGCCCCAGTATGCCCCTACAGCCTGAAGAAGTCAGAGCGGTGATCAACCCTTTTCCTTTGAGACTGGGCTCCCAAAGGTCTGAGAAGGGAAATAGGTAGATAGTTAGACGTAAGCAGAGTATCAACAGGGGCCAAAGAATTGGTCCTAAAAGTAAACAAAGTGAGGAATGTGATGACCCAAGGACAAAAGAGCAGATGAAACCAAGCAGGGGCTTGGAATGCAGGAACAGAAAAATCCGACCCTTATTGTCCTTCCCTCCCCCATGTTGTAACTATTAATGGGTTTCAGTCCTCCTGAGCAGTGTAACCTGTCTCCCTTCCTACCCTATAGGGATAAGGTATTTGCCTTACTCCTCCCCCCACCCACTCTATGTACCTCATCCAATCAGCAAATGACCCACAAGACCCCTATCCCACTACTTGTACCCTGGGTATAAAAGTGGACTAAGGACCCCTGTTCAGTGTCCCTACTCTCTTGAGCTGGCCAGCTGTTCTAACAGCTCCTCCCACTCTAATAAACTGTATTTCTCTCTCATTCTGTCTCATATTTGGAAATTCTTTTCCAACCCAGCCCTGAACTTCAACAGGAACCACTTCCAGTTCATTCCAGGGACAGGCCTCCCCTCTGCTTTAGCTCCTCTCTGAAGTACCTAGACAATAGTGTCAACTACAAACGCACTTACCAAGAGCATTGCCAAGGACTGAACAACAAGGGCATTTGCCATCTGACTCTATGGAGATTGAAGCCCATGCTTCATAGCTGTTGACCTTCAACACCCCCTGAGAGACTTAAGGGTGGAGTTAGGCACTCTGTGCTCCAGGGAATCAGGTCTTTAGACATAGTTGGATGTTTTTAGGAACAGATTTTATTATTTCAATCCTTGCATGTCCTTATATCTAGAGAAGCACTAACTCTCTTCATGCTGACATCAGATCCTCAAGACTGACAGAAAACCTTTTGTAAAATGAATACTTCATGATATTGAACTCTCCCTTCACCAAAACCTTCCCCCATGGCCGCTTTGGAGCAGTCTTTCAGAGCTATCTGGGATGTTCCCTCCCAAGCTGCAGTCCTCATTTTGCCCCAAATAAAACTTAACTCATGACTCTCAAGTTGTACATCTTTTTTAGTCAATATTATTTGATGAAAATTTCCTGAGACGTTCTGTGTTTGTCATCCCCACCACCACCAAATGGAAGATGTTAAGTACTTGATGACCTTGAGAGCACATTAGCCCCAAGCCTCCTGGAGCCTAACAACTAATAAAGTTAACCCCTGTGAACCCACCTTGTTCCCTCATCATGAGTCAATCAGAGTATGGTGTCTAATCTGATCACATACCCTGTGACCCTACTCCCCACCCCACCTGACTTTAAAAATGTTTTACTGAAACCCTTCAGTGATTTGAGGATTTAAGGGCAAATACAACATTGTCTCCTTGAATGGAGACAAGAAACCTTCCTCCACTCCAAACTCTGATGTTGCACTGCATTGGGCACATGAACTTGCATTAACAAAGAAAAGGGATAAATTAGTATAAACTTGTCATCACAAATGGGTAAACAGTTCAGAGCAAGGGCTCTGACATTGAAGTAAACAGCACAAAGCAAGAACACTCTTTCATATCAGTTCAGTCAGTTCAGCCGCTCAGTCGTGTCTGACTCTTTGCGACTCCATGAATCGCAGCACGCCAGGCCTCCCTGTCCATCACCAACTCCCGGAGTTTACCCAAACTCATGCCCATCGAGTCGGTGATGCCATCTAGCCATCTCATCCTCTGTCATCCCCTTCTCCTCCTGCCCTCAACCCCTCCCAGCATCAGGGTCTTTTTCAATGAGTCAACTCTTCGCATGAGGTGGCCAAAGTACTAGAGTTTCAGCTTCAGCATCAGTCCTTCCAATGAACGCTCGGGACTGATCTCCTTTAGGATGGACTGGTTGGATCTCCTTGCAGTTCAAGGGACTCTCAAGAGTCTTCTCCAACACCATAGTTCAAAAGCATCAATTTTTCGGCGCTCAGCTTTCTTCACAGTCCAACTCTCACATCCATACATGACCACTGGAAAAACCATAGCCTTGACTAGATGGACCTTTGTTGGAAAAATAATGTTTCTGCTTTTTAAAATGCTATCTAGGTTGGTCATAACTTCACTGCAAAGGAGTAAGTGTCTTTTAATTTCATGGCTGCAGTCACCATCCGCAGTGATTTTGGAGCCCCCAAAATAAAGTCTGACACTGTTTCCACTGTTTCCCCATCTATTTCCCATGAGGTGATGGGACCAGATGCCATGATCTTAGTTTTCTGAATGTGGAGCCTTAAGCCAACTTTTTCCCTCTCCTCTTTCACTTTCATCAAGAGGCTTTTTAGTTCCTTTTCACTCTCTGCCATAAGAGTGGTGTCATTGCATATCTGAGGTTATTGATATTTCTCCCGGCAATCTTGATTCTAGCTTGTGCTTCTTCTAGCCCAGGGTTTCTCATAATGTACTCTGAATACAAGTTAAATAAGCAGGGTGACAATATACAGCCTTGACATACTCCTTTTCCTATTTCGAACCAGTCTGTTGTTCCATGTCCTGTTCTAACTATTGCTTCCTGACCTACATATAGGTTTCTCAAGAGGCAGGTGAGGTGGTCTGGTATTCCCATCTCTTTCAGAATTTTCCACAGTTTATTGTGATCCACACAGTCGAAGGATTTGGCCTAGTCAATAAAGCAGAAATAGATGTTTTTCTGGAACTCTCTTGCTTTTTCGATGATCCAGCGGATGTTGGCGATTGGATCTCTGGTTCTTCTGCCTTTTCTAAAACCAGCTTGAACATCTGGAAGTTCTTGGTTCACGTATTGCTGAAGCCTGGCTTGGAGAATTTTGAGCATTGCCTTACCAGCGTGTGAGATGAGTGCAATGGTGTGGTAGTTTGAGCATTCTTTGGGATTGCCTTCCTTAGGGATTGGAATGAAAACTGACCTTTTCCAGTCCTGTGGCCACTGCCGAGTTTTCCAAATTTGCTGACATATTGAGTGCAGTACTTTCACAGCATCATCTTTCAGGATTTGAAATAGCTCAACTGGAAGTCCATCACATCCACTAGCTTTGTTCATAGTGATGCTTTCTAAGGCCCACCTGGCTTCACATTCCAGGATGTCTGGCTCTAGGTGAGTGATCACACCATTGTGATTATCTGGGTCATGAAGATCTTTTTTGTGCAGTTCTTCTGTGTATTCTTGCCACCTCTTCTTAATATCTTCTGCTTCTGTTATATCCATACCATTTCTGTCCTTTATTGAACCTATCTTTGCCTGAAATGTTACCGTGATATCTCAAATTTTCTTGAAGAGATCTCTAGTCTTTCCCATTCTGTTGTTTTCCTCTATTTCTTTGCACTAATCACTGAGGAAGGCTTTCTTATCTCTCCTGGCTGCTCTTTGGAACTCTGCATTCAAATGGGAATATCTTTCCTTTTAGGGCAGAAACTATAGCACTGATGTATTCTGGAAGAATGTCTTCCTTCTTTATAGAAAGTAGATAGTTTGTTGCAATTGGATTTGCAATTGAGGGATAGCCTGGAGCATAGTGACACTGAGATTGTTAGAAAAACAGTTTACCTTCACAACCCAATGGCAAGGAGCATCTCAAATGGTAGCCTTCTTACTTTGGACTGGCTTCCTGGGTAAGTGCCACCTTGTAGGTTTTCTAAATATTTCCATGGAAGTCCTAGTGATTTTGTCTGACAGTAAGGGTGCCAGGTGTGTTGGCTATGTTCGTATCTCTGGCCAGAAGAACACAGGTCAAGAGATACGTTTAGAGTGAAATTCCTGGTGGTTCTATGAAAAGTTTTCCATCATTCTTCCAAGTCTTTGTGGAGTCCCCTCCAGATTGGCTGAGAGGGACACTTCTTTTTCTTTCTTTTTTTTTTTTTTTTAAGAGGGTATAAATCCCTGTATGTTTTTACTCAGTTGATTTTTAAATTTTATTTATTTTCCCCATTTATTTATTATTAGTTGGAGGCTAATTACTTTACAATATTGTAGTGGGTTTTGTCATACATTGACATGAATCAGCCATGGATTTACATGTATTCCCCATCCCGATCCCCCCTCCCACCTCCCTCTCTACCTGATCCCTCTGGGTCTTCCCAGTGCACCAGGCCTGAGCATTTGTCTCATGCATCCAACCTGGGCTGGTGATCTGTTTCACCCTAGATAAAATATATGTTTTGATGCTGTTCTCTCAAAACATCCCACTCTTGCCTTCTCCCACAGAGTCAAAAAGTCTGTTCTGTACATCTGTGTCTCTTTTTCTGCTTTGCGTATAGGGTTATCGTTTCCATCTTTCTAAATTCCATATATATGCGTTAGTATACTGTATTGGTCTTTATCTTTCTGGCTTACTTCACTCTGTATAATGGGCTCCAGTTTCATCCATCTCATTAGAACTGATTCAAATGAATTCTTTTTAATGGCTGAGTAATATTCCATTGTGTATATGTACCACAGCTTTCTTATCCATTCGTCTGCTGATGGGTATCTAGGTTGCTTCCATGTCCTGGCTATTATAAACAGTGCTGCAATGAACATTGGGGTGCACATGTCTCTTTCAGATCTGGTTTCCTCGGTGTGTATGCCCAGAAGAGAGGGATGCATCTTAACACACTTTGGGATTACAGGGAAGGAGAAAAACAGAGGAAACTACAAACACGTGGAAGTTTAAAAGTGAGAGAACAAAATCGCCACTTGACAATTCAATTTGGAAACTCAAATTGCAGCAGTTAGCAATCATGAAATTCCAGTTCTAGATCAGTTTCGTCAGTTCAGTCGCTCAGTCGTGTCCGACTCTTTGCGACTCCATGAATCGCAGCACGCCAGGCCTCCCTGTCCATCACCAACTCCCGGAGTTTACTGAAACTCATGTCCATCAAGTCAGTAACGCCATCCAGCCATCTCATCCTCTGTCGTCCCCTTCTCCTCCTGCCCCCAAGCCCTCCCAGCATCAGGGTCTTTTCCAATGAGTCAACTCTTCGCATGAGGTGGCCAAAGTATTGGAGTTTCAGCTTCAGCATCAGTCCTTCCAATGAACACCCAGGACTGATCTCCTTTAGAATGGACTGGTTGGATCTCCTTGCAGTCCAAGGGACTCTCAAGAGTCTTCTCCAACATCACAGTTCAAAAGCATCAATTTTTCGGTGCTCAGCTTTCTTCACAGTCCGACTCTCATATCCATACATGACCACTGGAAAAACCATAGCCTTGACCAGATGGACCTTTGCTGGCAAAGTAATGTCTCTGTTTCTTAAAATCCTATCTAGGTTGGTCATAACTTTCCTTCGAAGGAGTAAGCATCTTTTAATTTCATGGCTGCAATCACCATCTGCAATGATTTTGGAGCCCCCCAAAATAAAGTCTGACACTGTTTCCACTGTTTCCCCATCTATTTCCCATGAAGTGATGGGACCAGATGCTATGATCTTAGTTTTCTGAATGTTGAGTTCTAGATACACAAATGCAAATAATCCGAAAAATATTTGCTCCTGAAAAGTTATCACCTTGGTGCTTCTTGTAATCAGCCTGAAGGTAAAATGAGCAAATTCTGAAGACCTGGAGATTTTAACCTCTGAGAAAGTGAGACTGCTTTTGAGAACCTTACAGAATTTGTCTAGCTTATTTGCTGCTTTCTCTAACTCAACACTATTTGGTTCTCAGTGATTTTTTTTTTTTTTAATTTCCAATTTTTTTCTCCCTGCCGTTGCTGTTTTAAATTTCTCTCCCCATCTGAGCCAAATTATCTAGTAAGCACAATGGGTACAGTGGAAGTCCACAGAACTGTTCATCTCTCTGAAAATCAGGGAGGAAAAAAAAAAAAAACTTTTTTAGGTCAGGGGAAATGCTTTAATATATTCATCTTTATTCTAGTTCATAAATATAATTGAAACATTTTTATGGAGAAAGGGGCCTACAGAATACAGCCCCAAGCAGTTGGATTTGCTTGTAATTTATAAGTACTCTTAAACCCTTAGGGACATAAAAACTTGTTTTTTCCAACAGTAAAGCCAGCATGGAACAATACTAATTTCTAAGCCACAAGCCCTGGGTTGGGGACAATTGCCATTTGCAAGCTTAAGATTTCAGAAATTTCCTTCCTGGGTCCAGGCAGACACGGGCTCTTGTGTCAATAACCACACTCCAAGGTCTTTGGAAACTGGTGACTTTCTGGTGTCAGTCACCATTAGGGACCCTGATTTGTGTTTTGTCAACTGAAAATAAAGTGGATGTAAGAGTTAGGTGTTTTTTGGGGGGGGGCACAATGAGACAGCATTTTACACAGCTCTGAGGCACAGCTCTGCAGAGGTGGGGGCGCAGCGTGTGTGTGAGTCTTGTGAGCGGAGCACGTGCGCGTGTTTTGGCACTTGCTGCTAGTCGTGAGAAGCAGATGTCATCAAGAATGACTGTAGAGCTTTTCTAGACAGGAGAAGATGCAAGAATGTGGGCTCATAAAATCTCCTGAAAGTATCTATCTGAAGGTCTGTCCTGCCAGGTTTTTCCAGAGCACAGAGTACCTAATTGCTGATCTCTACCCTGAACTCCTTTCATGGTGTGTTGAAGGTCAGTGGCTGCAGTGGCTTGTGACTTAATCCTTGTAGAAGCAGACAGTTGGCAGGTGACAATTTTTAGTTGGCAGTATGACTCAGCAGTAAAGAATCCAACTGCAATGCAGGAGATGCAGGTTAGATCCCTGGGTCAGGAAGATCCTCTGGAGAAGGAAATGACAACCCACTCCAGTAGTCTTGCCAGGGAAATCCTATGGACAGAGGATCTTGGTGGGTTACAGCCCATGGGGTCACAGAAGAGTTGGACATGACTTGTAGAGAAACCGAGTTGTGATTAAACTTACTATTGTTCAAAACAAAAATCAAGGCACATTGTTTGATATGAAATTCCGTCCTCCATTTTCATGAAGTTAAATTTTTAAATTTATGTAATAGAAACTCTAAAAAACAGTCATATAATTCACAAATGACTTTTATGGCAATAATAAAATGATGTGAAAATAAATAACAAACCTGGCAAGTAGAGCCTATTTAACAATCCAATGTTTGAATATTTAATGCCCATGTGGCCTAGAAGGCCCAGGACACAAGGGCACAGTCCCCTTCCTTCATGAGAGCAGGGCCAGAGGTCATGTGGAGAGCCTGGTTTCTCAGCCCCATCTTTTTTTTTTTTTTTCCTCTGAATTTTAAAATTGGAATTTAATCACTTTACAATGTTGTGTTTGTTTCTGCTATACAATACAATGAACCAGCCATATGTGTTGCAGGAAGAGGGGCCCCTTCCAGGGCCCAAAGGTGGATGTTTGTCTAACACTCAGAAGTGAATTATCTGAGGAGACACATGTGCTGACTAAGCAAGGGACTTTATTGGGAAGAGGCGCCCGGGTGGAGAGCAGTAGGATAAGGGAACCCAGGAGAACGCTCTGCCGTGTGGCTCACAGCCTTGGGTTTTTATGGTGATGGGATTAGTTTTGGGTTGTCTTTGGTCAGTCATTCTGACTCAGAGTCCTTGCTGGTGGTGCAGGCATTGCTCAGTCAAGATGAATGTTGATAAGAAGGATTCTGGAAGGTGGCTGGACATATGGTGTCTCATTTTGACCTTTCCTGAACTCTTCCCTTTAGCGGTGGCTTATTAGTTCTCTGTTCCTTACCAGGACCTCCTATTGTAAAATAACTCATGCAAATGGTTACTGTGGTGCCTGGCCGGGGTTGGCGGGTGGGGGGTTTGTCAGTGTGCTTATCCTAACATATACATACCCATATCCCCTACCTCTTGACCCTCCCCCGCAACCCCCATCACTCCATCTCATCCCTCTAGGTTATTGAAGAAGACACAGCTGAACTTCTTGCTAGTGGAGGAGCATAGTAACCTGGCCCAAGAGTAATAGCGACTACCATTTGGGAGCACCTACTATGTGTCATATCCTTTTCATAAATTATATCTGAACAATATAAATGCAAATTAGATACTAAAATTTTCATTTTATAAACCAGAAAAAATAGGTGACTGGTCAATGACATAGGGGGTGCAACAGGGAATTCTGATTCCAGCTCATCCTGACTAGAAAGGCTTGGGGGTCTCAGATGTTTGCTAGTAGTTGTGAGTCACCGAGACATTCAGATTCAGAATGAAAACGAGTGTTCCAGGTAGAGGAGGCATAGGGGTCTTGACAGGTGAGCCCCATGTAGGCCCCTGAGAGACTCTCAAAGGTTCCTCCTTTACAGATGCCCCCCCCCCAGGCCAGTCCACCCCAGACTCTGAAGGCTCACTGGCCTCAACTGCCCTTCCTTGACTTCTCTCTTTAGCCTTTGAGTTCAGCTCAAATCCCCACCCTTTCCCAATCTTCTACAAGGACCCAGCCAGCCTGGCCTTTCCCTCTCCAAATCCCTGCTATACTTCTGGGAGTGGAGCGCCTTGTGTGTTGTGTTACACCGGAAGAAAGATCAAATTCACATCCTCATGGGTTTCGGTTCTGAGAGATCCAAAGGAACAGGAGGAAGGTATAAACTCTTCCTGACCATTACTTTCCCCATTGTTGAACCCTCACTTGAAGTCAACTTTTCACCCCTGAGGTGGCCTCTGGATCCCCCAGCACACTGAGAAACAAGGCAACTCCTCTCAGAGATCTTAAGTTTCCTCTTTTCTCTCTGAGTTTCAGGAGAACACAGAGCTCTGTTTGAAAACCATTTTGCAGCTTACAGAAGGTTATTTAATACAGGCTCATTGGTGCCAAACTCCTTGAAATTCTTCCAGCAGAGACTGAATGTTTGGAAATGCATTGAACATGGACGTGTGAAGTCAGTAATAATCAAAAGTAGGTGTATGTTTTCTCTGGTTCTCTTCATGTGTGTTCTTTAGGTCTTACCAACTAGACTTGTAAGCTCCTGGTGGGCAGAAATGAGCCTTACATTTGTTTTGTGTCATAGTCCTCCTCTCTTTCACCTGCCAGTGTTCAACATGTGCTTAGTAAGGATTTTATGCAGTAGATGAAACTTATTTAAGGATGAACTAATTTTTACAGCTTCTGCAATACCACTTAAGAGTATAACTTCTCTTGATTGGAAATACAAACAAAAAATTTATCTAGGAGAACCTATTCCTAGTGGATTTAGTTGCTCTAATCCAGAGATTAGAATCCAGTGGAGGCTAAGGGAGTGTAACCACATGGCATCCTCTAGAGCACTTTCCCTGTGCCTGCAAGTCTTTCTAAATTCTCTTCATTGGAGCTGCTAGCAGTTCTGAAAGAACAACAACAAAAAAAGGTTAGGAGTACTGAAGATTACATTTGATCACAATAAAAAAATGCATTGGGTGCTAATAACATGAGAATAAAAGCAGAGGCTATTTTAAGAAATGTTCCCACCCATTCCAACCAGGTTCGTATCCACCTCCTTCTGATCATTAATGAGGTTATTAAGATTGACTGATCTGTCAGGGCCTGCATGAAGACTCTGGTACCTCGCACTAATTTCTGTTTCATCAAGCCTCAAATAAGCTTAGGGCAGAATGGCAAATTAAATTTCAGGAGGCAATGGATTTTGAAACCAATAAAACCCCATGTTAATCATGTTTACTGCCCCAGAGGAAGGACATTGCTTTAGTCTTCATGTGTAGACTTGTTTCCTTAATCCCTTTAAGGATGGTTTAAATCAACAAGAGGGGTGAGAAGTGGAGTGGCAGACTCTTCCCCTTTCGGGGTGAGGCAGTCTGTTGATCAGTCTCACAAGAACACTGCTGAGTCGGTAGTTGGTCTGCAATAGGTCCTTGAACCTCCTGTTTTTTTGCTTTCCCTCCTGAACTCTTGAGTTAGGTCTCATTTCCATAGATCCTTGGTACCAACAGAGTCAGTGATCCTCAAACAGCCTCAGACAGCCTCAGAACTGATGGGGCTTAAGTTAAAAACCCACAAAACTGACCAAATGGCATGTCCCAAAGCTATACAGGACTGATTTTTAAATCCTCAAGAATCAGAGAAATGGATCTTGTACCATAGTTGGGAGAGAGCTATAGTAAGTTATTCTAAGTCATTTTGTTTATAACTCAAATCCCCTAGTGAGCTTTTATATCATTTTCTCTCTAACACTTAGTCATTTATTTTTAATAATATGAGTATAGTACAAAAGCAAAAATACAAAAACATTGATAGTAAAAGGTGGGATTATCTTCCATTTTTGTACCTTCAACCCAGTTTTCTTCTCAAAAGGCAACTGCTATTATCAATTTCTTTTGTATCCTGCCAATTGAATTCCATGCATAAGCAAAAGCATGTGTCAATATTTTCTATTATTTAAAAAAGCAGATTTTGGCATTCTAAACTGACTCCTTTACACTGATCTTTTTTATTTAACAATATATAATATCTTCTCTCATTGCTCAGTGATAAATGATCTGCATGCAGTGCATGAGACACAGGTTGACCCCAGAACTGGGAAGATCCCCTAGAGAAGGAAATGGCAACCCACTCCAGTATTCTTGCCTTTCTGGGAAAGCTCATGGACAGAGGATCCTGGCAGGTTACAGTTCATGGTTCACAAAGAGTTGGAGACAATTTTGTGACTGAACAACAGCAATATAATATCTTGGAGGTTAGACCATTTTAATTTGTATTGAATAGTCTTGTCTTTTTTAAAATAGTTGTATACTATTGAATTATAAGAATGTATCATAATTTTTTTAAAGTTCTCTACTGGTAGATAGTTTTCAACAGATTGCTTTTATAAACAATGCTGTAGTGAATAATTGTATACATAAGATTAATATGTATGCTGATATATATGTGAGCTAAAGTCCTAAGAGCAGAATTGCTGGATAAAAGAATAGATGCTTTGGAATTTCATGAATGTTGCCAAATTGCTTTCAACAGACTATCAATTTATCTCACCACTTGCTATGTAAGGAGAGTGCCTGGCACCCTACTTTATTGTTGACATAATGTTTCCAAACCTTTGATTTTATACTATCTGGCTGATAAAAAGAGGATAATATTATCATTTTACTTTTCAATTCTTGTATAAATGAGATCAAACATTATAAATGATATCTTTACTTTTGAGTCCTCCATAATTCATTTTCCTCCTCATGTTCTTCAATTTTTAAAGAATTGGGTTGTTGGCCTCCTATTGATTAATAGGTATTCTTAAGATTTTAGTTAACTTCTGTGATTTGAGTTGGACTTTATTTTTTTTATTTTACTAGTTTGTCAATTGCCTTTGACCTTTTTAAAATTTAATTTATTTTTTAATTGAAGGATAACTGCTTTACAGAAATTTGTTATTTTCTGCCAAATATCAACATGAATCAGTCACATGTATGCTTTTGACTTTTTAAGTAGTATCTTTTTTATCCAACACAGTTTTATGTAGAATTTATCAGTCTTCAAAAAAAAAAAAAAAACATGAGTTTTCGTTTTATTTAGGAATGTCTTTTCTACATCTTTCTACTTTTTAAATGTTAGCTGCTGTGTTGGATTTTATTTTAGTTTTATCATTATTCTATTTTCCAAATTATAACTTTTTGCTTTCATTTATATTTTGTTTCTTTGCTTTATAGACATTTTATTGATTTTTATTCTTGCATATTTATTAATGTTAATATTGTTCACCCGTTAAGTCATGTCTAACTCTTTGCAACTCCATGGACTGCAGCATGCCAGTCTGTCCTGTCCTTACCTATCTCCTGGTTTGCTCAAACTCATGTCTATCAAGTTGGGGATGCCACCCAATCATCTCATCCTCGTTTGCTCTCTTCTCCTCCTACCCTGAATTTATAATTATTAGCGTAAGTTTATTTAAAGTATATTTTATTTATTTAAAATATATGTAAACATAAGCTTTTTCTTGTTCATTAATGTAAATGTACATTTTTGAGCGCTGCTCATAGATTATGACATTGTTTTAATTATTGTTATTTTGTTGATGAAGTACAATTCCACTTTTCCTATTTGAACTAATTGTTGTATAAACAGACATTTTCTTAGTTTTTCTAGCTTTATCTCTTTCTACATTTTGGAATGCATTGACTTTCTTTAGACCTAATTGCAAATATTTTTGAGATCTTGTAAAAAATTATGATCAATTTTACCACAGGGTAGAGTTGTGCATATTTTAGAATTACATATTATATATAATTCATATGACCCTAAAATTTTACACACACACACACACATCTTACTGTTGAGTTAGTCAGAGTTCTCAGCAGAAATAAGGAAGATATTTATTTTAAGAAAATATTAGGAAATTTACAGTGTAAATATGAAATAACTAACAAAGTTTATAACGGTAAGTGATGACAAACAGTGAAGATAAGGTATTATGATTTTATCTTTTATGGCTAGGCAAAAATACACTATTTAAAGCTGCTAAACAAAACCATAAATATATAAATGCATAGGAAAAACAGGACATTTAACTTAAAAAATTATATATGAAGCAGAAATTGAATGGTTTAGAAAAGAGAGGATAAGAGGAGAAAGAAGTACACTAATGTTATTTCCTCATTGAAGATAATTAAGATGCTACCTGCTGAATTAGAAGATTGGTGTAGTCTGTCCACATCTAGTTGAGACAGTGACTTAAATCTAAGGATCCAGTGCCCATTGCTGTCTTTTGTTGCAGTTTCTCCATTTATCCCTTCTCCAGGCCAGAATACTGGAGTAGGTAGCCATTCCTTCTCCAAGGGACCTTCCCAACCCAGGAATCGAACCAAGGTCTCCCACATTGCAGATGGATTCTTTACCAGCTGAGCTACCAGTGAAGCCATTATTTATTAATTGACTAAAGTGTGTCCTCATACTTTCTCCAAGAAGAATTAATGTTTGTATTCTCTGAGTTCTATTAATAGCATGTTCAGTAGAGATTTTCATGCTGTCTTTATATTTGAACTAATTTTTTCAGGGTGTAAAGTTTTTGAGTCCTATCTTTCCTCAAGGACTTTGGAAACATTAATTATTTAACTCTTTTGTTTTTCACTGCTTAGCCATTTATCACTGTTAATTGTTTAGCTTTTTTTCCTCTTTCTTAGTAATTTAAGAGTTTTCAGCTAGCTGCCCAAAAGATTCTTTATCTTTTGAAGTCCTGTGATTTTATGAGATTATCTCCATGAAATTAAAAGATGCTTACTCCTTGGAAGGAAAGCTTTGACAAACCTAGACAGCATATTTGAACTTTAGAACTGTGGTGTTGGAGAAGACTCCTGAGAGTCTCTTGGGCTACAAGGAGATCAAACCAGATCAAACCCTAAAGGAAATCAGTCCTGAAATTTCACTGGAAGGACTGATGCTGAAGCTGAAACTCCAATACTTTGGCCACCTGCTGCGAAGAACTGACTCATTGGAAAAGACCCTGATGCTGGGAAAGACTGAAAGCAGGAGGAGAAGGGGATGACAGAGGATGAGATGTTTGGCTGGCATCATCGACTCAATGGACATAAGTTTGAGCAAGCTCTGGGAGTTAGTGATGAATAGGGAAGCCTGGCATGCTGCAGTCCCTAGGGTCGCAAAGTGTCAGACACGACTGAGCAACTGAACTGAACTGAGACAGTGTATTAAAAAGCAGAGCTATCACTTTGCCAACAAATATCCATATAGTCAAAGCTATGATTTTTCCAGTAGTCATATATGGATGTGAGAGTTGGACCATAAAGAAGGCTGAGTGCCTAAGAATTAATGCTTTCAAACTGTGGTGCTGCAGAGGAGTCTGAGAGTCCCTTGGACAGCAAGAAGATCAAACCAGTCAATCCTAAAGGAAATCAACCCTGAATATTCATTGGAAGGACTGATGTTGAAGCTGAAGCTCCAATATTTTGGCCACCTGATGTGAAGAACTGACTCACTAGAAAAGACTGATTCTGGGAAAGATTAAGGGTAAGAGAAGGGTAAGAGAAGGGGTGACAGAGGATGAGATGGTTGGATGACATCATCAACTCAACGGACATGAGTTTGAGCAAACTCTAGGAGATAGTGAAAGACAGGGAATCCTGGCATACTGCAGTCCACAAGGTCACAGAGTCAGACACGACTTGCTGAACAACAAGAACACCTCTGCTGTTAATTATAGGACAGTTTGTCTTTTCAATAGATAGAGCCAAATTTTCTTTAATTATTGTAAGGTTTTATATCTATTAATAATGTTTTTGTCCCTTTATCTGGATTATATTTTTAGAGTCACTAATAATGTATTGTTTTTATATTTCTTTGTTCTCTCTAATCCTCTTTAAACATTTACTTACTTTTATTTCCTTAAAAAAAATTGTTCATCCCATTTTGTTTGCTGTTTCTCTATCTTCACATTCTTGCTATGTTTTCAACAGTGTCACTTCAAATTTGTGGTGCTTTCAATTTAATTGGTGTTTTTGTGATAGTTTTTACTTTTCTTTTCTTTGTTTTTAAACTGATTCTTAGTTTATCCACTTTTATTGTCTTATTATGTTTTCTCTGAACTCTTTGATCTCTAGTCTAATGAGTTATTTTCATGGAGGTAATTACTTCATTATTATTATTTTTTTAAGTTTGGTCAAATTTTCCATGTGCTCTGTTACAAAAGTTTTCTTGTGCACATGTTTTCAACTGCTTTCACTTCTATTGTTTTTCTTCTGTTTTTCTCTTATAATTACCTTACAGTCTTGCACTTATTTAAGCAACCACCTCTGAATGAGCTGTATCTTTTCTGGACCAGTTATTTGTACAACATGTGTGTCTGAGAGGGCCAGAGCTCTATCCAGGCTGACAGGAAGCTTCCCTGTGATGACACTGTCTGCACGAGCGCTCTTCTCTAGTGTTCCTTTCTCCCTAGCCCAGCCAGGTTAACACAGCAGAAGAGGCCCAATTTAGAGCCTCTCTCTTTCCTCCTGCCATCCTGATAGACTGCTTCTTGCAAACATGGCATGTCTGTGTGATTCCTCATTTAGCCCTACCTTCTCAACTTCTCTAGGCTTTTACCAAAAAGAAATGATGGGAAGTCTTACTACCCTATCATGGTTTTGTCCCTAATGCTATGCCCATATTTTCAGAATTCTTTTCCGTCAACTATGTCTAAACTCTAAAGCCATAAGCATTGTCTCTTGTCCCTTTGAGTACCCCTATGAAATCTGCCTCCTGATCTGGAGACTCTCCTTTATATTGTGGTTTGGGTTACAGATGTTTCTGAATTTTTATCAAAAAGGCAGAAATTGTCTTTCTTGTTTTCTCTTTAAAGATGTATTGAGGAGAGAAGGGGGCCCCATCAAATCAGAATTGTTCTCAGACTTGTATGTTTGACTAGCCAGACTCTGGGATGATTTCAATTGTCCTTGCCTCTAGCTCTGGTACTCACAGTGTGTATAATTCCCTTTTTGAGTGTGGGCAGGACCAGTGACTTGCTTCCTACCAATAGAATATTGCAAAGACAATAAGATATTTTCAAGATTACTTTGCATAAGATCATAAACTGTCATTCTGGGAGACCCTTGCTGTGTTTGATGTAGCAAGAGGCCATGTGGTAGAGGCCCATGTGTCAAGGAACTGTGAATGGCTTCTGGACGAAAACCATCTAGGAACTGGGAGCAGACTCGGTCAACAGCTGGCAAGAAACAGAGGCCCTCAATCGTCTAGCCTGAGGGGCCTGAATCCTGTCAACCACCATGTGAACTTGGAAGGGGCTCTTTCCCCAGTCAAACTTTGAGATGAGACCACAGCCCTAGAAGATTGCTAAATTGCAGACTTGCAGAGGATCCAGACAATAAGTATCTGGATTTTTGACCCACAGGAAATGTGAAATAATACATGTGTTTTGTTTTAGCTCCTGAGTTTGTGATGATGTTGTCACACATCAATAGATAACTAATACAGCATTTTGGGGCTATGTTGGAAACAGGTCATGGTTCTGTAGGTTCTGGAAGGACACCTCCATGTCTTAATGTTGAAGAACACTGGTTTTGCAATCAAATGGGCTTGTGTTCAAGTATCAGGTCCAGCTTGGGTCATTGTGGTTCTCAGATCACTTAGTTGCCATGTAGCCTAGAATGAGTTGTTTAATCTGAGGTTCAGTTCCCTCACTTTTATAATGCAAATGTTAATTAGACTCACATCCTAGCACTGAGAAGGTGGCTTAACAAGAATAATAAAATAAAATCTTTATGTAGTCCCTGATGGAAAATCAGTACTTACCGACAATCAAGCTTACTGTCCCAGAAGTGCTGTGAGACATAGGTTCCTGGTTATAGAACCACCAGCAGACTCAAGGGTTTGAGTTTTTTTTCTCAGGAAAGGCTGCTAGAGCATAAGGAACACTGGAGTGAGAGTCAGAAGTCTTAGTTTTAACACTTTCTATGTCACCAGTAAAACTGAGTGACATTGGCAAGTCATTTCATCCTTCTGAGCCTATTTTCTCATCTGAAATTAATACTGTTTGCATCTGCCTATGTCATAAGTGTCTAAGGAATAGGTGTATATCAAATGCATTGTGAGCAGTAACAGGGTACATAGATATGAGCATTTTTACTGCTAGTAAAATGCCATATTATAAAAAGATAATTAAAATCCCAGAGGAAGGCTTTAGAATGAACATTCATGGCTGAACCAGGAGGAGAGCTAACTGTGACCACTCCAGAGGTGGCCTGGCCACAGTACAGTGGTTAAAAGCTTGGGCTCCAGAGAAGGAATACCTAGGTTTAAAACTCCTGGGAAGCTATCTACTTCTCTGTGCCTCAATCTCATCAGGTATAAAATGAGGGAAACAGTCACCACTCTCCTCAGAGTAGTTTCAAGCATTAAATGTAATGATGTGGTTGTTGTTCAGTTGCCCAGTCATGTCTGACTGTTTGCAAGTCCATGGACTGCAGCACACCATACCTCCCAGCCCCTCACCATCTCCTGCAGTTTGCCCCAGTTCATGTCCACTGCATCGGTGATGCCATTCGCCATCTCATCCTCTGATGCCCTCTGCTCCTTCTGCTCTCAATCTTTCCCAGGATCAGGGATTTTTCCGATGAGTTGGCCATTTGCATCAGGTGACCAAAATCCTGGAGCTTCAGCTTCAGCATCAGTTCTTCCAGTGAGTATTCAGGGTTGATTTCCCTTAAGATTGACTAATTTGGTCTCCCTGCTGTCTGAGGGACTCTCAGGAGTCTTCTCCAGCACTGCAGTTTGAAGGCATCAATTCTTTGGTGCTCTGTCTTCTTTATGGTCCAGCTCTGACAACAATTCATGACCACTGAGAAGACCATAGCCTTGACTATACAGACCTTTGTTGGCAGAGTGATGTCTCTGTTTTTCAACACACTGTCTACGTTTGTCATACCTTTCCTGCCAAGAATAGTCATCTTCTGATTTCACGGCTGCAGTCACATTCACAGTGACTTTAGTGATTTTCCAGGAAGAGGAAATCTGTCACTGCTTCCACCTTTTCCCCTTCTATTTGCCATGAAGCAATGGGGCAGGATACCATGATCTTAGATTTTTTAATATTTAGTTTTAAGCCAGCTTTTTCATTAAATGTGATGGTACGTTTGAGCAATATGAACTCTTTTTTCTTCTTTTTTAAAAAGTTTATTGAAGTATAGTTGAATTACAATGTTGTGTTAATTACTGCTAAACAGCAAAATGAGTCAGTTATACATATATATTCTTTTTCATATTCTTTTCCATTATTGTTTATCACAGAATATTGAATATGGTTCCCTGTGTTATACATTAGGGACTTGTTTATACATTCTATATATACCAGTTTGTATCTACTAATTCCTGGTAACTCAGCTGGGAAAGAATCTGCCTGCAATGCAGGAGACCCCGGTTCGATTCCTGGCTTACGAAGATCCCCTGGAGAAGGGAACGGCTACCCATTCCAGTATTCTCGCCTGGAGAATTCCACGGACTGTATAGTCCATGGGGTCGTGAAAAGGCAGACACAACTGAGTGACTTTCACTATCACTCTCACTTTCAATCCCACATCTTAGGAAAACATCAATATCAGTGCTCAGTAAACATCAACTGAAATTATTCTTTTCTCAGACCATTGTATCATTAGGAAATGGAAGATGTTAATCTTGGTTACTATTCTATTTCTTTTATTTTTACATTTTTGGTTGGGGAATGAAGTTTGAGTTTTGTTCCAATTCAGCCATCTGGAAGTTCCTGTTTGTCTCCCTATGAGGATTTTGCAACAATTGATTAAAGGGAGGACTGATTTTGACCAAATCAAGTATCATAAAGAACATCAAGAAACTACTTAAATTCAATTTATGATTTTGTCTGCTTTCTTGAAGTAAATGATAGCTAATAAACGATTTAAAACTGGTATGAGAAAGAAATTATGATGATAAATGTTAGCTGCAGCTAAAAATATATAAATTCATTGTCTTAAGACAAAACAGAATAAATTTCCCCAAATGTTTTTGGGAAATTTTTGTATTGCATGAAAGTACTTCCTTTATTGAAAGTGATCGAGCAATGTGATGTTTTATCTCACTGAAAACAGATTCCTTTTGAAAGATAATTTCCTCATTATCCCCAGAGGCTCTGGAATCTGCTATAAGATTCAGAATTCAGTTCTGAGTGACAAGGGAATAAAACCTTTATAACTTCTTTCTAAAGTGTGGAGTATCAAAGTCTGAATGCCACCTTTAAAGCAATTTATTATTACAGCATCTCACACTGTATATAACATACTCCAAAACTAATGATTTTTCAGTAAATTTAATACATTTATTTTAAAAAGATTTTTCTTTCATAAATTACCATTTTATCTTTCCGTTTTCATGTAATTACAATCAGTTCAGTTCAGTCGCTCAGTCGTGTTCACACGCAAGGCCTCCCTGTCCATCACGAACTCCCAGAGCCTACCCAAACTCATGTCCATCGAGTCAGTGAAGCCATCCAGCCATCTCATCCTCTGTTGTCCCCTTCTCCTCCTGCCCGCAATCCTTCCCAGCGTCAGGGTGTTTTCCAACGAGTCAACTCTTTGCATGAGGTGGCCAAAGTATTGGAGCTTCAGCTTCAGTATCAGTCCTTCCAATGAACACCCAGGACTCATCTCCTTCAGGATGGACTGGTTGGATCTTGCAGTCCAAGGGACTCTGAAGAATCTTCTCCAACACCACAGTTCAAAAGCATCAATTCTTCGGCGCTCAGCTTTCTTCACAGCCCAACTCTCACATCCATACACGACTACTGGAAAAACCATAGCTTGACTAGATGGACCTTGTTGGCAAAATAATGTCTCTGCTTTTTAATATGCTATCTAGGTTGGTCATAACTTTCCTTCGAAGGAGTAACCGTCTTTTAATTTCATGGCTCCAATCACCATCTGCAGTGATTTTGGAGGCCCCCCCCCCCCAAATTAAGTCTGACACTGTTTCCACTGTTTCCCCATCTATTTCCCATGAAGTGATGGGACCGGATGCCATGATCTTAGTTTTCTGAATGTTGAGCTTTAAGCCAACTTTTTCACTCTCCTCTTTCACTTTCATCAAAAGGCTCTTTAGTTCCTCTTCACTTTCTGCAATAAGGGTGGTGTCATCTGCATATCTGAGGTTATTGATATTTCTCCCGCCAATCTTGATTCCAGCTTGTGCTTCTTCTAGCCCAGCGTTTCTCATGATGTACTCTGCATATAAGTTAAAAAAGCAGGATGACAATATATAGCCTTGATGTACTCCTTTTCCTATTTGGAACCAGTCTGTTGTTCCATGTTCAGTCCTAACTGTTGCTTCCTGACCTACATACAGGTTTCTCAAGAGGCAAGTCAGGTGGTCTGGTATTCCCATCTCTTTCAGAATTTTCCACAGTTTATTGTGATCCATACAGTCAAAGGCTCTGTGGCATAGTCAATAAAGCAGAAATAGACGTTTTTTCTGGAACTCTCTTGCTTTTCCAATGATCCAGCAGATGTTGGCAACTTGATCTCTGGTTCCTCTGCCTTTTCTAAATCCAGCTTGAACATCTGGAAGTTCACAGTTCACGTATTGCTGAAGCCTGGCTTGGAGAATTTTGAGCATTATTTTACTAGCGTGTGAGATGAGTGCAATTGTGTGGTAGTCTGAGCATTCTTTGGGATTGCCTTCCTTAGGGATTGGAATGAAAACTGACCTTTTCCAGTCCTGTGGCCACTGCGGAGTTTTCCAAATTTGCTGGCATATTGAGTGCAGTACTTTCACAGCATCATCTTTCAGGATTTGAAATAGCTCAACTGGAATTCCATCACCTCCACTAGCTTTGCTCATAGTGATGCTTTCTAAAGCCCACTTGACTTCACATTCCAGGATGTATGGCTCTAGGTGAGTGATCACACCATCGTGATTATCTGGGTCGTGAAGATCTTTTTTGTACAGTTCTTCTGTATATTCTTGCCACCTCTTCTTAATATCTTCTGCTTCTGTTAGGTCCATACAATTACAATCAGGTCAATTTATTTTGGGCTAAAAGTATAGAATCTTAAAACAACTGGGCACCTATATCACATTGAATTCTACAACAGCCCTATGAGTTAGGTGTGATTTTCCCTCTCTAATAATATGAGGAAAGTGAGGCACAAATGGGTTATCCAGCATTCTGGTGCTAGTATAAGCAAGCTTCAGGAGATGGTTATGGACAGGGAAGCCTGGTGTGCTGCAGTCCATGGGGTTGGAAAGAGTTGGACACGACTGAGTGGGTGAACAACAACAACAACAACAATAACCAAAATTCTAAGCCTTTGTTCTTTGTAACATAGATGCCACCTGAATACTATTGAAAGACTTCTAGTGATATCCCATCCCCATTACCACAGCACAAATAGAAAAAAAAAAAATGATGAAATAACCCCCAAGGCTATAGGAAGTGAAGCGACCTGTTTTGGGTTCCACTGTGAGCTGAGAGTCATGGGTTGAGGCTTGTTTAGGGGCACATAGACCTGGGTTTTCTCTCCTCTGCCGTGTATGAGTGACATGAATTTAGAAAATGCATTTCATCCCTTTGAGTTCCAGTTTTCATACTTGTAAAATGAAAATAAGCTTACACCATACGGATGTTCTGAGAGTTGTAAAAGTTGCTCAATTGTGTCTGACTCTTCACAAATACTGGAGTGGGTAGTTCCCGTCTCCAGGGGATCTTCCCAACCCAGGGATCAAAACCAGGTCTTCCACTTTGCCGGCGGATTCTTTACCAGCAGAGACACCAGGGAAGCCCGTGATTCTGAGGGTTAAAGGAGTTTTTAATATGTATTGTAGGATGCTTTAGCAGTAGTACCTGGTGTGTGGTCAATCATAAAATAGAGTAATGCTGGAAATAACAACAGAAAATGGAATCTAGCCCCCTGAGTTCTGATAGAGGACTTGTTCTAATTTGTTATTACTCTAGTCCAATTATATAAACATACCAACTTCATACCTGGTATACTTTATCCTATGTATTTATTTCTTTATGGAGTTGTTGAAACATATCAGCCTTGGCTTAGGTAGCATTATCTTGCAGAGAGAATATGTTTCCATATATTCTTCATGGACTGTGCACTCAGATACACTGGTGCTGCTATTTCTTGGCACTGGCCACTCATTTCCCAGGCCTTTTGAGAAGCCCCCCAGACCCCACCTTGCTATTCCTGCTGATGAGTCTGCTGTGACAGTCCCATTCATTACCAATTCCCTGGGCTCTCTGGAAATCGAGGGCCCTGCTAAATTACCTGGATCCAGCTGCCCAAGTCCTCCCCTGTTCTGGCAGCCACTGCCCCCACCACTTTCTGATCTTGTCCACTGCTGCTTCTCTGTCTTTTTCTCTGTGAATGAAGCTCAGAGTGTGGGTCATTTTGTACTAATCATTTACTTAATATGCCTGCATTTATCGGTGGGCTTACACCTGCACCATTCTTGCCTTCTCTGCTGGGGCAAGTATGCAAAAAAGCCTTTATTATTATCCTTATCCCTTTTGTGTTTTTGTTTTTTTCTTATCCTTATCTTCCTCTTAAGCTTTCATTGACACAGCAGATTCTTACCTTGCTTCCTTCTGTTTTCCTAAGTACAAATGATTGTTTAACCCCTTGCTATCAGATGCTTTATTTATAAATCCATTTAAGTCTTTACTATTCTTCTAATGCTCCTACTTCCCTTCAGTTGACATTAATTTTAAAAGAGTTCACTTAAAAAGACAGAGTCAGGAAATGAAGAAGAGAACATGGAGGTCTCTTCTTGTAACTTAATATATACACATATTTTATATCTAAGTCATCTACATCTATTCTGTGTCTATATCATATACATCCATATTTATATCAACTATATGTATTCTATATCTGTATCATCTCCATCTATTCTACATCTACATCTATATGAACTACATCTATTCTATGTCTCTATTATTTCCATCTATTCTATATCTATATCAACTACACTTAATCTACTGTTAGCATACATTCCTGCGCATGCACACTGGGGTCAAACAAACTGAAACATCAGAGTTTGAAGCAGAGAAAGGTTTATTGCAGGGCTATGCAAGGAGACAGGTGGCTCACACACTAAAAGCCCAAACTCCCTTAAGAGTTTAGCAAAGCACTTTTAAAAGCCAGGTGAGGGAGGAGGGGTGAGCTGGTATATAATTCTCTGATTTGGGGAGGGAACAGGGTGGTGTCACACTATCAATCCTTAGGCTCCAGGAGGCCTGAGGCTGTGTGCTTTTAGTTGTCAAGTAATTAGTGTCTTCTATTCTGTGGAGCCACGAAATTCAAAGACGCTTACTCCTTAGAAGGAAGGTTATGACCAACCTAGATAGCATATTAAAAAGCAGAGACATTACTTTGCCAACAAAGGTCCATCTAGTCAAGGCTATGATTTTACTAGTGGTCATGTATGGATGTGAGAGTTGGACTGTGAAGAAAGCTTAGTGCCGAAAAATTGCTTTTGAACTGTGGTACTGGAGAAGACTCTTGAGAGTCCCTTGAACTGCAAGGAGATCCAACCAGTCCATCCTAAAGGAGATGAGTCCTGGGTGTTCATTGGAAGGACTGATGCTGAAGCTGAAACTCCAATACTTCGGCCACTTCATGCAAAGAGTTGACTCACTGGAAAAGACCCTGATCCTGGGAGGGATTGGGGGCAGGAGGAGAAGGGGACGACAGAGGATGAGATGGCTGGATGGCATCACCGACTCAATGGGCATGAGTTTGAGTAAACTCTGGGAGTCGGTGATAGACAGGGAGGCCTGGCATGCTGCGATTCATGGAGTCACAAAGAGTCGTACATGACTGAGCGACTTAACTGAACTGCACTGAATCTGTGGAGGGATTTTCACATCTGCAGAACAACTCGGGAAATATGCATCAAATCTAGGTACTTTAGAGAGAAGATACAGCACATGGCATCGAGGAAGGCTTGTCTGAAAAAGCCCCCTAGAATCCTACTCAGTTGCACTATATCTATACCACCTATTAATAAGTCTATTCTACATCTATATCATCTATGTCATGGTCTGTGTGCGGGTTGGGAAAGGATTTCCAGACATGAGACAGAATGAGAGGGAAATAAAATTTATTAGAGTGGAAGAGGCTGTTAAAACAGCTGGCCAGCCCAAGAGAGAAGGGATGTTGAAAAGGGGTCCTTAGCTCACTTTTATACCCAGGGTACAGTGAGTGTGATAGGGGTCTTGCGGGTCACTTGCTGATTGGACTAGGCACATATATGGGATGGGAGGAAGAGTAAGGCAAATACCTTCCCACTATGGGGTAGGAGGGAGACCGGTTATACTTCTCAGGAGAACCTGAAATCCATTAATAGTTACAATGTGGGGGAAGGAAGGACAATAAGGGTCTGGTTTTCTGTTCCTGCATTCCAGGACCCTCCTTGGTTTCATCTGCTCTTTCGTCCTTGGGTCACCACATTCCTCCCTCTCTTTACTTTTAGGACCAACTCTTTGGTCCCTGTTGATACTCTGCTCACGTCTAACTATCTACCTATTTTCCTTCTCAAGCATTTGGGAACCCAGTCTCAAAGGGAAAGGGGTGATGACCACTCGGGTTTCTTCAGGCCGTAGGGGCATACTGGGGCTCTGGGTTTCAGTTCCCTTTGCCTGCTCTCTGTCAGGGTGCATTTATGAAGGAAGATAAGAGTCCATAGAATAATAAAGTGGCTTGTTTCAGCATTGTCTAGGTGTTCATCGGGAATATTCTTGTCAAACTATCACTTGGAGATTTGTTGTTTTCTAGAAGAAATCAGTTTAATGAGAAATTTAAAGATATATGACCTAAAGACTAATAGAAGTAGAAAAGCTTCTGAGGAGCTAGCCAGGAGAACCAGGACTAGACTTTGGTTTGTGACATTAGTGTTTTTCCAGGTAAGAGAAGATGCAAGAATTTGGGCTCATAAAAACCTTTACCCAAAAGCATCTGACTCTCTGAAGGCCGGTTCTTCTGGGTTTTTCCCAGAGCACAGAGTGCCTTATTTCTGATCTCCACCGTGAATTTCTTTCAAGGGGTGTTGAAGGTCAACAGCTTGCAATGGTCATGATGTAATCTTTGTAGAGATAGCTGGCAAGTGCCAATTTCCAGTCAGCAGGGTCCCTTCATAGTCACATATCTGACCATGTTTGGGTGGCATTTCATGGCCATTGTGTCCCACGGTGCTGGAAAGGCTCATTCCCAGGTCTTGGGAAGATCCCATTGAGAGGCCACTCAGTGTGCTGTTAATGGATCAGACCTTGAAAGTAGCAAAAGTCTCTGAACCATACCCGTCTTACTAGCCTCTTGGTCCAGGATAATATTCCCTCTTGTTCCTTCTTCCCAATTCTAGAGTTACATTATTACAATCATTGATCTCATATGGAACTGCATATCAGCATTTTATCACAGGCTCAGGCACACATTTAGTAACATAAGAAACAGTTCTGAAACAAAGTGACACAGAAAACAATATAGCTAGCAGGTATTAGTAAGGTCATAAGCAAGAATTTTGGAGAAGGAAATGGAAACCCACTCCAGTATTCTTGCCTGGAAAATCCTATGGACAGATAAGCCTGGTAGGCTACAGTCCATGGGGTCATAGAGTCGGACATGACTGAGCGACTTCACTTTAAGCAAGAATTTAAGTCAAGAACTTTCATTAGGTATAGCCCAGTATACCCCAGGTCAAATGACTATAGCCATGTGTTAATCTCCTGGTGTACATCATGGAGCCTCTGACCTTTATCCAAAGATTAGTCATTGAGATAAGCTTTAGAAACAAACTTAGAATGTCCTTTCTAATAACTTAATTAATTAAACCTTTTAGCAATATAACATAACAACAAGGAACTATCTCAGAAATGAATCGTACTAAACCAGACCTTAATTAGCAAAACTAGAACTTAATATTAAGTGAAATATAATTTTTTGTCATTGTGAGTACATTAACCCTGTAGCCAGAGAAGGCTTTAATTCATCAAATAAAAATGAGGTTTGTCAGGCAGCAAGGAAAGGCAAGCAGCCACCTTGGATTTCCCACAGCCCTGACTCTTTGATTTACAGCTATTGTTCACCTATTTTTAATTCCCCAATTTAGGAGTAGACTGTTGCCATGTTTTAAGGACATCAGGATAGCAAAGGTCTAACAGTGAGGACTTATTTTTTTGTAGAAGCAGAATGAGCTTTGTCTACATGTGCCATAATCTTAAATAATGCTTATTTACTTTATCAAAGTAACAAAAGATTTTAAAAACAAATATAAATCACTTAAAGGCAAAGAAACTCATAATCCATTATCAAAAGTTGTATTCTAAGAGAACTTTGTTCTCTTAACAAAGAGAGTAGACTAAATTCCAGTCTGTTACCAGTTTACCAGATAAGAAACAAACAAAATTTGTTTATTGGTTAATCTTAGATAAGTCTTTTCATAAACATTGAAGTAGTAGTATTCTCGAAAAGTCATCAGAGTGAAACCATAGAAGGCATGTTTAAAATCTGATTAAATTGCAACTGACAAAGTAGCTTGGTCATTGCTGTGATATGTAACACTTTAATATGATAACTAGAATTATAGTTAACCACATTTTCTCAGGGTATATCAGATCTATATGAGTTTCACATAACTTTAGGATATCTATATTAATAACATCAACCATTCAGTATAACCTGAGAAGATTTGTCACCCCTTCAATAGTACTTCCCATGTACTTTAACATGTCCAGTGAACCCAGGTAGTTTAATAGCTCCTTGGGATGCCTCAGGGGCCCTCTGAAGCATCCCAAAGTTAGCTAGAAGTTAAGTTATTTAGGAAGTTTTGTTGATAAATATCGAAAGGGTTTATAACAGTCAGATAGAATCATATAGATCACTGTGAAACAATATATTCATTTAACCAAAGTATTAAAGAAGATTTCAAAGGTAAACATAGAACATATAACTTCAGAGGTAAAAAAACTTAAAATCTATAATCAAAGGCAATTCAACATCTCAAGAAAACTTGTATTTATGCAAAAAACTCTTCCCTTGTGGCCCACTTTCCATAAAATCTTCTTATCACTATCTGTACCCATTACTTTCCTCACCCATCCTGAAACAGCCTATAAGTCAGACCTACTTATTTTTCCATATACACCATATACACCTATAAGTCAGACCTACTTATTTTTCCATTTATAAAATGTAATTTCATTCCTCATACCTTCTTTACTGAAAACACACATCCTACCTTCCTCAAGCAACCAAGAACTGACTTTTATATTAGCATCCTATAGATTGGTGAACATAAATACCAGTGACAATTTCTAAAAAAAATTCTATAGAACATCTCAGGATGTCATCAAACATTATTCATTAATAGTCCAAAATCTCTAGTTTCTCTGTAAGAGGAAGTTAGTATTCAGTAATGAATGTTTCAGAATCTTATTTTATTTGGAAATGACCTAGCTATTCAATAAACTTTTGTTACTTAGTTTAGCACAACCCTAGAAATTCAGGTTACCAAAATCTAGAGAGACTGTTTTAGACAGATATTTCTAAAGTATGATTATTCTTAACAGAGTTTATCTAAAAGCTCGTATCTAATTTACATATTTTTTTGAAGTTTCTTCACTTGAGGTTCTTTCCTTGTGTATAAACTTGTAATAGATAATAACAATATAATAACATTTAACTTATAATAAACCTAGGGACAATGAAAATAGTATGCTTAATGTTAATAACTCTTGGACATACTATATTAGATTAACAAGCAAACATTAATACTAGATATCTAATACTGAATATTTCCCAGTTAATGTGAATCTTAAATTCATTTAGGTTAATTTCTCTTGTATTTAGAATTATCTAACTTGTAAGTGTTTACTTTTCTTTAGGTCAATTTAGAACTCATTTACAACTTCAGCAATGTTATCAAAAAAACAAAACACAAAAGACAGACACTGAGACATGCATAAATCCAGACAGACAGACAGACAGAGATCTCATAGTTTTCTGCAAGATATCATAGTTTTCTGCTTGAGCTTTAAAATATCACTTTGACACCACCTCCCTGGCCCCCACCCTTTTTTCTGGTTTGCAGTTCTAATTTGGCCAAGGTTGAGGTCTCAGTCAAAGTTGGTTGTGTGTTTCAAGAACATTGAAGGGGTTAACTTCAAGCTTTTCCCTAGGCAGGCCTTTTGACAAGCTAGTTTTTTTAATTGCATATGCAAAAAGAATTGGTCTTGCAATTCCCAAGAAAAAAAAATTTTTCATTTTAACCAGATTTCTCCAAAGTCTAAAGGATATCATGGCCATCCTGTGTCAAAAAGTCATCTTTCCTTTCTGTAGTCATAGTTTTACAGCTAAAATATACACCAAATAGTGCTCAAACTGACTGATATCAGGCGATATCAACTGATAAAAATCTCTGGTGGGAAGGGAGGTCTTTGTCCCATCAGAAGAATCTGAAGGGTTAAGGGAGTTTGCAGGAGTGGGGGAAGCTTGGTCTTTCTCTACCCTGAGAAACAGGAGTAGTTAGAAGGGAATTCTTTAGGATGTTCAGCAGTGGGGAAAGCTTGGTTCCCTCCACACCCGTGAGATGAGTGTAGTCAGAATGTTAGGAGAGTTTTTAATCCTTCAGGCTTTTGAATATAGGAGAAAGACCTGGACCAAAGGGAACCTCAGAATCCTTCTCTAGAAATCATGCGGATATGAAAGGTCGAGTAGGGGTCGTCTAGGAAATCTGGTGGAGAGAGTCAGAGGGGTCAGGAGATAAGGAGGCAACAGAAAGACGCATGAGGCATGAGTCCTGAAACCCGGATTCTGACTGAGGGCCGTGAAGGACTGAATGTGAGGAGATTCTGAGTCCTTCACTGCTCTTGGCAAGAGCTGGTGTGCCACTCGGAGGCCACTTTGGGGGCGTCCCCCAGTTTGTATTGAGGCCAGACCTTCTACAAGGTCAGATTTTTCCCCTTTCTGAGAAAGTAGCCAAGGGGGTGAGTCCGAGAGGGCTCCCAGGGCACCCAGAACCCACTCTTAGCCTACCTGCCATAGACCGGGGGTCCTGAGAGTCACCGGCTGACAGAAAGGCGTCCCCCTGTCCCAGGGGTCTCTCCGTGCCACTAACGCATGAAAATGGCTGCCCCTCCCCACAGCCGTGTCGACAGTGAGAGGCGACCCCTGAGAGCCGTGCAGCTAGGGCACCGTGTGAGCCGGGCAGAGAAAGACGGCTTCCCGGGAGCAACAGGGTGACGCACGGTTGGGAGACTCCCTGAAGCGCGGAGGGCACTCTTGGCATGGCCCAGAGGCAACACGGAGGCTCCTGTAACCGAATCCGGACTGAAAGGGAAAGAAGGGAGGGCGACAGGGAAGGAGGCTGAGGAATCTGCCTTCCGAGCCTGCCGGGGAGGCGGCGGCCAGGGCACAGTGGGCTCTGCTTTGTGTTAACCACTGTGAGCCTGACACGGTGCACGGAGGTTGTCTTGCTGTGGGCGCAGGCCCCTGTGGCCTGATCTGTTCCGTGTCCCCCTTATCCTCACACGGGAGTCTTCATGTGGCTGTTAAGTGCCTAACCTGTGCTCACACGATATTGGTTGGCCTAGTCCTCAACTGGAAAGAAGACAAAGGAAAGACCCTCACCCGTTCTGGCGTCAGCTACTGGGGCGCAGCGGGCAGCGGGCCCTTTGGAACACACCAGAGGGTAACCCTGGCCAGAGTGCCTCAGTTGCTCCACAGCACTTGCGTGTTCACAGAGCGTCCCTTTGAGAAAGGAGAAGCGAGGCGCTGGGGAAGAGACCCCAAGTCCCCATACAGGCCCGTAAAAAGGTCGTGGTCTGGGCACGAGTAGGAAAAGAATTTCCACACATGAGACAGAATGAGAGGGAAATACAGTTGATTAGAGTGGGAGGCGCTGTTAGGACAGCTGGCCAGCTCAAGAGAGAAGGGACGTTGGACAGGGGTCCTTAGTCCACTTTTATACCCAGGGTACAAGGAGTGGGATAGGGGTCTTGCGGGTCATTTGCTGATTGGATGAGGCACATAGAGTGGGTGGGGGGAAGAGTAAGGCAAATACCTTCTCCCTGTGGGGTAGAGGGCAGGCAGGTTACACTGCCCAGGAGGACCTGAAATCCATTAATAGTTACAACATGGGGGAGGAAAGGACAATAAGGGCCTGGTTTTTCTGTTCCTGCATTCCAAGCCCCTCCTTGGTTTTATCTGCTTTTTCAATCTTGAGTCACCACAGTTCTCACTCTGGCTACCAATTGCATTGAGATTGTTTTCCTCTAGGGAGAAGGACTATTACTTATTGACCACTTGCTATTAGACTAGCTTGTTCTAGCTTGTGTATTGCCTCAACCTTCACATCTTTTGGAGGTGAACATAATGGTCCTTTATAGATGGGGAAATTGAGGCTCAGAGAAATGAAGAAATTGAGAGAACTCAACCATAGAAATGAGAGTGTGACACATTGTATCAGATAATTAAGGATATGATTTTGTTCAGGCTATTGCAACAAGGACAACATTCGTTAATGAATAGCATCTTATAGAAAGGAAGAGAACCTGGGTTTTGTAGAGCAGATAAATAAGGAAGTAATCTACAAGTCTTATGGAAGTCAGGAGAAAGGATGGGAATGGATCTTGGAGTATACAAAGGAAGGATTAGGGGGAAGGTTTCTTTTTTGTTTGGTTGGTTGGTTTTGGAGTTTTGGCTTTTGGCATTCATTTTTATTTCACTTTTTGAAGTATAGTTGGTTTACAGTGCTGTGTTATTTTCTGGTGTACAGCAAAGTGATTCAGTTATACACATACACATATGCACAAGTGAATTTTCTTTCAAATTCTTTTCCATTATAGGCTATCACAAGGTATTGAATATAGTTCCCTATGCTACACAGTAGAACCTTGTTTATTTTATATGCAGTAGTGTAGGGATTTCTTAACTGTTGCAACTTTCTGAGAGCACAAGTTTCAGAAAATAATTCAACATTGTCAGAATCCCTTTTTCCCAGACAAACATCATTCATTGCTGAACAACTCAGAGGTAATTATAAACCTCTTGAGAGGGCAAAGTAGAATCTAAGAAATAGTTTCCTAGGTGTTGCAGGAAGGTAGTTGTTAGAGAAAACACTGACTGAAACTGCCCATCCCGGCCAGCCACCACAGTAACAATTTGTGTGAGTTATTTGATGACAAGTGATCCTGGTAAGGAACATGAAACTAACAAGCCACCAACAATGATTAATAGAAGAACTTGGGAAAGTCAAAAGGAGGTACCAATTCATTTCCAAGTGTTAGACAAGAATCCACTCTCAGGGTCCCTCTTCCTGCAATGCAGGGATTCTTGTTAATGCTATTCCTGTAAAACCAGTTGAACCATCTGTTGAGAAGTGGTAGCAAAGATCAGTCATTTTAGGGTTCTGGAGATCAGGCACCTTGAAAGAGGGATACCTAAAGTTAAAAAGGTAAATATTAGCACTGAATGTTATATTAAGGTAAACAGCCAGAAGCTGAATTCTAAGGGCAGCTAGTCCAATAGACTCCAAGAGGTTGGAGAAGGTTGTTCGGCAGTACTCTGTTTCTTAAAGTTCTCCAGTTGAGATGTTGTTGTTCTTGGTGATGTTGTCCACTGTCTTGGTTACACCTTGTAAAAGAGCATGTATGACCTGAACTTTTCACTGCACTCACTTAGTGATCCAAACACAGCTTGTACAGGGAGAATTCTGCTGCAGTGGTGAGCCCTTTGAAGTTTATGGCAAGTTGTTGGGCTTCAGCTTGCAGGGCCTCTTCAGATTTTGGGAAATAGGACCAGCTACAAGGCAATCTAGTATCCTAATAGGGATCTAGGCAGTCAGGTTTCAGTTCTAGAAGTTACTAGATTTAATGTAAAGAAATAAAGTTGCAACAAAGTTAAATTTTTTTTAAATACTGAAAATATGACTAATACTACACTGATGTTATCTAATATAAGGCAATGTAGAACCAGGAATCTGATAAATAGAAACATACTGTAGACAGCAAGGGCACTGACAGATCTCTAGGAACTTCCTCTATGACATACAATTTAAAATATTTGTATTAATATCACCCATAAAAATTTTATTTATTTATTTATTTATTTATTTTTAATATTTTTTTAAAATTTTTATTTTTCAGTGGGTTTTGTCATACATTGATATGAATCAGCCATAGAGTTACACGTATTCCCCATCCCGGTCCCCCATCCCACCTCCCTCTCCACCCGATTCCTCTGGGTCTTCCCAGTCCACCAGGCCCGAGCACTTGACTCATGCATCCCACCTGGGCTGGTGGTCTGTTTCACCACAGATAATATACATGCTGTTCTTTCGAAACATCCCACCCTCCCCTTCTCCCA
Source organism: Muntiacus reevesi (assembly GCF_963930625.1). NCBI lineage: Eukaryota > Metazoa > Chordata > Mammalia > Artiodactyla > Cervidae > Muntiacus > Muntiacus reevesi. The sequence goes on from NC_089249.1 coordinate 65,869,775, forward strand.
CAGAGTTCAAAAGTCTGTTCTGTACTTCTGCGTCTCTTCTTCTGCCCTGCATATAGGGCCATCGTTACCATCATTCTAAATTCCGTATATATGTGTTAGTATACTGTAATGTTCTTTATCTTTCTGGCTCACCTCACTCTGTATAATGGGCTCCAGTTTCATCCATCTCATTAGAACTGATTCAAATGAATTCTTTTTAACGGCTGAGTAATATTCCATGGTGTATATGAACCACAGCTTCCTTATCCATTCATCTGCTGATGGGCATCTAGGTTGCTTCCATGTCCTGGCTATTACAAACAGTGCTGCGATGAACATTGGGGTGCAACCTAGGGAAGGCTAAGCATCTCTTCTGATTTGACAACTCCTTGCTTTTCATCAATAGTAACATAGGAAATAAATTTTATTATTTCTAGCACCTCTCTTTTTACAAGGTGAAAGAACAAATTCTCTGTGAGTTTCTAGGGGCCCTCTGGGAAATCTCAAAGGCAGTTTTAGGTGTAAAGATATCATTTATAACTGTATTTTGGAAATACAAAACTCAAAAGCTGTTAGCAGATTTGAACATCTAAGACAGAATTGCATCATGAGTGCCTGAGACATTTTGCTTCTTGTTTCAAAGTGACAATGAAACATTTAAAAATAAACACAGAAGGTAACGTGTTTTTTCCTAAGTGATAAGCTTTTATTTTCTTAAATCTTCAAAGATACATTAAAATCAACATTAAACCATAGAAGGTTATTCTGTTAAGACACAAAATCTTTGTGAACTAAAACATTATGCAGAAGGCAAAGAATAATATTGTAAAACTTCATGCTAAATGGACAGAAAATTTTGCCGTTTTAACAGAGATAAAAACAATCTCAATTTTGCATCAGCATAATATTTGACACTAGGGCTTCTCTGGTGGCTCGGATGGGATAGAATCTGCCTTCAATGCAGGATACTGAGGTTTGATCCCTGATTCAGGAAGACCAGGATCCCTTCTCCTGATCCTTGAGAAGGAAGTGGCAACCGCCTCCAGTATTCTGGAAATCCCAGGGACAGAGGAGCCTGGCAGTTTACAGTCCTTGGGGTTGCAAGAGTCAAACATGACTTAGCAACTAAACCACTACCACCAATATTTGACACTAAAAGCCCTTTTTGAAATCTTATAAGAAACCTATCAAACTTGAGCTAGCACTGACCACAACAAATAAAATTTCCTTCTCACAAATTTTCTATTAGGTTTTATATCCATTTAGGTTCGGCCTTCCTCTTTTCTCTTTCTCATTCTGCAGCAACCAGTCATAGTTTAGAACCAAACCACTCTCTTGCTTCATTAACAAAAGCACATCCTACCTACCTTGCATATGGAGTTAGTCCTCTCTGGCATCTCCTTCACATATATTAATTATAACTTTTAACCACAGCAACTTCTATTCCACAGAGAAAATTAAGAGGCTGAACAATCTGCCACACACCAGCATTTTGCAGCGGATTAGCAGAGCTCACAACTTCCTGTAACCATACATGTCCCTTACAATACAGTGTCTCAAAGTGGCAAAAATTAAACATGCTCATTAACAACCCAAAGTAGAAAACCTCTCAGCAGTGTATAAAAATAAGAGGAAAGTATATTCAAACTTTAAATTATGATTAGTAATCAATGTTTTAGTACTCTATCTTACTTGGAGGTGATGTACGTAAACTCAATTTAGTAGAAGTCTAACGTTTTAAATCACCTAATATTCTGGGAAATAACCTTCAAGCTTGCATATTACAAAAGATAATTACTGTTGAAATAAAGTGTTCAGAATAGTGATTCAATTTGGAAAAATATAACTGTATATCTTTCATAATCTTAAGCATTAAGTAAAAGTAATGTTAATTATCCAATAAGTGAACATGTGTATGTTTAGAAAACCCATAAAGTACAACAAAATATATGCTATTTTTATACTTACTGTCAATAACTCAGAAAAACAGTTGTTTTTATTAAACCAAAATTATACAAGTCTTCTTTGTGAAAGATTTACCTAAATTATGTTAACTTGAATTCTTAAATCATTTCTGAGTTCATTTACATAGGAATATCTCTTTTTCACATTGAAAATATTTGGGGTTTAATTTCCTTAATTTCTTGGAATTTTAGGAATATTCCGTTTACATAAGCACTTATTTACCTCTAAGATAATCAGAATAGAGCTCCTATAAAGAAATTTATAATCTAATTTAGTAATACAATTCAGAAACAGGAAAACATTACACAGTCACACAAAGGAAAGGTGAAGCTCTTTCTGAATCATATATATATAAACATACAGACATATACAGAGAGAAATAGCTTCAAGTTTATAATGTCAGCTATGGGTCAAGCACAAAAACAGAAATACAAGACTCGCTGGTCTGTATCAAGAAATTTTTCCCTTCCTCATGGTTACAAATTCTTAGTTGATTTGAATTCAAAACAAAAGACAAACAGGAAAGACTGAAAATTCTGATTCTGTGCTATCTTCCATCCAATAGAGAAAAGAACTTTTTCATGATGTTACATCTGTTACATTTACATTAGTCTATTTACAGAGAACACCAATTTGTCAGGCAATAAAACCAAGAAAAGCCAGAACCGGAAGTCAAGTGAGTATGCAGAAAGAATCAGCACCAAATATTTACTCAGCTACTAACAGACAAGAGCCCAGAATACCAGCCAGGAGTCAGGGGCACCATGGGGGTCCCAAGTTAGAAGTCAAGGAGGGAGCACAGCTGACTCTGAGAAGCTTCAGTATGTAGATAGAGTAAATGTGGATTCAAAGATGAGGTCCAATTGTATTTGAGTCACAGCACCGAAACTGTGAAAAACAAAATGCACTGGACAATTAAGGATACAATTTTACTTATACTATTGCAATAAGGAAAATGGTAATTAATGAGGAATGTCTCACAGAAAAATAAGGGGACCTGGGATTTATAGAGGCAGGTAAACAAATGACTTATTAGGAGTCTCATGGGAGTCCTGGATAAGGATGGAGACAGATCTTATCTCAGAATATACAAGGACCTCCTTTGTTGTTAGCAAGTCCAGGAACACAAAAGCTTCCAGGAGTGCAGGGCTCATATAAAATGCAACACTGTCAAAAGATTTGTTCTTTTAAAGATGAACTCCTGGACTTCCCTGGTGGTCCAGTGGTTAAGAATCCACCTGTCGATGCAGGGGACACAGGTTCCATTCCCGCTCAGAGAAGATTCCACATGCTGTGGGCCAACAAAGCCCCTGCACCACAACTACTCAACCCACATTCTAGAGCCCGCAAGTCACAACTGCTGCAGCCTGTGCTCGACGACTGGAGAAGCCACTGCAATGAGAAACACTCTCCCCACAACCAGAGGGTAGCCCCAACTCGCTACAGCTAGAGAAAGCCCATGAGCAGCAACAAAGATCCCATAGCCAAAAAGTGAAGAAAAAAAAAAATGAAACAGTTTTCAGGCCTTGTACTACATTCCTTTATATTTCCTGGTTTTGGTTGCAGGCAAATAGAAGGTGCATAGTAAATGCTTGCTGAGCTAACTTTAACAGAATATGATGATGAGGGCTCTGCCTGCCAGAGAGGACTTGGAGAGAAAGATGCTTGCTGTGCTGCCCAAGGAGGGGACTCAGGTCAGTCTGTGAATGTCAGCAAGGAGTAAATCCATGATGGAAGTGGACACTTTTCAAAGGTTCATCTCTGCTACAGGGAAAGTTCAGTAATTTTTTGGAGACTCATTTTTTTCTCCCTAAAATGAAAATGCAACATATTTCATAGATGTCTCTGAAACTTCAGCCACATAATAACACTAAAATGCCTGCCATATATTAGGCACTCAGTGTTTCTTCCCTTCTCCCCAGTCATCCCCATGCTGTTTACAGAGCACATTTTTTTTTTATAATTAGGTTATAGCTCAATCTACAGTACTGGGGTACTCTCTCACACCACACTGCAAACTCTCTCTAGGCAATGAATATAGGTATACATCTTTGAATCATCTTTGTACATCAAGCAGAACAAGTGCATTGTGAAAGCCAAGTTTATTGCTCTTAGATAGGCATAGGCTGAGATGCTACCAAAGAGCCTCTAAAAGAAAGTGACTTAAATAAGACAAGCTTATTTCTTTGTCAGGAATTAATCTAGAAGGTAGCAATCCAGGCTGATGGAATGGTTCCATGTGACTTCAGAGATCCCATTCCTGCTGTCTGTGGTTTTGTGTTAATATAGACTCCTAAAGGAGAGTCAGCAAACTGAAGTTCATGAGCAGACCACCTGTTTTTCAAAATGAATTTTATGTAAACAGCCATGCCTACTTGACTGCATACTGTCACAGCTGCTTCTGTAACAACAGCTGCTTTTCTTACAACAGCAGAGTTGAAGAGCATGTATGGAGACCGTAAGGCCCACAAGCCCAAACTATCTGTCCCTCAACAAAAAGTCTGCCCATTTTGCCCTAAGGCACAGTTTTCATATACATGGCTGAAGCTGGGTAGTTGCAAGAGCGTGTTGCATGAAAGGGGAGAAGACGGAAATTCAGAACACACAGTTTTTGTTTTCCTTGGAGATGATTCAGAGATAGAATGTAGGATTTCTGCTTTTATCTCATTGCCCTGAACTTTGCCAGATGGCCACACCTAGCTGCAGGAGAGGTTGGGAAAAGTAGCCAGATGCCCAGCTTAAACCCCAGAAGTTTAGTATTAAGAGAAAGGACTGCAAACCACATATCTAATAGAGAATCAGTATCTGGAACATACAAAGAACTCTCAAAACTTAAATAATGTTTAATTATTCCCAAATGAGCAATCTAATTAAAAAATGAGCAAAAGATATGAACAGACATTTCAGTGAAGAAGATATACAGATGGCAAACAAGCCCACAAAAATATTCCACATCATTAACTGTTAGAAAAATGCAAATTAAAGCCTCAAGGAGATACTACATATCTAAGAAAATGGCTAAAACAAAAATAGTGACACAAAATGCTGGTGAGGATGTGGAGAAATTGGATCATTCATACACAGTTGGTAGGAATGTAAAAATGGTAGAAGGCACTTGGGAGTTTCTTATAAAACTAAACATGCCACTACCATACATCCTAACAATTGCACTCTTGGACATTTATCCCAGAGGAGTGACACTGTTGATTAAAAAACTGTTATCAGATGTTCATAGCCAAAAACTGAAAACAATTGCATATTCCTAAATGGCTGAATGGTTAGAAAACTGATGCACCCACACCTTGAATATTACTTGACAATAGAAATATAATTTTTAACTAATTTTCATTGATGTATAGTTGTTTTACAATGTTGTGTTAGTCTCTACTGCATAGCAAAGTGAATCAGCCCCCCTTTCTTTTTTGCATTCCCTTCCCATTTGTTGTTCAGTCACTCAGTCGTGTCCAGTTCTTTGCGACTCCATGGACTGCACCACGCCAGGCTTCCTGTCCCATTTAGGTCACTACAGAGCACTGAGGAGAGTTCCCTGTGTATGTATCATTATTGATATTATGTAAAAAATAGATAATAATGAGAGCCTACTGTATAGCTCAGATCCAATTCAGTTCAGTTCAGTCGCTCAGTCGTGTCTGACTCTTTGCGACCCCGTGAATTGCAGCACACCAGGCCTCCCTGTCCATCACCAACTCCCAGAGTTTACCCAAACCCATGTCCATCGAGTCGGTGATGCCATCCAACCATCTCATCCTCTGTCATCCCCTTCCCCTCCTGCCTTCAATCTTTCCCAGCATCAGGGTCTTTTCAAATGAGTCAGCTCTTTGCATCAGGTGGCTTGCCCAATTTATCCCACTTTCTCCTTTTCCCCTTGGTGTTCATACATTTATTCTCTACATCTGTGTCTCTATGTCTTTTAAAAACCAATTACTGATAGCATGAAGCAACTTGTATGAATCTCATAATTGCTGGGAAAAAAAGTCAATCCCAACATGGTTTATACTGTAGGATTCCATTACACCTTTTGAAGTGCCAAAACTATAGAAATGGAATAGATCATGGTTTCCAGGGATAAAGACACAAGTGGAGGGCCAGGGCTTGGTCAGGGGAGGAGGGGAGAAACAGGAGGAAGATAGATGTGTTTATAAAAAGGCAACACTAGGGACCACTGTGATGACAGAATCACTCTCCACCTTGACCGTGATGATGGCCACAAAGACCTACACAGGTGATAAAACAACAAGCCCACCAACAAGGACAAGTGAAACTCCATCTGTAAAAAGGAAGAAGGAGATGATTGCCAGGGGACAGTAAGCAGTCCCCATAACTGTGTTAGTGTTCTGGTGCAAAGACCAGAGATAGAGGAATACTCTTATCACTCTGACCTCACTTCTGCCCATTTCTTCTTCTGAAATTTGCTACATGGCATAAGAATATTAGCAAGTAACCAACAGTATCTCTCTTCCACCCTCCCCCAAAAAGGAGAAAAGATGAGAGTAGTAGCTATTTCACTGCTAGTTAAGTAAGGGATTTTTATTATGCTGTTAAGAATTTCCCATGGAAAAGATTAGAGAATTAAATTCCCCCTTTTTACCAGATAACAAAATAGTAAGATGAACACTTGAGGGCTTTAATAGAGCAAATAACAATGAGATTGTTTTCCTCTTTGTAAAACTTAGTTGCATGAATCATTTAAATTGCAAGAGGAGTTCTTGGAAGTGGCAAATATAAACTCTTTTAATCATCTGAGCTTTCCAAGGCAACAGGAATCACATAATAATACATGGTCCAGAAGGAATTAAAGTCTGGTAAGGAGTATGTCAAGGTTGTATATTGTCACCCTGCTTATTTAACTTGTATGCAGAGTACATCATGAGAAATGATGGGCTGGATGAAGCACAAGCTGGGATCAAGATTGCTGGGAGAAATATCAATAACCTCAGATATGCAGATGACACCACCCTTATGGCAGAAAGTGAAGAACTAAAGAGCCTCTTGATGAAAGTGAAAGAGGAGAGTGAAAAAGTTGGCTTAAAGCTCAACATTCAGAAAACTAAGATCATGGCATCTGGTCCCATCACTTCATGGCAAAGAGATGAGGAAACAGTGGAAACAGTGTCAGACTTAATTTTGGGGGGCTCCAAAATCACTGCAGGTGGTGATTGGAGTCATGAAATTAAAAGACGCTCACTCCTTGGAAGGAAAGTTATGACCAACCTAGATAGATATTAAAAAGCAGAGACATTACTTCACCAACAAAGGTCCACCTGGTCAAGGCTATTGTTTTTCCAGTGGTCATGTATGGATGTGAGAGTTGGACTATAAAGAAAACTGAGTGCCGAAGAATTGACTGCAAGGAGATCCAACCAGTCCATCCTAAAACAGATCAGTCCCGAGTGTTCATTGATGTTGAAATTGAAACTCCAATACTTTGGCCACCTAATGCAAAGAGCTGACTCATTTGACAAGACCCTGATGCTGGGAAAGATTGAAGGCAGGAGGAAAAGGGGACGACAGAGGATGAGATGGTTAGATGGCATCACAAACTCAATGGACATGAGCTTGGGTAAACTCTGGGAGTTGGTGATGGACAGGGAGGCCTGGCGTGCTGTGGTCCATGGGGTCGCAAAGAGTCAGACACAACTGAGTGACTGAACTGAGTTGACCAAACTAAAAAAATACCTTCTGCTCTTGAATGTCCTGGGAACACCTTTGCTACCCAGAGAGAGTCATTCAATTTCCCATCTATTAGTTGTGTACATTAATGCAAATTGGTTTCCTCTTCATTTCAATATGACAAGAAGAGGTGCAGGATTTTCTGTCTAAGGCATCCTCTGAAGGAACAGCAGTCAAGGGCTTTGACTGTGAACACAGGTGCTGGACCCACTCCAATAACCTGAATTGGAGGTCAAACGGGGCAGAGATGGGCTCTGCAGGCTCTTGAATGGTACTTCCTTCTGCTCTTTGGCTTCTTTCTGAATGCCAAGGCACTATTCACCATGTACCACACTCCTGGTTTTCCAGAAAGATTCTAAAAGGAGGCCAGGTTAGGGGACTGTCTTCTCTCTTAATGAGGGTGAATTTATCCCTGAGTTAACTGGGAGGAGGACTCCAACCCCAGGGCCTGAGTGTGGGATTTGGTCTCTCTGTTCCCACCAGAAAGGATTGTTTTATTTATGCATCTTACATGTGTTTATTGAGTATCAGCTATGTGGCAGGCTTCATGAGGACAAAGATTAAATTGCAGACAGGGGTTAAATCCTAAGCTGACCCTGACACCTAACATCACAGATTCTCTCTCTGTCCTGTTATCAGAGTCTATGAGAAACTGAGACTGGCTGGTCACTTTGTGGCCAGTGTGGGCATGTTTGAGCCTTGGCCACCCTCTACATCTTTTGTTACTCTGGTAGTCTTTAGAGGGGGTTGCTTAAAAAAATGCTGCTATAGACAAATATCATATGATATCGCTTACATGTGGAATCTTAAAAATTGGTACAAATGAACCTATTTACAAAACAGAAATAGAGGCACAGATGTAGAAGGCAAACTTATGGTTACCAGAGGATAAAGATGGGGAGGGATAACATGGGAAGTTGAAATGACATGCACACATTACTAACATATAAAATAAATAACTAATAACCTACTATACAGCACAGGGAACTCTACTCAGTACTCTGAATGGCCTATATAGGAAAAGAATCTAAGAAAAGGAGTGAATATATTTATATACATGACTGAATCATTTTGTTGTACAACAGAAACTAATACAACATTGTAAATCAACTGTACTCTGATAAAAATTGACTTAAAAAAAGGAAATGCTGCTATATGTCATTAATGCAATCAAGAATGACTTATCTAAGCCAGTGGTTCAGTTTACTGTGCGTCAGAATCACCTGGAGGGCTTGCTAAAATAGTTTCTGATTCAGAAGATCCAGGTGAGGCCTGAGAATTCACATTTCTAGCAAGTTCCCAGATGCTGCTCCTGGTGCTGCTTTAAGGGCCACACTGGGCAAACCACTTACACAATCTCCTTAGAACACCTCCTTCTACTCCTTTCCTCACTCTTAGCCATGCATGATACAGTCCCAAGCGGACAGCTCAGCATTGCTTCTCTGTGTAGGTAGAGCCAGCAAGTCCTTTGAACACAGAATTTTGAGAAGAGTCGTTGTGATGACACTCTCTGTTATGTAACTCTAAAACCAGAAGGCATCCAGGAGAGAAAGATGGAAAAGGACTTTGTGGCCTGATGTCTTCCTGGATCCTCTTGCTGTGCAGAGCCCTGGGAAGGGAAAGAATGCACTTGTGTAAGGAGTCTGGGGGGTCTGCCGGGTGGGAAGGGAGTCAAATTTAATGGCAAACAACATCCACTGATTATCTGGTTTCTGCAGAGAAATCTGTGCTCTGCTGAGCAAGATTTTCTGCCTGGCGGGCTGAAGTCAAGCAGTTCACCAGGCTGTGTTCCTTCTTAAAGCTCCGAGTCCTCTTCCAAACACAGGCAGTTGTAGGAAGAATTCAATTTGTTGAGATTCTGGGACTGAGGCCCCTATCCTCTTGCTGGTTGGTGGCTTGGGCTGCTCTCAGCTTCCAGAATTTTACTGCAGTCCTTGCCATATCACCCCCCACCTGCACTCAGCTCCGCTGACCCTCTCACATTTAGTATATCTTCCTCTTCCCTAAGGTCAGCAGGAGCACAAGTTTCTAACTTCTTTTAAAGGCGCTTCTGATGAGGTCAGACCCACTCAGGGAAATCTGTCTTTTGTTGAACTTTTGATCACTAGTCATGAAAGTGATACCCTATCACATCCACAGATTCCCCTCCCCGCCACGAAGGAGAGAGGATTATTCAAGGCATCTACCTAGGGTTGGGCATGAGGTGGGTGAGACTCAGAAAGGTGAAGCTTGAGAGACACCTTGGGATTCTTCCTAGAACTCCATCCTTTACCCTGAGATTCAAAATTATTAACTCATATTGAAGAGGATTCAAGTGATTCTGATCAAGGTCAAACTGACAAGCAAGGATGCCTAGGGACTCAAAAGCACTCCCACAAGAAGAAGAGGTTGGGAGTGGTGATATGAAGGTTTAAAGGCTCCTGGGAGAGCTGTTTTGGGCCCAGTAATTAGCTGAGGCTGCACTGGGATTTACTTAGGAACAGTGACCAAGCAAAGTGTTTGAGAAGAGTGGAAAGGCGAGAAGAACCCAGATGCTGAAGGATTGTGTGCCCTAAAGGCAACTGGATGCCATTTTAACTAGGTGAACAGTGGTGTGGTCAGCCTTATGTTCTAGAAGATCACTCTGACTGCTGCTGCTGCTGCTAAGTCGCTTCAGTCGTGTCTGACTCTGTGTGACCCCATAGATGGCAGCCCACTAGCCTACCCCATCCTTGGGATTCTCCAGGCAAGAACACTGGAGTGGGTTGCTATTTCCTTCTCCAGTGCATGAAAGTGAAAAGTGAAAGTAAAGTCACTCAGCCGTGTCTGACTCTTAGCAACCCCATGGACTGCAGCCTACCAGGCTCCTGTCCATGGGATTTTCCAGGCAAGAGTACTGGAGTGGGTTGCCATTGCCTTCTCCTCACTCTGACTACAGACTGAGAAATTGATTAGATAATGATAGCAGCAAAACTGGGGGATCTAGGAGGCTTTCATAATAGTCCAAGTGAGAGATGGCAGGGCTAAGCCAGAACATAGTACTGGGGACAGAAGTTAAGAATATTCAGCATTCCTACCCACCTCCAGCAGAAACAACTTTGTTATTTAGTAGTTGATGAATGCAGTGTCTGCCTTCATTCAGAACTCGTCATCTTTGCACTTGATTGTGTCAAGAGCCCATTCCATCTGTTGTTTAACAGCTCTGTTTTTAGGAAGGCCAGATCCAAACTTCTTGGTTTAGTATTCAAGGCTCTTTGTGAGTTGGCCTTGTTCTCCTCACCATCTTCAACTTCTGTCTTCCTTCATCATACAGCTTATATTCTAGTTACTTGAAAGATTTTTGTATTTTCTAAGCAGGTAAGTCTTTCCATGCTATATCCCTTCAGCTAGAATAATGCCAGAACTCATTCATTCCTCAAGGCCCAGTCCCAATGCTCTTTTCTTCATTCTATAATTGTAGTAGACTTTATAATGACTCCCAATGATATCCAAGTTATAATTCCTGGAATCTTTTACCGTGCTACTTTAAAAACCTCTGGCTTCCCTGGTGGCTCAGAGGGTAAAGGATCTGCCTGCAATGCAGGAGACTCGGGTTCTATCCCTGGTTCAGGAAGATCCCCTGGAGAAGGAAATGGCAACCCACTCCAGTATTCTTGCCTGGAAAATCCCATGGACGGAGGAACCTGGTAGGCTACAGTCCTTGGGATTGCAAAGAGCTGGACACAACTGAGAGACTTCACTTCACTTTCACTTTATATGGAAAAAAGGGGACTTTGTGGGTATGACTGGCTTAAGGATCTTGAAATGGGGAGACTATTCTAGATGAGGTGAACCTTAAATATCATCACAAGACTTCTTATAAAAGAAAGGCAGAGACAATTTGACTACAAAAGAAGAATGAGGAGATATGCAACAAAAACCAGAGGTAAGAGTGATGCAAGGAAGAGGTCATGAGTCAAGAAGTGCAAGTGGACCAGATCCAATGCAGCCTGGTCATTTTGCCAAACCACTCTTCCAAAGGATTATTCAACAAATATTTCCTGCAGTGAAATCCAAGCCTGAGGTCATATCCTCAGCTGCACTTGAATATTTCCTAAGTTTCCATCAGCAGCATGTTTACAAAGCTCTTCTCAGGGTAGACTCCGCCTGACATGGCCAAGTGTATCCACTGTTTGCTGAGTCTTCCTGGTTTGTCTCTTGGATGATGACCTCATCTGCCACATTCTTGAGGCAACTCATGGCATACTCCAACTTTCTATTCCTGAGCTGAACCTGAACAGAGCAGGATTCAGAATGACAAATGCACTCAACTCTGCCAGGCACAATTTATGCAGACTGTCTTGTGTCCACTTTTGGATGTGGGGGTGAGAGGTCTTTCATTAAGTGTGCTCAATTATTGTTGTTGTCATTCAGTCACTCAGTCGTGTCCAACTCTTTGCAACCTCATGGACTGAAGCATGCCAGGCTTCCCTGTTCTTCACCAACTCCTGGAGCTTATTCAAACTGTTGTCCATTGAGTCAGTGATGCCATACAACCATCTTGTCCTCTGTCATTCCCTTCTTCTGCTGTCCTCAATATTTCCCAGCATCAGGGTCTTTTCTAATGAGTCAGCTCTTCACATCAGGTGGCCAAAGTATTAGAGATTCAGCTGCAGCATCAGTTCTTCCAATGAATATTCAGGATTGATTTCCTTTAGCATTAACTGGTTTGATCTTGCAGGCCAAGAGACTCCCAAGACGCTTCTCCAACACCACAGCTCAAAAAGCATCAATCTTCAGCATTCAGCCTTCTTTATGGTCCAAATGTCACATCCATACCTGACTATTGGAAAAACCATAGATTTGACTAGGTGGACATTTGTTGTCAAAGTAATGTCTCTGCTTTTTAATATGCTGTCTAGGTTTGTCATAGCTTTTCTTCCAAGAAGCAAGTGTCTTCTAACTTCATGGCTACAGTGATTTTGGAGCCCAAGAAAATAGTCTGTCATTGTATCCATTGTTTCCCCAACTATTTGCCATGAAGTGATGGGACTGTATACCATGATCTTAGTTTTTTGAGTGCTGAGTTTTAAGCAAACTTTTTCACTCTCCTCTTTCACTTTTATCAAGAGGCTATTTAGTTCCTCTTTGCTGTCTTGCTTAAGGGTGGTGTCATCTGATATCTGAAGTTATTGATATTTCTCCTGGCAATCTTGTTTCTAGCTTGTGCTTCATCTAGTCTGGCATTTTGCATGATGTACTCTGCATATAAGTTAAACAGCAGGGTGACAATATACAGCTTTGACATACTTCCTTCCCAATTTTGGACCAATCCATTGTTTCATGTCCGGTTCTAACTGTTGCTTCTTGACATGCATGCAAGTTTCTCAGGAGGTAGGTAAGGTGGTCTGATATTCCCATCTCTTTAAGAATTTTGCACAGTTTGTTGTGACCCACACAGTCAAAGTCTTTAGTGTAGTCAATGAAGGAGAAATAGATGCTTTTCTGGAATTCTCTTGCTTTTTCTATGATCCAGTAGATGTTGGCAATTTGATCTCTGGTTCCTCTACCTTTTCTAAATCCAGCTTGAGCATCTGGAAGTTCTTGGTTCATATACTGTTGAAGCCTGGCTTGGAGAATTTTGACTATTACTTTGTTAGCTTGTGAAATGAGTGTAGTTGTGTGGTAGTTTGAAAATTCTTTGGCATTGCCCTTCTTTGGGACTGCAATGAAAACTGACCTTTTCCAGTCCTGTGGCCACTGCTGAGTTTTCCAGATTTGCTAGCATATTAAATGCAGCACTTTCACAGCATCATCTTTGAGGATTTTAAATAGCTCAGCTGGAATTCCTTCACCTCCACTACTTTGTTCATAGTGATGCTTCCTAAGGCCCACTTGACTTCACACTCCAAGATATCTGGCTCTAGGTGAGTGATCACACCATCATGGTTATCTGGGTCATTGAGGTATTTTCTGCATAATTCTTCTGTGTATTCTTGCCACCTCTTCTTAATATCTTCTGCTTCTGTTAGGTCCATACCATTTCTGTCCTTTTTTGTGCCCATCTGTGCATGAAATTTTCCCTTGGTATCTCTAATTTTCTTGAAGAGGTCTCTAACCTTCCCCATTCTATTGTTTTCCTCTATTTTTTTTGCATTATTCACTTAGGAAGGCTTTCTTATCACTCCTTGCTATTCTTTGGCAACTCTGCATTTAGATGGGTATATCTTTCCTTTTCTCCTTTGCCTTTTACTTCAATTATAAGCATTACTTATTTTATATTGATTACCACTGAGATGTTGGGAAGACAGTCTTTTGGTGTTGGCTTTCTTTAAAGGTAAAGGAAGTACAAATGAGGTGGATCATGGAATTAATGGGGAAAAGGATCCCTGAGCATTTGAGTCAGAACGGGTCTATAGGTGGAAAGTGGCAAAGTCTGCTGAAGGATGCTGTACTAAATGAAGCTAGAGTTGTTTTGTAACTAAATAGACTAGATAGACTACTGGACCAACAGAAAGATGCAGTCAGCTGAGCAGTAGGCAAGGACATGAGGAAATTAAACAAAAAACTTGGAATTTAGGAGCCAAAGCAGAAGGTATGAGATGTCTCAACTGATTTTGCAGGGCAGAAATTATTCCAATACAAGATCTGATAGTTAGCAACCTATCTCATGAAGCACACAGCTCTCCAGTCTCCACAAACACCCCCATCAAGACAAGCATCATTATATATCTTTTATATTACTCCTGTCTATTTGCATACTGCTTGGCACAGAGATAGTCCATAAATGTTGATAGGTATTTTTAATTCAATCATGATGCAAATATAAGAAAGTAGTTATTTATAGATGAGGAAACTGAGAGTCAGATTCCTTTGCAGATTGAGGGCAGAGCCAGGACTCAACTGAAACTCTGGCCTGATGATTATAAGTCCATTTTTCATTTCTGCACAAATTAACAGCAATCACATGTATTCCTACAGCTACATTTTGGCTCTTCCTTTCAAATTATGCCATCCTAAATCATTTTACTTGAGCTAATATCAAGTTATAAAATGAGCATATTTCACTTTTCACTCTTTTTCTCTCCCCAAGGAGAAGCAAAATCATAGGTTAAAAAGGAATTAGGTAATAAATCACTGTATGATGAAAAGCTGGATTTCCCTAGAAGACCCACAAATTTGCAAAACCAGGTCAAAATACTCAAGTTCTAATTTAAAGAGCTTCAAGGTAAGCACCAGAACAAATCTGGCCAAATGAAGTATAAACCTGCGATGCTTTGTATGAGCAGAGGCAATCAGCTCTGTGGAAGGATAATGGCCACCCTAGAGCAGGAGATCTGAGTTTGATTCCAGTTCTGCCACTTCAAGCGGTGTGGCTTACACAGGTCCCTTAACTTTTCTCACGTTTTCCTTTATCTTTGAAACTGAGTTAGTCATGTCTGTGTTGTAGTGTTGTGGTGAGGATTACATGAAAAAGTCATAGGGACTTCCAGTTTCTGATGCAGCAAGTAAAGAGCTTGGAAGTTGTCACTTAGGAAGTTTCCTAACAACAAATAAATGCTGAACAACCTGTATATATATATATATATATATATATATATATATATATATATATATATATATATATATATATATATATATAAATGCTATATGCTGTGCCGAGTTGCTCATTCATGTCCAACTCTTTGCTACCCCATGGACTTCCTCTGTCCATGGGGATTCTCCAGGCAAGAATACTGCAGTGGGTTGCCATGCCCTTACCTAGGGGATCTTTCCAAACCAAGGATTGAACCCAGGTCTCCCACATTGCAAGTGGACTCTTTACCAGCTGAGCCATGAGGGAAGCCCCAAAGATATATCTATATATCTATATCTATATCTATATCTATCTATATTTTCTGGTCCAGCATGCAAATATATTTATATATATATATAAAATATATATGTGTATGTATTTTAACATATATTTGCTGACCAGAAACAGGAGCAGAACCTGGAAGTCCTTAGATTTATCAGAGAAGTGAGTCTGTCCTATATTCAAGGCCAATCCCTTCTATTCACCAATGGCTACACCAAGAGAGGGTCATTCCTTTCATCTCTTTCCCTTCCCTCACCCCTCCACTGATCTTCCTATTTCCTAGAGAAAACAGAAGCCGCCAGAAGAACACATCTATACCTTCCACCTACCTGTATCTTTGCCAGTATGTTCTGCCTTGCCTTCTGCTACCAAGAACATGTTGTCTTTCCTGTATTCAAGGCCAAACCCTTCTCAAGACTCTACACCCTCTCACTCAAGGAAATGACCCTTTTCTCTCCTATGTCATCTATTTTTTCCCTCTCTACTTCCTCATCCTCACCAGCATACAAACATGAAATCTGTTTTGTTTTTTAATCTCTTGATCCCACATGCCCTGCCTGATATTTGCCCACTTTTTTGCCCCTCTTCAGAACTCCCAAGTGGTCTGTGCTACTTATCTCTTTCTCTGAGTCCTCTCCTCTCATTTTCTACTGAGATTCTTCAATCACGATGTTGTTCCCAAGACACAGAAACCAGGGACCTCCAAATTGCTAACTCTGTCAGTTGTTCATTCTCATCTTACATGACCCATCCATAAATTTGACAGAGATAAACAAGCCCTTCACCTCAAAACTCTTTCTTAGAACATCATCCTCATCTGATCACCCCCGTGCCTCACCAGCTGCTCACTCTCACATCCATTGCTTGTTCCTCCTCATCTTCTTGACCTCTAACAGTGGAGTGCTCCACGATGCCTTCCTCAGCTCTCTTCTGTCCTCTGTCTACATTTACTCCTACAGAGAACTCATTCAGCTTCATGACTCAAAAAAAAAAAAAAAAAAAAAATCCATAGGCTGTGTAAGAACACACTCACAATTCCCACATTTCTAACCCCCTTTGGCATTTTCTTCTGCACTTCTTCTGCATGCTTCTGCAAGTATCTGCTCAAATGTCACCTTCCTAGTGAGGCCTCACCCAACCACCTTTATTTAAATCCGGAACCTACCCTCATCTCACTAGACTGCTCCCCATTCCTCTCCCTTACTTTCCTTTTTCTTTATAAATTTTTTACCTTCTAGTACCTCATATAAATTATTTACTGGGTGTATTTTGTGCTCTTCAATACTGGAACATAGGTTTCCTGAGTGCAGGGATTTTTATCTGTCTGTACAGCTGTATTCTCCAAACTTGTAATTGAACCAAGCGCATAGTAAGTGCTCAATGAAGACTTGTGAAAATGAATGCATGAATATCCTTACAGGAGCTATCATAAAATTAAGGGGCAGAAAATCATAATTGGAAATATCTATTTTCACACAAATAGGTGAACTTGATTTCTAGTTGCACATCTGTTTATTTGCACCCCTGAGGCCTCAAGCCTCAAAGCTGTATGGTACAGTCTGCTCCCAAAGCACCTTCACTGTGTTGCATCCAGGGTCCTCTAAGCCAGGTATCTGAGTCCCACAGAAGTCAAGGGGATACCTTATATGACAAATAAGATGTACCACTGAAGAAGTCCACATCCTAACCCCCAAAACCTGTGAATATGTTACAATGTTCAGCAAAAGGGACTTTGCAGGTGTAATTAAGGGAGGTTAGCCTAATTATTCAACTAGACCCAGTCTAATCACATGAGCACTTAAAGACAGAGGACTTCCTCCAGCTAGAAGCAGAAGAGATTTGGCAGAAAGATCACAAGATTTGAAATGTGAGAAAGACTCTCGACCTGCCTTTGTTGGCTTTCACCCCAGTTTTACTGAGATATGACTGACACAAAAATTTGTGTAAGTTTAAGGTGCACAACATGTTGATTTGTTATACCTTGAAAATAATCACCACCTTAGCAGTAGCTAACACATCTATCATGTCATATACTTACTACTGCTTTTTGTGATAGGAACAGTGAAGACATACTCTCTTAACAACTTCAAGTGTTTAATTCAGTGCTGTTAACTATAATCACCATGCTACGCGCATTAGATGCCCAGAACTTATTCATCTTATACCTTGAAGTTTGTATTCTTTGACCAATACCTCCCCATTTCTCCCATCCTCCCCCTGGGCCCTGGTAGCCATTCTTCAACTCTCTGTCACTATGTATTCAACTTTTTAAAAAGCTGCATGTAAGTGGGGCTTCCTTGGTGGCTCAGCAGTAAAGAATCTGCCTGTAATGCAGGAGATATGGGTTTGACCCCTGGGTGGGGAAGATACCCTGGAGAAAAGAATGGCAACCCACTTCAGTATTCTTTCCTGGAAAATTCCATGGACAGAGGAACCTGGCAAAGGGTTGCAAAGAATTGGACATGACTTAGTAACTAAACAACAACAACATGTAAATGAGATCACCCCATATTTCTTTATTGTGTGGCTTATTTCACTGACTATAACACCCTCTAGATCCATCCATATTGTTGCAAATGGCAAGATTTTTTTTTTACTTGGCTGAGTAATATTCCATTGTGTATGTCTATGTGTATATATATATGTGTGTGTGTGTGTGTATGTGTGTGTGTATATATATATATATTCCCTACCTGTTTATCCACTTGCCTGCTGACAGACACCCAGGCTCTTTCTGTACGTTGACCACTGTGAGCGATGCTGTGATGAGCACGTGGGGACAGACACCCGTGAGTCAGGGCATACAGGTGGTCTCTAGAAGTGAGAGTAACTTCTGTTTACGAGTCAGGAAGAACACTGAGAAACTAAATTCTGCCAATGATCTGAGTAGGCCTGGAAGCAGATTCTCCCCCAGAGTGTCCCACAAGAGCCCAGCCAACATCACCTTGATTTTGGCACTGTGAGCCCTTGAGTAGAGAACCCAGCTGAGCTTCCTTGAGCTGTGAGATAATAAATGGGTGTTATTTTAAGCTGCTAAGTTTGTGATAATTTGTTATGACAGCAATGAAAAACTAATACACACAGTAGTTATCTATCACTGAATGATCAGGGACCCTGAAATCTTTGGAACAAGTATGCTTTTCTCCAACCCAAGAATCAGGCCCACTTTGAGAGATCTGGCTTCTCTTGACTTCCCAAAGACAACAAACTGATGCTTTCAACTATGGTTAGAATACCATTTTCAATTCCTCTGGTGTTAGAAATTTAAGTTAACCAAAATAATAGAGGTTGTTCTTATCTTTGTTCAGGTTGTGAGGGAAATGTTTGAGAGAGATTGTCCCCTTTGCATAAACTGGGCTATGTCTAATAGTTCGATTTTCTATTAAGCTTCAGGGGAAGTGAGAAATGGTGGTTTTCATAGAATTAGTAAATGCCACCAAAACTAAAGGTCAAACTAAGTTGACATTAAATACAGTATTTCCAGTGGGGCAGTGTGGGGTGCTTGAAAGAGCAGTTCCAACAAGTCTCTACAATGCCTATTCTCTGAGCTTGTTATGAGTATGGAATCCAGTAAAACTCTGTCCATCCCCGGCCTTTCCACTTGTGACATATATTAGCCATAATAAGTCTGTTTTCACAAAGCCCCCTTGGCGACCAACGTGGAGAAGAACCGTGTGGCTGATTCCACATTGCAGATGTTTCATTCATCCATGCAGGCTTCTCAGGGCCCCTGGCACTGGCAGCTATCAGGATCACTGTGAACTCAACACTGATTTATCCCCTCACGTGGCTTTGGAGGACAGAGAAATAAAGGAGCATGGACACAGGGCAGATTACAGCTGAGTTGAGTTTGCACAGGAAACTCAAGCTTGAATTAAGGGCCTGGTAACCTGGGAGCTTCAAGAAGCAGAGGGAGGAAAGCTTATACAGGAAATACACACACCTGGGACAAGACTGCTATAGGTATGAATCCCAGATCCACCACTTAATAGCTGTGTATCCTTAGCCTGGTAGCTCAGACGATAAAGAATCTGCCTGCAATGCAGAAGACTCGAGTTCAGTCCCTGGGTTGGAAAGATCCCCTGAAGGAGGGAATGGCAACCCATCCCAGTATTCTTGCCTGGAGAATCCCATGGAGAGAGGAGCCTGGTGGGCTACAGTCCATGGGATTGCAAAGAGTTGGACATGAATGAATAACATCCTTAGATGTGGGCTTCCCAGTTGGCACTAGTGGTAAAGAACCCGCCTGCCAATGGAGGAGACCCAAAAGACACAGGTTCGATCACTGTGTTGGGAAGACCCTCTGGAGGAGGACATGGCAACCTACTCTGACATTATTGCCTGGAGAATCCCTTGAACAGAGAAGCCTGGGAGGCTCCAGTCTATAATGTCGCAAAGAGTAGGACACAACTGAAGTGACTTGACATGAATTCATCCTTAGATATGGTTTTGATCCTCAATTTCCCCATCTGTAAAATAATGAGGAGATGCCCCACACCCAAGGGCAAAGGTGAAGCCCAGCAGGATGGTAGGAAGGGTGAAATCGCATTTAGAATCAAACCCCATACCCACCAGAGATACTCAGAGGGCTCAGGGGCCCAGAGACCCTACAGAGACAGAGACAGAGACAGAACTGAGTTTGAGTACCTCCTGAGGAGGTACAGGTCAGCAGTGGACAGCTGCAGGGTTGGGGGCACTGAGTGGAGCA
Organism: Muntiacus reevesi; assembly: GCF_963930625.1. Taxonomy (NCBI): domain Eukaryota; kingdom Metazoa; phylum Chordata; class Mammalia; order Artiodactyla; family Cervidae; genus Muntiacus; species Muntiacus reevesi. Next base: position 65,889,934 of record NC_089249.1, read on the forward strand.
GTGCATGCCTGGGACCTTTTGAAGGAGGTCGCCATTATCTTCATTAGCTCCACCATAGTCTGGCCCCAGGACAAATAACATGGAGGGAACACAGCCCCACACATCAAAAAAAAATTGGATTAAAGATTTATTGAGCATGGCCCTGCCCAACAGAATAAGACCCAGTTTCCCCCTCAGTCAGTCTCTCCCATCAGGAAGCTTCCATAAGTCTCTTATCCTTCTTCATCAGAGGCCAGACAGACTGAAAATCACAATCACAGAAAACTAACCTATCTGATCACATGGACCACAGCCTTGTCTAACTCAATGAAACTATGAGTCATGCTGTGTAGGGCCACCCAAGATGGATGGATCATGGTGGAGAGTTCTGACAAAATGTGGTCCACTGGAGAAGGGAATAGCAAACCACTTCAATATTCTTGCCTTGAAAAGAATAGAAGTGAAGGCAAAGGAGAAAAGAGAAGATACACCCATCTGAATGCAGAGTTCCAAAGAATAGCAGGAGACATAAGAAAGCCTTCTTCAGTGATAAATGCAAAGAATTAGAGGAAAATAATAGAAGGGGAAAGACTAGAGATCTCCTCAAGAAAATTAGAGATATCAAGGGAATATTTCATGGAAATATGGGCACAAAAAAGGACAGAAATGGTGTGGACCTAACAAAAAAAGATATGCAGATGACACCACCCTTACGGCAGAAAGTGAAGAGGAACTAAAAAGCCTCTTGATGAAAGTGAAAGAGGAGAGTGAAAAAGTTGGCTTAAAGCTCAACATTCAGAAAACTAAGATCATGGCATACAGTCCCATCACTTCATGGGAAATAGATGGGGAAACAGTGGAAAGAGTGTCAGACTTAATTTTGGGGGACTCCAAAATCACTGCAGATGGTTATTGGAGCCATGAAATTAAAAGACGCTTACTCCTTGGAAGGAAAGCTATGACCAACCTAGATAGATATTAAAAAGCAGAGACATTACGTTGCCAACAAAGGTCCGTCTGGTCAAGGCTATGGTTTTTCCAATGGTCATATATGGATGTGAGAGTTGGACTGTGAAGAAAGCTGAGTTCCGAAAAATTGATGCTTTTGAACTGTGGTGTTGGAGAAGACTCTTGCGCGTCCCTTGGACTGCGAGGAGACCCAACCAGTCCATCGTGAAGGAGATCAGTCCTGTGTGTTCATTGGAAGGACTGATGCTGAAGCTGAAACTCCAATACTTTGGCCACCTCATGTGAAGAGTTGACTCATTGGAAAAGACCCTGATGGTGGGAGGGATTGGGGGCAGGAGAAAGGGACGACAGAGGATGAGATGGCTGGATGGCATCACCAACTCGATGGACGTGAGTTTGAGTAAACTCTGGGAGTTGGTGATGGACAGGGAGGCCTTGCGTGCTGTGATTCATGGGGTTGCAAAGAGTCAGACACGACTGAGTGACTGAACTGAACTGAACTGAACAGAAGCAGAAGATATTAAGAAGGGGTGGCAAGAATACACGGAAGAACTATACCAAAAAGATCTTCACGACCCAGAAAATCACAATGATGTGCCCACTCACCTAGAGCCAGACATCCTGGAATGTGAAGTCAAGTGAGCCTTAGGAAGCATCACTATGAAAGAAGCTGGTGAAGGTGATGGAATTCCAGCTGAGCTATTTCAAGTCCTCAAAGATGATGCTGTGAAGAGTGCTGCACTCAATATGCCAGCAAATCTGGAAAACTCAGCAGTGGCCATAGGACTGGAAAAGATCAGTTTTCATTCTAATCCCGAAGAAAGGCAGAGCCAAAGAATGCTCAAACTACCACACAATTGCACTCATCTCACATGCTAGCAAAGTAATGCCCCAAATTTTTCACGTCAGGCTTCAACAGTACATGAATCATGAACTTCCAGATGTTCAAGCTGGTTTTAGGAAAGGCCGAGGACCCAGAGATCAAATTGCCAACATCCATTGGATCATCAAAAAAGCGAGACAGTTTCAGAAAAACATCTACTTCTCTTTCATTGACTACTTTGACTTTGACTGTGTGGATCACAACAAACTGTGGAAAATTCTTAAAGAGATGGGAATACCAGACCACCTGACCTGCCTCCTGAGATATCTGTATGCAGGTCAAGAAGCAACAGTTAGAACCGAACATGGAACAACTGACTGGTTCCAAATTGGTAAAGGAGTACGTCAAGGCTGTATATTGTCACCTTGCTTATTTAACTTATCTGTAGAGTCCATCATGAGAAATACTGGACTGGATGAAGCACAAGCTGGAATCAAGATTGCTGGGAGAAATATCAATAACCTCAGATATGCAGATGACACCAACCTTATGGCAGAAAGCAAAAGAACTAAAGAGCCTCTTGATGAAAGTGAAAGAGGAGAGTGGAAAAAGTTTGCTTAAAATTCAACATTCAGAAAACTAAGATCATGGCATACAGTCCCATCACTTCATGGCAAATAGATGGGGAAACAGTGGAAACAGTCAGAGACTTTATTTTCAGGGGCTCAAAAATCACTGCAGATGGTGACTGAAGCCATGAAATTAAAAGACGCTTACTCCTTGAAAGAAAAGCTATGACCAACCTAGACAACATATTAAAAAGCAGAGACATTACTTTGCAAACAAAGGTCCATCTAGTCAAAGCTATGGTTTTTCCAGTAGTCATGTTTGGATGTGAGAGTGGACTATAAAGAAAGCTGAACACCGAAGAATTGATGCTTTTGAACTGCGGTGTTGGAGAAGACTCTTGAGAGTTCCTTGGACTGCAAGGAGATCCAACCAGTCCATCTTAAAGGAGATCAGTCCTGATTATTCATTGGAAGGACTGATAATGAAGCTGAATGTCCAATACTTTGGCCATCTTATAGGAAGAGCTGATTCATTTGAAAAGACTGGGAAAGATTGAAGGCAGGAGGAGAAGGGGACAACAGATGATAAGATGGTTGGATGGCATCACCAACTCAATGGACAAGAGTTTGAGTAAACTCCGGGAGTTGGTGATGGACAGGGAAGCCTGGCCTGCTGCAATACATGGGGTCACAAAGAGTCTAACACGACTGAGTGACTGAACTGAACTGAACTGAAAATGAGATAGTATTCGATTAAAAGTAAGATAATTGAAGAAATGAACACTCGCCTACTTCATTGTTTTCTATTATTCTTACTTTTTATTTGTACATTTTACTTGTTACTCTTTTTTTCCCCCATTTATTTTTATTAGTTGGAGGCTAATTACTTTACAATATTGTAGTGGTTTTTGCCATACGTTGACATGAATCAGCCATGGATTTACATATATTCCCCATCCCGATCCCCCCTCCCACCTCCCTCTCCACCCGATCCCTCTGGGTCTTCCCAGTGCACCAGCCCCGAGCACTTGTCTCATGCATCCACCCTGGGCTGGTGATCTGTTTCACCCTAGGTAATATACATGTTTTAATGCTCTTGTTTATTATTTAGTATCAATCTCCCTATCAACCAGAATGTAAGTTCCATGATGTCAGGAACTTTGCTTGTTTACTTTGGTTGGCCTAGAGGCAACAAGGCAATAATCTTCCCTGGTGACTCAGTCGATAAAGTGTCCGCCCAGAATGGGGAGACCTGAGTTCGATCCCTGGGTCAGGAAGATCCGGTGGAGAAGGAAATGGCAACCCACTCCCATATTCTCGCCTGGAGAATTCCATGGGTGGGCCTGGTGGGCTACAGTCCACTGGGTCACAAAGTGTTGGACATGGCTAAGTGACTAACTTAGAGGCAACAAGAGGCAGGAGAGCTTAGTGGTTAAGAGCAACAGCTCCAGAACCAGGTTTCTGAGGTTTCAATACGGACTGCTGTGTGAACCTGGGACAATTACTCAACTTCTCAATTCCTCACTTTTCCTATATTTAAAATGACAGTAATAAAACTTTCCAAGGGAATTCTACTGCCTTGTTGGTGGGAATGTAAATTGATACAGCTACTGTGGACAACAGTGTGGAGATTCCTTAAAAAACTAGGAATAAACTACCTTGCTTGCATGTATGCCAAGTTGCTTCAGTCATGTCCCACTCTTTGTGATCCTATGGACTCCATCCCACCAGGTTCCTCTGTCCATGGAATTCTCCAGGCAAGAATACTGGAGTAGGTTGCCATGCCCTCCTCCAGGGGATCTCCCTGACCCAGGGATTGAACCTATGTCTCTTATGTCTCCTGCATTGGGAAGCAGGTTCTTTACCACTAGTGCCAGCTGGGAAGCCCCTAAAACTACCATATGACCCAGCAATCCCACTACTGGGCAAACTCTGAGAAAACCACAAATCTAAAAGACATATATACCTTAATGTTCATTGCAGCACTATTTACAATAGCAAGGATGTGGAAGCAAGCTAGATATTCATTGGCAAGTGAATGGATAAAGAATATATAGCACATTTATACAATAGAATATTACTCAGCCATAAAGAGGAATGAATTTGAGTCAGTTGTAGTGAGATGGATGAACCTAGAACCTGTTATACAGAGTGAAGTATAACTTCACTTATTTTTCTGACTGATGAGAAAAGTAAATATCATATATTAACTCATGTATACGAAATCTAGAAAAATATACTGATGAACCTATTTACATGGAGGGTATGGAGATGCAAATATAAAGAATGAACTTGTGCACACAGTGGGGGAAGGAGAGGGTAGGACGAACTGATAAAGTAGCATTAACCTATATATACAATCATGTGTATGATAGAAAACTAGTAGGAAGCTGCTGTGTAACACAGGGAACCCAGCTTGGTGCTCTGTGACAAACTAAAGGGGTGGGACGGGAGAGGGGAGGGAGACTCAAGAGGAAAGGGATGTATATACATAAATATGTATATATATTATGACAGATTCAAGTTGTTGTGAAGCAGAAATCAACACAGCATCATAAAGAAATTTTCCTCCAATTAAAAAAAAATAATAATAGAGAGGACTTCCAGTTCAAGATGGCAGAGTAGAAGGGCATATGCCCATCTCCTCCTGTGAGAACACCAAAATTGCAGCTATTGAACAATCATCAACAGGAGGATGCTGGAACCCACCAAAAAAAAGAAAGAGACTCCACGTCCAAAAACAAAGAAACTGCAGTGAGACAGTAAGAGGGGTGTAACCACGGTAAAATCAAATCCCATACCTGCTGAGTGGGTGACCCACAAACTTGACAACAATAATACCAAAGAAATTCTCATACTGTTATGAAGGTTCTGAACCCACATCAGGCTTCCCAGGCTGGGGATCCAACAAAGGGTGGGAATCCCCAGGGAATCTGACCTTGAAAGCCGGCTGGATTTGATTATAGGATTTCCACAGGACTAGGGGAAACAGAGACTCCAGTCTTGGAGGCACAAACAAAACCTTTGTGCACCAAGACCCAGAGGAGAGGAGTAGTGACCTCACAGGATACTGAACCATTACCACCTGCTAGTGTTGGGGGCCTCCTGTGGCGGCATTGGTTGGCAGGGGCTCACCACAGGGACAGGGCACTGGCATCAGCAGGCCAGGAAGGTCCCCCTTGGTATAAATCCTCTTGGGGTTCACCATTAACCCTACCAGAGAGCCTGTAAACCCCAGGGATGGGTCTCCTCATACCAAACGATGAACCCAAACCAGGAGGAAATTCAACCCCACACACAAGCAGAAAATTGGATTAGAGTTTTACTGAGCAAGGTCCTGCCCACCAGTCCCGCCCACCAGGAAACTTACACAAGTCTCTTAGCCTTCTCCATCAGAGGGCAGACAGAGAAAGCAAGAAGAAGCACAATGGCAAAGTGCTAAAACAAAAACCGGGAGAGGAGCCAAGATGGCAGAGGAGTAGGACGGGGAGACCACTTTCTCTCCTAGAAATTCATCAAAAGAATAGCTGAACACAGAGCAAACTTCACAAAACAACTTCCGATCGCTAGCTGAAGTCACCAGGCGCCCAGAAAAGCAGCCCATTGTCTTTGAAAGGAGGTAGGACAAAATATAGAAGATAAAAAGTGAGACAAAAGAGCTAAGGACGGAGATCCGTCCCGGGAAGGGTCTTAATAGAGGACGTTTCCAGACACCGGGAAACCCTCACACTGGCGGGCCTGGGGGAAGTGTTTGAATCTGGCTGGGAGGGATAGAATAAATAAAACCCACAGATTACGAGCCTAAAAGCAACTCCCAGCAGAAAAGTACCCCAGACGCTCGCATCCGCAACCAGCAAGTGGGGGCGGAACGGAGAGGAGCGGGCGGCATTGCTTGAGGCAGGGTCTGGGGCCTGAGTGCCCTGAGGACAATCGGAGGGAGCTTTTGTGAGTTCCCAGCTTGAACTGTGGGAGAGCAAGAGAGAGAAAAAATTAACCGGCCGGAACACACTGCCGGCCGTTCACAGAACAAAGGGACCGAGAAAGTCCTGAGAAGAGCTCGCAGGCTGGGGACCGGCCCAGCCCCGCCAGAGGCAGGAGGCAGGGGGGAGGGGAAGGGGACAGTCTCGGCCCCAAGGACCGCATCCCCTACCGCACTGCAAACAGGCCTCCACCTTCTAATCAAAGACCTCCGGAGATTCTGGATGGTCGACATCCGCCGGGAGGGTCGCGGCTAGACACAGTACACGCACCCGGCCAGTGCGGGCGGGATTGGGGCTGGGGACGCAGAGGGCAGAAGGCGCACGCACCCGACTGGCGCGGCGGAAACTGAGGCTGGGATCGCGCAGGACAGAAGGCGCGCCGCTCCCGGGGAGAGAGCGCCTGACAAGCGCCTGGCTGCCTGAGCCACTCGGGCGGCGTAGGGACAAACCGCGGGCGCAGCTTTGTGTTCCGCGCTTTTGTGAATCACCCGAGGGCTGGAACCGCCGGGAGCCTGAGCAGCCCAGACGGAGAAAATAGCCCCAGCACCTCCCTGCAGCGCCAGCCCCACCCCGGAGCGCGACAGAACTAGCTACCTGAATAAGAATCCACCTCCGCCCACCTGTATCAGGGCGGAAATTAGGCCCTGAAGAGACCGGCAACAGAAGCCAAATAAACAAAGGGAACCGCTTCAGAAGGGACCGGTGCAACAGATTAAAATCCCTGAAGAAAACACCGACTTCACCAGAAGGACCTATAGATACCGAGAAGTATAAGCTGGAACGAGGAGCTATCTGAAACTGAGCCGAACCCACACTGACCGAAACAGCTCCAGAGAAATTCCTAGATATATTTTTTTCTTTTCTCTTTTTTTTTTTTAAGTAAGAAAAAAAAATTTTTTTTTCTTTTTTCTCTTTTATTTTCCTTTAAAATTCCCTATTACTCCCCCATTACTCCTTAACTTTCATTTTCATAAGATTTTTACGATTTTTTTTATTAGGTAAAACAATTTTTTTTTCTCTTTTTTTTCTTTTTTTTCCTTTTCTTTTTTCTTCTTCTCTTCTATTTTCTATTTTTCTTTTTCTCATTTCTTTTAAAGTCATCTAGTACTCCTCTTACTACTCCTTAATTTTCATTTTCAATACACTATAACCTTACGGGGGGGGGGGGGGAGAAGAAGAGAAGCCCTATTTTTAAACCAAACTTCATATATATTTCTAAAATTTTTTTTTTATGTTTTGGTTTTTGTTTTTAATATAGTATTTTTAAGAGTCTAACCTCTACTCTAGATTTTTAATTTTTGTTTTTCAGTATATGATATAAATTGTGAACATTTAAGAATCCAATATTCAGCTCCCATTTTTATTCAGGAGTGTGTTGATTATTCTCTCCCAATCTTGACTCTCTGTTTTCTACCTCAGAACACTTCTAGTTCCTCCTTTCCCCTTCTCTTCCCAATCCAATTCTGTGAATCTTTGTGGGTGTCTGGGCTACGGAGAACACTCTGGGATCAGACAACTTCGTAGATCTGTCTCTCTCCTCTTGAGTCCCCCTTTTTCTCCTCCTGCTCATCTCTATCTCCCTCCTCCCTCTCCCCTTCCTCATGTAACTCTGAACCTCTCTGGGTGTCCCTAACGGAGGAGAAACTTTTCACCATTAACCTAGAAGTTTTATTATCAGTGCTGTATGGTTGGAGAAGTCCTGAGACTACAGGAAGAATAAAACTGAAATCCAGAGGCAGGAGACTTAAGCCCAAAACCTGAGAACACCAGAAAACTCCTGACTACATGGATCTTTAAGTAATAAGTGACCGTCCAAAAGCCTCCAAACCTACACTGAAACCAACCACCACCCAAGAGCCAATAAATTTTAGAGCAAGACATACCACGCAAATTCACCAGCAATGCAGGAACATAGCCCTGAACGTCAACATACAGACTACCCAAGGTCACGCCTAACACATAAACCCATCTCAAAACTCATTACTGGGCACTCCATTGCTCTCCAAAGAGAAGAAATCAAGATTCAGGCACCAGAACACTGACGCAAGCTTCGCTAATCAGGAAACCTTGACAAGCCAATCATCTAACCCCACCCACTGGATAAAACCTCCACAATAAAAAGGAACCACAGACCTCCAGAATACAGAAAGCCCACTCCAGACACAGCAATCTAAACAAGATGAAAAGGCAAAGAAATACCCAACAGGTAAAGGAACATGAAAAAAGTCCACCAAGTCAAACAAAAGAGGAGGAGATAGGGAATCTACCTGAAAAAGAATTTAGAATAATGATAATAAAAATGATCCAAAATCTTGAAAGCAAAATGGAGTTACAGATAAATAGCCTGGAGACAAAGATTGAAAAGATGCAAGAAATGTTTAATAAAGACCTAGAAGAAATAAAAAAGAGTCAATTAAAAATGAATAATGCAATGAATGAGATCAAAAACACTCTGGAGGGAACCAAGAGTAGAATAACGGAGACAGAAGATAGGATAAGTGAGGTAGAAGATAGAATGGTGGAAATAAATGAAGCAGAGAGAAAAAAAGAAAAAAGGATCAAAAGAAATGAGGACAACCTCAGAGACCTCTGGGACAATGTGAAACGCCCCAACATTCGAATCATAGGAGTCCCAGAAGAAGAAGACAAAAAGAAAGGCCATGAGAAAATACTCGAGGAGATAATAGCTGAAAACTTCCCTAAAATGGGGAAGGAAATAGCCACCCAAGTCCAAGAAACCCAGAGAGTCCCAAACAGGATAAAGCCAAGGCAAAACACCCCAAGACACATATTAATCAAATTAACAAAGATCAAACATAAAGAACAAATACTAAAAGCAGCAAGGGAGAAGCAACAAATAACACACAAAGGGATTCCCATAAGGATAACAGCTGATCTATCAATAGAAACCCTCCAGGCCAGAAGGGAATGGCAGGACATACTGAAAGTAATGAAAGAGAATAACCTACAACCTAGATTACTGTACCCAGCAAGGATCTCATTCAGATACGAAGGAGAATTCAAAAGCTTTACAGACAAGCAAAAGCTGAGAGAATTCAGCACCACCAGACCAGCTCTTCAACAAATGCTAAAGGATCTTCTCTAGACAGGAAATGCAGAAAGGCTGAATAAACGTGAACCCAAAACAACAAAGTAAATGGCAACGGGTCCACACCTATCAATAATTACCTTAAATGTAAATGGGTTGAATGCCCCAACCAAAAGACAAAGATTGGCTGAATGGATACAAAAACAAGACCCCTATATATGCTGCCTACAAGAGACCCACCTCAAAAGCAGAGACACATACAGACTAAAAGTGAAGGGCTGGAAAAAAATATTTCACGCAAACGGAGACGAAAAGAAAGCAGGAGTCGCAATACTTATATCAGATAAAATAGACTTTCAAATAAAGGATGTGAAAAGAGACAAAGAAGGACACTACATAATGATCAAAGGATCAATCCAAGAAGAAGATATAACAATTATAAATATATATGCACCCAACATAGGAGCACTGCAATATGTACGGCAAACGCTAACAAGTATGAAAGAGGAAATTAACAGTAACACAATAATAGTGGGAGACTTTAATACCCCACTCACAACTATGGATAGATCAACTAAACAGAAAATCAATAAGGAAACACAAACCTTAAATGATACAATGGACCAGCTAGACCTAGTTGATATCTATAGGACATTTCACCCCAAAACAATCAACTTCACCTTTTTCTCAAGCGCACACGGAACCTTCTCCAGAATAGATCACATCCTGGGCCATAAATCTGGTCTTGGAAAATTAAAAAAAATTGAAATCATTCCAGTCATCTTTTCTGACCACAGTGCAGTAAGATTAGATCTCAATTACAGGAAAAAAATTGTTAAAAATTCAAACATATGGAGGCTAAATAACACGCTTCTGAATAACCAACAAATCATAGAAGAAATCAAAAAAGAAATCAAAATATGTGTAGAAACGAATGAAAATGAAAGCACAACAACCCAAAACCTATGGGACACTGTAAAAGCAGTGCTAAGGGGAAGGTTCATAGCATTACAGGCTTACATCAAGAAACAAGAAAAAAGCCAAATGAATAACCTAACTCTACACCTAAAGCAATTAGAGAAGGAAGAAATGAAGAACCCCAGGGTTAGCAGAAGGAAAGAAATCTTAAAAATTAGGGCAGAAATAAATGCAAAAGAAACTAAAGAGACCATAGCAAAAATCAACAAAGCTAAAAGCTGGTTTTTTGAAAAAATAAACAAAATTGACAAACCATTAGCAAGACTCATTAAGAAACAAAGAGAGAAGAACCAAATTAACAAAATAAGAAATGAAAAGGGTGAGATCACAACAGACAACACAAATCCAAAGGATCATAAGAGACTACTACCAGCAGCTCCATGCCAATAAAATGGACAACTTGGATGAAATGGACAAATTCTTAGAAAAGTATAACTTTCCAAAACTGAACCAGGAAGAAATAGAAGATCTTAACAGAACCATCACAAGCAAGGAAATCGAAACTGTAATCAAAAATCTTCCAGCAAACAAAAGCCCAGGACCAGATGGCTTCACAGCTGAATTCTACCAAAAATTTAGAGAAGAGCTAACACCTATCTTACTCAAACTCTTCCAGAAAATTGCAGAAGAAGGTAAGCTTCCAAACTCATTCTATGAGGCCACCATCACCCTAATTCCAAAACCAGACAAAGATGCCACAAAAAAAGAAAACTGCAGGCCAATATCACTGATGAACATAGATGCAAAAATCCTTAACAAAATTCTAGCAAACAGAATCCAACAACATATTAAAAAAATCATACACCATGACCAAGTGGGCTTTATCCCAGGAATGCAAGGATTCTTTAATATCCGCAAATCAATCAACGTAATACACCACATTAACAAATTGGAAGATAAAAACCATATGATTATCTCAATAGATGCAGAGAAAGCCTTTGACAAAATTCAACACTCATTTATGATTAAAACTCTCCAGAAAGCAGGAATAGAAGGAACATACCTCAACATAATAAAAGCTATATATGACAAACCCACAGCAAGCATCACCCTCAATGGTGAAAAATTGAAAGCATTTCCTCTGAAATCAGGAAGAAGACAAGGATGCCCACTCTCACCACTACTATTCAACATAGTGTTGGAAGTTTTGGCCACAGCAATCAGAGCAGAAAAAGAAGTAAAAGGAATCCAGATAGGAAAAGAAGAAGTGAAACTCTCGCTGTTTGCAGATGACATGATCCTCTACATAGAAAACCCTAAAGAATCTTCCAGAAAATTACTAGAGCTAATCAATGAATATAGTAAAGTTGCAGGATATAAAATTAACACACAGAAATCCCTTGCATTCCTATATACTAACAATGAAAAAACAGAAAGAGAAATTAAGGAAACAATACCATTCACCATTGCAACAAAAAGAATAAAATACTTAGGAGTATATCTACCTAAAGAAACAAAAGACCTATACACAGAAAACTATAAAACACTGATGAAAGAAATCAAAGAGGACACAAACAGATGGAGAAACATACCGTGTTCATGGATTGGAAGAATCAGTACTGTCAAAATGGCTATTCTACCCAAAGCAATCTATAGATTCAATGCAATCCCTATCAAGCTACCAACGGTATTTTTCACAGAACTAGAACAAATAATTTCACAATTTGTATGGAAATACAAAAAACCTCGAATAGCCAAAGTAATCTTGAGAAAGAAGAATGGAACTGGAGGAATCAACCTGCCTGACTTCAGACTCTACTACAAAGCCACAGTCATCAAGACAGTATGGTACTGGCACAAAGACAGAAATATAGATCAATGGAACAGAATAGAAAGCCCAGAGATAAATCCACGAACCTATGGACACCTTATCTTTGACAAAGGAGGCAAGGATATACAATGGAAAAAAGACAATCTCTTTAACAAGTGGTGCTGGGAAAACTGGTCAACCACTTGTAAAAGAATGAAACTAGAACACTTTCTAACACCATACACAAAAATAAACTCAAAATGGATTAAAGATCTAAATGTAAGACCAGAAACTATAAAACTCCTAGAGGAGAACATAGGCAAAACACTCTCTGACATAAATCACAGCAAGATCTTCTATGACCCACCTCCCAGAATATTGGAAATAAAAGCAAAAATAAACAAATGGGACCTAATGAAACTTAAAAGCTTTTGCACAACAATGGAAACTATAAGTAAGGTGAAAAGACAGCCCTCAGATTGGGAGAAAATAATAGCAAATGAGGAAACAGACAAAGGATTAATCTCAAAAATATACAAGCAACTCCTGAAGCTCAATTCCAGAAAAATAAATGACCCAATCAAAAAATGGGACAAAGAATTAAACAGACATTTCTCCAAAGAAGACATACAGATGGCTAACAAACACATGAAAAGATGCTCCACATCACTCATTATCAGAGAAATGCAAATCAAAACCACAATGAGGTACCATTACACACCAGTCAGGATGGCTGCTATCCAAAAGTCTACAAGCAATAAATGCTGGAGAGGGTGTGGAGAAAAGGGAACCCTCTTACACTGTTGGTGGGAATGCAAACTAGTACAGCCACTATGGAAAACAGTGTGGAGATTTCTTAAAAAACTGGAAATAGAACTACCATATGACCCAGCAATACCACTTCTGGGCATACACACTGAGGAATCCAGATCTGAAAGAGACACGTGCACCCCAATGTTCATCGCAGCACTGTTTGTAATAGCCAGGACATGGAAGCAACCTAGATGCCCATCAGCAGATGAATGGATAAGGAAGCTGTGGTACATATACACCATGGAATATTACTCAGCCATTAAAAAGAATTCATTTGAATCAGTTCTAATGAGATGGATGAAACTGGAGCCCATTATACAGAGTGAGGTGAGCCAGAAAGATAAAGAACATTACAGTATACTAACACATATATACGGAATTTAGAAAGATGGTAACGTTAGCCCTTTTTGCAGGGCAGAAGAAGAGACGCAGAAGTACAGAACAGACTTTTGAACTCTGTGGGAGAAGGGGAGGGTGGGATGTTTCAAAAGAACAGCATGTATATTATCTGTGGTGAAACAGACCACCAGCCCAGGTGGGAGGCATGAGTCAAGTGCTCGGGCCTGTTGGGCTGGGAGGATCCAGGGGAGTCGGGTGGGGAGGGAGGTGGGATGGGAGACCGGGATGGGGAATTCGTGTAACTCTATGGCTGATTCACATCAATGTATGACAAAACCCACTGAAAAATTTAAAAAAAAAAAAATTAAAAAAAGAAATAAAAAAGAAAAAAAATAAAATAAAACAAAAACCATATTACAGAAAGTTAATCCGGTTGAAAAAGCAGAAAGTTTTGTCCCAGATGAAGAGACAAGATAAAACCCGAGAAAAACAATGAAATGAAGTGGAGATAGGCAAACTTCCAGAAGAATAATTCAGAATAATGATAGTGAAAATAATCCAGGATCTTGGAAAAACAATGAAGAAAATGCAAGAAATGTTTACCAATGACCTAGAAGAACTAAAGAACAAACAAACAGAGGTGAACAATACACTAGAAGGAATCAATAGCAAAATAATTGAGGCAGAAGAACAGATAAATGACCTGGGGAACAGAATGGTGGAAATCACTGCCACAGAACAGGATATAGAAAAAAGAATGAAAAGAAATGAAGTCACCCTGAGAGATCTCTGGTACAGCATTAAAAGCACTAACATTTGCATTACAGGGGTCCCAGAAGGAGAAGAGAGAGGAAAAAGGACCTTAGAAAATATTTGAAGAGATAATAACTGAAAACTTCCCTAACATGGGAAAGGAAATAGTCAACAAAGTCCAGGAAGCACATAAAGTCCCAGGCAGGATAAATTCAAGGAGGAACACACCAAGACACATAGTAATCAAACTGACAAAAATTAAAGACAAAGATAAACTATTAAAAACAACAAGAGAAAAATAAATAACTTACCAGGAAACTCCCATCAGGCTATCAGAATCATTTCTCAACAGAAACTCTACAAGCCAGAAGGGAATGGCACCATGTATTTAAAGTGATGAAAGGGAAGAACCTACAACCAAGAATACTCTACCCAGCAAGACTCTCATTCAGATTTGATGGAGAAATCAAAAGCTCTCTAGACAAGCAAAAGTTAAGAGAATTCAGCACCACCAAACCAGCTTTACAACAAATGCTAAAGGAACTTCTCTAAGCAGGAAACACAACGGAAGGAAAAGACCTACAGAAAATAAACCAAAAACAATTAAGAAAATGGTAATAGAACCACACATACCAATAATTACCTTAATTGTAAATGGATTAAATTCACCAAAGGAAAGACATAGACTGGCTGGGTGGATGAAAACATGTGCATGTATGCTCTGCCACTTAACACTGCTTGACCCCTCAAACTGTATGTAATTATTTTATATTGTTACATTAATAATGTTCCAATTATGGCTTGCAATTGTAATTATCTTTTGTTTTTTGTCTGGCTATTGTCTGTAAAACTCAATAAACATCTTTTACTATCGTGATTATGTAACTATTATTCCCTTAATACCATTGCATCACGATTGGTCAACAGAAGAATAATAGAACTCTACATCACCAAAACTATGATTTAATAGAAAAGGTTACAATCACTTTTTTCAAATCCAGATGCACATCAGAATTATCTTGAAATTTTTTGAAAAATATAAATGCCCAGGTACTGCTTTCTTTTTCTCCAGAGCTCCAGATATATTTCTAATGAGCAGTAGTGTTTAAAAACAAGTGAACTATATGATGATCCTTTACTTTTAACTAGTTTGTTTCACTTTTTTTATTTCATATTCAGTGCTCCCATTTCATTTATTTTATGCTTTCCAATTTCTCCATCTTTTTTAAAATGTTATTTCTCAAGCCTTTATCAAATATAGTAGAAAAGCTTTTGTATACATATGTATAAATAATACACATAATGTGTGCATTTTAGAAAACTTATGAATCTTTGACCAACTAAAAAATTTATGAAATTTATTTTGATTCCACTTGTTTGACTTAGTATAAATAGAATTCGATATTTCTAATTAAAAACAATAAATATGCAACAAGCAGCAAAGGTTTATTGCATAGCCCATGGAACTACAGTCAATATCTTATAATAACCTTTCGTTTCAGTTCGGTTCAGTCGCTCAGTCATGTCCAAATCCTTGTGACTCCATGAACCGCAGCACACCAGGCCCCCCTGTCCATCACCAACTCCTGGAGTCCACCCAAACCCATGTCCATTGAGTCAGTGATGCCATCCAACCATCTCATCCTCTGTTGACCCTTTCTTCTCTTGCCCTCAATCTTTCCCAGCATCAGGGTCTTTCCCAATGAGTCAACTCTTCGTATCAGGTGGCCAAAGTTTTGGAATTTCAGCTTCAACATCAGTCCTTCCAATGAACACACAGGACTGATCTCCTTTAGGATGGACTGGTTGGATCTCCTTGCAGTTCAAGGGACTCTCAAGAGTCTTCTCCAACACCACAGTTCAAAACCATCAATTCTTTGGCACTCAATTTTCTTTATAGTCCAACTCTCACATCCATACATGAACACTGGAAAGACCATAGCCTTGACTAGACAGACCTTTGTTGGCAAAGTAATGTCTCTGCTGTTTCATATGCTGTCTAGGTTGGTAATAGCTTTTCTTCCAAGGAGTAAGCATCTTTTAATTTCATGGCTGTAATCACCATCTGCAGTGATTTTGGAGCCCCCAAAAATAAACTCAGTCACTGTTTCCACTGTTTCCCTATCTATTTGCCATAAAATGATGGGACCAGATGCCATGATCTTAGTTTTCTGAATGTTGAGCTTTAAGCCAACTTTTTCACTCTCCTCTTCCACATGAAGAGGCTCTTTAGTTCTTCTTCACTTTCTGCCATAAGGGTGGTGTCATCTGCATATCTGAGGCTATAGATATTTCTCCCAGCAATCTTGATTACAGCTTGTGCTTCTTCCAGCCCAGCGTTTCTCATGATGTACTCTGCATATAAGTTAAATAAACAGGGTGACAATATACAGCCTTGATGTACTCCTTTTCCTATTTGGAACCAGTCTGTTGTTCCATGTCCGGTTCTAACTGTTGCTTCCTGACCTGCATACAGGTTTCTCAAGAGGCAGGTCAGGTAGTCTGGTATTCCCATCTCTTTCAGAATTTTCCACAGTTTATTGTGATCCACAGTCAAAGGCTTTGGCCTAGTCAATAAAGCAAAAATAGATGTTTTTCTGGAACTCTCTTGCTTTTTCAATGATCCAGTTGATGTTGGCAATTTGATCTCTGGCTTCTCTGCCTTTTCTAAAACCAGCTTGAACATCTGGAAGTTCATGGTTCACGTATTGCTGAAGCCTGGCTTGGAGAATTTTGAGCATTACTTTACTAGTGTGTGAGATGAGTGCAATTGTGCGGGAGTTCAAGCATTCTTTGGCATTGACTTTCTTTGGGATTGGAATGAAAACTGATCTTTTCCAGTCCTGTGGCCACTGCTGAGTTTTCCAAATTTGCTGGCATATTAAGTGCAGCACTTTCACTGCATCATCTTTCAGGTTTTGAAATAAGCTCAGCTGGAATTCCATCACCTCCACTAGCTTTGTTCATGGTGATGCTTCCTAAGGCTCACTTGACTTCACATTCCAGGATGTCTGGCTCTAGGTGAGTGATCACACCATCGTGATTATCTGGGTCGTGAAGATCTTTTTTGTACAGTTCTTCTGTATATTCTTGCCACCTCTTCTTAATATCTTCTGCTTCTGTTATATCCATACCATTTCTGTCCTTTACTGTGCCCATCTTTGCATGAAATATTCCCTTGATATCTCTAATTTTCTTGAAGAGCTCTCTAGTCTCTCCCATTCTATTGTTTTCCTTTATTTCTTTGCATTTATCACTGAGGAAGGCTTCCTTATCTCTCCTGACTTTTCTTTGGAACTCTGCATTTAGATGGGTATATCTTTCCTTTTCTCCTTTGCTTTTCACTTCCCTTCTTTTCACAGCTATTTGTAAGGCCTCCTCAGACAACCATTTTGCTTTTTTGCATTTCTTTTTCTTGGGCATGTCTTGATCCCTGTCTCCTGTACAATGTCATGAACCTCCGTCCATAGTTCATCAGGCACTCTGTCTATCAGGACTAGTCCCTTAAATCTATTTCTCACTTCCACTGTTTATTCACAAGGGATTTGATTTAGGTCATACCTGAATGGTCTAGTGGTTTTCTCCACTTTCTTCAATTTCAGTCTGAATTTGGCAATAAAGAGTTCATGATCTGAGCCACAGTCTGCTCCCAGTCTTGTTTTTGCTGACTGTATAGAGCGTCTCCATCTTTGGCTGCAAAGAATATAATCAATCTGATTTCAGTGTTGACCATCTGGTGATGTCCATGTGTAGAGTCTTCTCTTGTGTTGTTGGAAGAGGGTGTTTGCTATGACCAGTGCGTTCTCTTGGCAAAACTCTATTAGCCTTTGTCCTGCTTCATTCTGTACTCCAAGGCCATAATAGAAAATAATTTAAAAAATAATACGTGTGTATATGTATAACTGAATCACACTGCTGTGCACTTGAAGCATTGTAAGTCAACTATACTTCAATAAAATATATATATTAAGACAGAAATAATAGAACCTCCCTCCTTGAATTATTACACTTAGAAGAATGCAAGGCACACAGTAGGTATTCAATAAAAACTACTACTACTAATAATGGAACCTGGTATACTGCAGGCAATGACTCAGTATAGGCTGAATAAATAATAAATATTTACAAAATTCTTGGAATTACGCCTAGCACATAGCAAGCCTTCAATGAATGACAACTTTACTGAGAGGCACACTGGTATACGTTTAATGACTGATTCTCAGAAGGTGGGAGATGGATGTGTCATGTGTTGTGGTATCTCCATCGTGGCTGATTTCAGCCACCAACCTGACACCAGTGAAGACAGATTTGGGAAGAGGTACACAGGAACATTCTAGTGAAGAGAATTAGAAGGCTTTGTCTGAATACAGGCATAGGGTGCCATACAGATATGATAAATACATATAATCTTGAGAATATAGGTAATAGGATAATAATTAGGAAGTGATGAGTTTTAAGTATTTGCTGAAGCCTAAGTTAAAGATACCTTTGTTTTAAGGTAACATAATTATAAATATGCATAATGTAGTTTTACTAATTGCTGGATTTAATTTTCAACAATAGGCTCTCAAGTCTCCTGGAAATTTACAAATTTGCTCTTTTGAGCCAGTACAAGCTAACTCCAGTACATATCAGGCCTATATACCTGTAATTCTTCCTTCCACTATTAGGTACTCTCTCCTGGTCCCAAAGAAAGAAAGAATGGCATAAAAGCTTCTCCAGCAATTACAGCGGATTTCTCCCCCAGGCAAAGGACGGAATCATTCCTAAGAAGGAAATAAATTGATCTTGGCTGAACTTGGTGAAACAGGTCAAGTCCTAGGCCATTTCCTCCTAAGGGACAGCCCAGATTTGCTGATTATGTTAGAATTTCATTGTCTCAAGTACTGCTGGAAATAAATGAGTTGATAGCCTACACTTGGATATCTCTGGATTATATGCGTTCATTTAAGAGACTAGACTTTAGGAATTTGTGTAGAGGAATGAATAGAGAGGGCAATTGTGTGGCTCACAGCTGTGTCAATAATCATTTCAGCTTTCTTACCTTCCGCTCTACATTCAAGAAACGAAAACATGAGATCCAGGGAAAACTCAATTTAGCCTGGTAATCTCCCTTTGTTCCTGTGATTATAATTCCCCAGAATAATTTCTTCAATTACCCTGGGCCATTTCTTGGAGCAGGAACATTATGGTTCTGCACATGTCCTGTCAGTAACATGACTGACTGTCCTAATTATCTAGGACATTCCCAGTATTAGCACGAGGATCCAAAGCCTCAGGAAACCCCTGGGTCCTGGGAAAGCCAGGACAGTTATTCACTAACTCTTGGCCCCCAGGCCAGGATTCCTGTGACCTACAGTCTATCAGAAAAGTCTCAGACAGTGATTCTAGAGGGCTCTTCAGATAAAGGCTGTGAGGTAGGAACATGCATATATCCAAGAGGCCAAGAATTAGGAGTCAGAGTGTCTTAGTCAATTTGGGCTGCTATAACAGAATTTCACAGACTGAGGGCCTGTAAAATAAATAAACATCTATTTCTCATGGTTTTGGAGGCTAGAAGTGCAAGATCAAGACAAGGAGACTGGGAAATGTAGAGCAGCTGGGCAGTCATATGCCTAACTTGGCAGGACGGCAGCCCTCTCTAACACACATGTATTTGGGAAGAATTGTGATCCCTAGTCCTGCAGATGTGAAGTTCAGATACATAATAGATAAACCAGAATAATTTAATATGTTTTCCAGATCAGTGATTTCCAGTCAGCAAATCACAACTTCTAAGTAGACAAGTGACTCTGCCCCTCCCTCTCCAAAGTCTACAGAATTCTCCCGGGGCTCCTTCACAATGTGCCTTTACTGCACCCTGTCCAACCCACAGATTCAACCTCTCAATCCATATACAACTCATGTCATCACTACATATGCTTGGCACCACAGTCCCCATCAGGAAGTAGAAGACTTTGGGAAAAACAAAAGTACCATCTCAGTAGAGAGACCTAGGGATTCTCTACTAGACTCAGAGGCCAGAGCTGCTACCAGTAGTAGAAGCTGACCCCTCACACTGTGTGTTTCAGGAGGTGCTGAGTGTTTTTCTATTCCCCAAGGTTCCTCTTAGTCCTCTTCTTACAGTTGTAGACAACAGAAGTAGCATGTGAGTAGGTCAGTTGTTCCTGTTACAAAACATTATTGAAGAGACTCCTTGTCTTCCAATCTTTGCTGTTCACACAGAACAGATGAAGTGTTGGCCCAGGGCCACCTTTCAGGGGGTCATCACATGTTCTGGTTTCCAGGCCGAGGAGGAGACTGTGCCAAGATGGGCATTATGCTTGTTACTAACTTAGTTGAACAAGTCTGTGTCAGGCCCTGTCCTAAGTGCTGGGGAGAGAGTGATGAACAAGACTTATGTATTTTTTTCTCTGTCTTGTATTGCCCATCTCTAACCCACATAGTGGAAGAGTGTTTTCCTGAAACATAACCAAGTTTCATCACTCCCCTGCTCAGCCAGATCATCTCCTCAGCATCATCTTTGGGTCATTAAAAAAAGACAAGCCAAGTGGGGAATGGTTTGGGATGTGCAATTTAGAAATGTTGGTTTGCCATGGTCCCAGCTTCAGGAGAGTTTCCTTAAATGCAGCAATAGCTTGCTGCCATATGCAGAAGTCATACAAAGAGAGATGCCAGTGTGCAAAACCAGGTCCTCAGCCTAGACAGGCAAAGTGCTCCTCAGGGGCCATTCAAAACACGCTTTCTCTCCAATAGGGCTTCATCATAAAGTGGATCTTCTCATCCCATTCTTTACACTCCTCCCTACCAGCAACTTTTTTCCCTGTCAGTTCCCCAGCTGCATCTTTCTAAGGGTGGTTATGTACTCTCCATGACAATGCACAGACCTGAAAGCAGTTTGGATTGCTGGAGACCTTTGGAAGACAGCCAATAATCTTATGCATTCTCCCTGGAACTTGCCGCCTTATCACCAAATGCAATTCCTTCATTTCTCCTGGGATCAGGCTCAAAAGACCACTGCCTTCAGGAAGCTCTCCCAAATTTACCTCCCCACTCTCCTAGCTCTAATCATTTATATTAGTCTGTCACCTTCTAGCAATATTATGGGTCATGTGTTCGGTTTTCATTGTGTCATTCTCCACTTGTTGATGCATTACTGCAACTACAGAGCCTTTGACTTTTATCCAAACCCTGTAAAATCAAATGCATTGTAGAATTCAAAACTTTTCAACATTTAGAAAAATAATAGAGGTTCTGAGGTAGCACCTATAATCAAACACATTTTTCAGTGAAACTTAGGAAAATTCACACCAAGTGGGATACATACAGATTATAATCATCTTTTTATTAGCTTAGATTTACTTTGCCACAAATGAGTTCAGTATTTTAGAAGCATGGAAGTGAACTACTAATGACAGCTGCCACTACTGAAACCTCCTCTGTGCCGGGCCCTCTGCCTGTGCAGATCATCTCAGGTACCCACAGCGGGGCCATGGGAAGGAGGTACTGCTTTCCACATATGATAGATGAGATTCAGAGAGGTTGAGTAATTTGCCTAAGGTCAAATGTCTAGCAAATAGAGGAGCCAATATTTAAACCCAAGGCTGTCTGGCCGTGAGTGTGATGCTCAGTGGCCAGGTCCATACCAAGTATGCTTCCTCCCCCTTGACTGTGCTCCATAGGCTAGACAGAACACATAAATGCTTGCCAACAATGCAAACAGAAGAGCACATGATTTTTTATTTGTGGTTCACAAGTTATACTGTCCTTCTTTCAAAAAGACCATACAGGAGGGAAAATGTCAGTCAGTTGTATAAGGCAAGCACCACACAGCTTGGGAGTCCAGATGCGACCGCAGTAGATGAAGGCACATCAGTGGCACATGGGCCCCATTGACCTCCATGTGTGTTCTCATCTGTTTACAGAGAGTCAGTGGGCGGCATTCAGAATTCAGGGGATTTCAATTCAGAGTCCACATAGTTTCTCTAAATGTTAAAAATATGAAAATTGGATATTTCCACCATACAGTGTTTGTTTGTTTGTGTTTTCCTTCATTGCAGTAATCAGCTGATGCTGAGTAGCAGTTTTAGGTGGGGTGAGTGCTTTTCAATCAGTCCCCCACTCTGCACATCTGGATTGTGAGGGAATTCTAGTGTGAGACCACTGTATCTGATAAAGTGAACTAGTATCTGACGACTTGCCCTGGCATCTTCCCTAGCAGGCTGGCAGTCTTGTTTATTGATGTGAGTGATGGGCTGTGACTTATGTCTTCTATTACAAGTCAAGGACTTTCAGTAAGGATGACACTGGAAGACCATATTTTTAGTCATCAACATGTAGTAAGAACAGACTGAGACAGAAAAAGAAAGAGAGATAGAAAAGGGAAAGGGGAGGGTGGAGAAGAACATTTATTTGTGTCAGATATAGAAAATAAATTCAAGGTGATGAAGGAAGCTTAAAGCATGCCTGTTGGGGCAGAGCCAGAAGGAGGCAGAGGTGACCCAGTGTCAGCTCCTAAAAGGTAAAGTTCCTCATGTGAAGCAGAGCAACCAGAACCGAGGTCACTTCTTGAACCCAGGTTTAACTACCCTTGAAAGAAAACTGAGAAAAGCTACCACAAATTGTTTCTGGGGGTTAAGGCATATGCAAGGTTCTGTGATCAGAGGACATAAACGAAACAGTATCATAGCAAGACAAGGCCACAGCCATTTTTCATGAATAACCACCAAAAGGGCACAAATATAATTTCTATTTTCCTAACTAGCAGAAAAACATTTACTTCTGCTTTATCGGCTACACCAAAGCCTTTGACTGTGTGGATCACAACAAACAGTGGAAAATTCATCAAGAAAGAGGACTACCGGACCACTTGACTTGCCTCTTGAGATATCTGTATGCAGGTCAAGAAGCAACAGTTAGAACTGGACATGGAACAACAGACTATTTCCAAATAGGAAAAGGAGTATGTCAAGGCTGTATATTGTCACCCTGCTTATTTAACTTATATGCAGAGTATATCATGAGAAATACTGAGCTGGATGAAGCACAAGCTGGAATCAAGATTGCCAGGAGAAATATCAATAACCTCAGGTATGCAGATGATACCACCTTTATGGCAGAAAGCAAAGAATTAAAGAGCCTCCTGATGAAAGTGAAAGCAGAGAGTGAAAAAGTTGGCTTAAAACTCAACATTCAGAAAACTAAGGTCATGGTCCCATCACTTCAAAGCAAATAGATGGGGAAACAGTGGAAACAGTCAGAGACTTTATTTTTTGGGGCTCCAAAATCACTGCAGATAGTGACTGCAACCATGAAGTTAAAAGACACTTGCTTCTTGGAAGAAAAGTTATGACCAACCTAGAAAGTGTATAAAAAGCAGAGACATTACTTTGCCAGCAAAGGTCCAGTTAGTCAAAGCTATGGTTTTCCCAGTAGTCATGAATGGATGTGAGAGTTGGACTATAAAGAAAGCTGAGCGCTGAGGAATTGATGCTTTTGAACTGTGGTGTTGGAGAAGACTCTTGAGAGTCCCTTGGACTGCAAGCAGATCCAACCAGTCCATCCTAAGGGAAATCATTGCTGAATATTCATTGGAAGGACTGATGCTGAAGCTGAAACTCCAATACTTTGGCTACCTGATGTGAAGAACTAATTCATTTGAAAAGACCCTGATGCTGGGAAAGATTGAAGGTGGAAGGAGAAGGGGACAACAGAGGATGAGATGGTTGGATGGCATCACTGACTCGATGGACATGAGTTTGAGCAAGCTTCAGGAGTTGGTGATGGACAGGGAAACCTGATGTGCTGCAGTCCACGGGGTCACAAAGAGTTGAACATGACTATGTAACTGAACTGATCTGAACAGAAAGGAAAAAGATAAATAGTAGAAAAATTAAAATTAAAAAGAGGAGCAATCAAGGAAGAATATACAGGAAAAAATTTTAAAGGTATTTCCTGGGTTTTCCCATTTTCTAAGATGATCACCCAACACCCAAGTTTGCCAGTTTTCTGACCTTTCTCAAGGTCAGTAAAAACACCTATATGTAAGACACCGCAGAGTTCATGTTGGAGTCTGTATGTGAGGAGAGGCAATTCTTCCTTTTCCCACCAGTGGGAAGCCAAACATTTGCTCATTATAGTCTAAAGCCCACAGCACAGGAAGTATCTACCTTCAGACCATCGATTTCTAGCACTGAGTCCCTTACAAGGGACATCTTGGATATTTATAGAATTCTCAGGGAGACTCTCAGGAATAAACAGAGGAGTAGCAGTAAAATCCAGTCAATTATGCCGAAGATTGTAAATGGCACCATGGTCAAAAGAACCTTGAGCAGATCTTCCCAACTGCTGTCTTATAAGCAATGAGAGTGACAATAGCCCTTCCTCTGACACCAACTCCACTTCCTGTTGGACACAAATATAACAGTGGTGATTGGATTCTGAATAAATACACCCTCCTGTCAATATTCTAACTGAATGGAGGCAATGATCTGCTAGTCCTCTGAAAATTTCCAAATTTTCCAGATCTGCTCAGTTTCCTGGACCTAGGAAAGAAAGCTCATTGGGCTGTGTGCCCTGGCCTCCTGTGAGCTGAGGTACTGCCAGATCTCACCCTGGCAGCCAGAAATATAATGTAGATAAGGTAAATTGCATTGCTGTTTTGGTTTGGACCTGAGAGGCAAACATTCAACTTGAAATCAAATAAATGGATTCTAGACCTGAGTAAACTTTTTAAATAGGATTCACTCTAGCTCAGTTCAGTTCAGAAGCTCAGTTGTGTCTGACTTTCTGACACTGTGGACTGCAGTATGCCAGGCTTCCCTGTCCATCACCAACTCCCAGACCTTGCTCAAACTCATGTCCATTGAGCCGGTGATGCTGTCCAATAATCTCATCCTCTGTTGTCCCCTTCTCCTCCTCCCTTCAGTCTTTCCCAGCATCAGAGCCTTTACTGATGAGTCAGTTCTTCACAACAGCTGGCCAAAATACTGGAGCTTCAGCATCAGTCCTTCCAATGAATATTCAGGACTGATCTCCTTTAGGATGGACTGGTTGGATCTCCTTGCTGTCCAAGGAACTCTCCAGAGTCTTCTCCAACACCACAGTTCAAAAGCATCAATTCCTCAGCGCTCAGCTTTCTTTATAGTCCAACTCTCACATCCATACATGCTGCTGCTGCTGGTGCTAAGTCGCTTCAGTCGTGTCCAATGCTATGCGACCCCAGAGACGGCAGCCCACCAGGCTACCCTATCCCTGGGATTCTGCAGGCGAGAATACTGGAGTGGGGTGCCATTGCCTTCTTCGCATCCATACATGACTACTGGAAAACTGTACTTTGACTATATGGACCTTTGTTGGCAAAGTAATGTTTCTACTTTTTAATATGCTGTCTAGGTTGGTCATAACTTTTCTTCCAAGGAGCAAGCATCTTTTAATTTCATGACTATGGTCACCATCTGCAGTGAGTTTGGAGCCCAGGAAAATAAAGTCTGTCACTTTCCAGTGTTTCCCCATCTATTCGCCATCAAGTGATGGGACCAGATGCCATGATCTTAATTTTCTGAATGTTGAAAAAGCCAGCTTTTTCACTCTCCTCTTTTACTTTCATCAAGAGGCTCTTTAGTTCTTCTTCGCTTTCTGCCACAAGAGTTGTGTCAACTGCATATCTGGGGTCTGAAGATCAGAAAGATGCACCAGCAACATTCTGCCTGAACTTCCTTGGTTGAAGAAGAGAAGCCCCACTCCCACCCCACCCAACAAGAGGACACATCCATACTAGATATTGTTTTACATTTAGAAAAATACAGCCACAGGCTTAGGGAATAGGGGGGAGTCTTACACAATTTTGATTTGAAAGAAGACAAACTCAGCTGATAAAGAATCCACCTACAATGCAGGAGACACTGGCTCAATTCCTGCATCAGAAAGATGAGCTGGAGAAGGGATAGACTACCCACTCCAGTATTCTTGGGCTTCGCTGGTGGCTCAGATGCTAAAGAATATGCCTGCAATGTGGGATACCTGGGTTAGATCCCTGGGTTGGGAAGATTCCCTGGAAAAGAGAAAGTTTATCCACTCCAGTATTCTGGCCTAGAGAATTCATGGACTGTATACTCCATGGGGGTCACAAAGAGTTGGACACAACTGAGTGACTTTCACTCAAACATAATTTAAATGTATAGAACCAATGGTTCCAAAATAAAAGCCGCCAAGGTTTATTGAGAACTTCCTAGGTGCTTGACAGAGTTTCAAGTACTTAATAACTATACAATATTACCAAGTCTTTATTTGCAAAATAATAATAATAACAATCCCCCAAAACTATGAAATAGGTAGTATTACTATTCCTAATTTACAGATGAGAAAACTGAATGACAGCTTATATGTGCTAGTGCAAAGATTTAAATCTCAGATTTCTGACTCCAGTCTCTTCAACAAATCGTTTTGGGAAAACTGGTCAACTATGTGCAAAAAAAATGAAACTAGAATGCTCTCTAACACCACTTGCAAAAATGAACTCAAAATGGATTAAAGACCTAAATGTAAGACCAGAAACTATAAAACTCTCAGAGGAAAACATAAGCAGAACACTCTCTGACATAAATCATAACAAGATTCTCTATGATCCACCTCCCAGAGTAAAGGAAATAAAAACAAAAATAAACAAATGAGACCTAATTAAACTTAAAAGCTTTTGCACAACAAAGGAAACTATAAGCAAGGTGAAAAGACAGCCTTCAGAATGGGAGAAAATAATAGCAAGTGAAACAACTGACAAAGAATTAATCTCCAAAATATACAAGCAGCTCAATACCAGAAGAATGAACAACCCAATCAAAAAGTGGGCAAAGGAACTAAACAGACATTTCTCCAAGGAAGATATACAGATGGCTAATAAACACATGAAAAGATGCTCAACATCATTTATTATTAAATAAATGCAAATCAAAACATGAGGTATCATCTCACACTGGTCAGAATGGCCATCATCAAAAAGTCTACAAACAATAAATGCTGGAGAGGGTGTGGAGGAAAGGGAACCCTCTTGCACTGTTGGAGGGGATGCAAACTGGTACAGTCACAAGGGAGAACATCGTGGAGATTCCTTCAATAACTGGAAATTGAACTGCCATGAGCGTGTGTGCTTAGTCACTCAGTTGTGTCCAACTCTTTGTGACCCCATGGACTGCAGCTTGCCAGCTTTCCCTGTCCAAGGAATTCTCCAGGCAAGAATACTGGAGTGGGTGGCCATCCCCTCTTCCAGGGGATCTTCCCAATTCAAGGATTGAATCCAGGTCTCCCGCATTGCAGGAGGATTCTTTACCATCTGAGCCACCAGGGAAGCCCAAGTGGGTAGCCCATCCCTTCTCAAGGAGATCTTCCCAACCCAGGAATCGAACCAGGGTCTCCTGCATTGCAGGCAGATTCTTTACCGACTGAGCTACCAGGGAAGCCCTAGAACTGCCATATGACCTAGCAATCCCACTGCTGGGCATACACCTCAGAGAAAACAGAATTGAAAGAGATACATGTACACCGGTGTTCACTGCAGCACTATTTGCAATAGCTCGGACATGGAATCAATCTAGATGTCCATCAGCAGATGAATGAATAAGGAAATTATGGTACATATATATGATGGAATATTACTCAGCTATAAAAAGGAACTCGTTTGAGTCAGTTCTAATGAGGTGGATGAACCTGGAACCTATTATAGAGAGTGAAGTAAGTCAGAGAGAGAAAGACAAATACCGTATATTAACACATATATATGGAATTTAGAAAGATGGTACCAATGATCTTACACTCAGGACAGCGAAGGAGACAGAGATGTAAAGAACAGATGTTGGACTCATCTAGAGAAGGTGAGGGTGGGATGATTTGAGAGAATACCAGTGAAACATGTACAATACCATATGTAAAACAGATGACCAGTGCAATGCATGAAGCAAGGCACCCAAAGCTGGTGCTCTGGGACAACCCAGAGGGATAGGATGGGGGGTGGGGGTGGGAGGGGGTTCAGGATGGGGGGGATGTATGTATACCTGTGACTGATTCATATTGATGTATGACGAAAGCAATCACAATGTAGTAAAGCAACTATTCTCCAATTAAAATAAATCAATAAAAAAATAAAACTCAAGAGTATAGCTACTAATCTATCTAGAAAGCAGCCTTACAAAGTATTATTCCAAAAAAAAATTCAAGATCTACGAATCTCTTGATGTGTAAAGTTGGCTATCCCTTTTTTCCTTTCCCAGTGTTATCCTTGTCTGTAGTTTATGGAATTTTGCATTGTCAAAGGAGAAACATCTCAAAGAAAGAAGGATCTTTCTTCAGACTTAGAAGGGGAATTATGATTGGTTTGGGCCAGGCAGAACAATTTCTTTTTTCTTTGCTGGAAATTAGAGGACATGTGACACAGATCCAGTCATGAGACCCAGCAAAATCCTGTCAGAGGATTTTGGGAAATCCTGTCTAGGGAAAGTTTTGGTCCATGATAAACAGATAAAGAGAGTCCTCTATATCTCTCCTTTTTTGAATATGTATAAAACCTGATGCTCCTGGAGGAGGGCAATCAGCCCACTCCAGTAATCTTACCAGAAAAATCCCCATGGACAGAAGACCCTGGCGGGCCAGTCCATGGGGTTGCAGGGTCGATCACAACTGAGCGACCAAGCACACAAAACCGAGTGCTGAACATCGAGACAATTATTTTAGGCTCATCAGCCTTTGGACAGAAAAACCAATGCACTGAGGTTGGCAGGATAGAAAATTAAAAAAAAAACAACACAAAAAAACAAAAACAAAAACCTGGGTTTCTAATGACAAATGGAGCCTATGCATCAAATCTGGACTCCTCTATCTCTAGATTTCTTGCTGCAAGGATAGTTATACATCTTTATCGCTTAAGCCATTGTAAGGCATTATGTCACTTTGCCTTTAAATGCATCCTAACTTATACACATATTCTTTGTCCATGTATAGACATATGTTATGTCTATACTTTTTTTGCCTTTCTTTATTTCACTTGACTTGCAGCTATGTGGTCAAATAAAACCAGGCAGTCAAGGAAGGAAAGGAAATATATTTGAGCCCAGTTTATCAACACCGTTCTGGAAAAAAATACTCAAGACTGCTGTGCTATCATTTACCAGTCTCCTACCTCAAACCTTGCTGAGATACACTCACCCACAGGCTGTGACTCAGCAGTAGACAGAATAAAGTATATCCCTCATTTCCTCATTAGTAAAACAAGCAATCTGAACCAGGGGACCCTTAGGAAAATTTTAGCACTGACATTTTATACTTCGTGCTCTGTCTACTAAGAAGGTTATATTGGTATAACTTTTAGAGTTGCTCTGTAAATAATGACCACATCTTTAAATACTTAATAAAAGTTATAACAATTTATCTCAGTTATAAGTTCTCCCTCTCTGCAGGCCTGAGGTCCTCATCAGGAAAATGTGGAAAATGAAATGGATGCTCTTATGGCCCCTTCCAGCTCAGACACTCTTGAATCTGGCCAGATTCTTAAATATGTGGTTCTAATTCTCATAGACTTTCTGCAAAGCTTATGCAGTCAGGTCTGATGATGTCTGAGTCACAGAGATCTTTCTGGAGCACAAATTTATGACAAAAGTTAATTGATTCAGACTGTGGGCTCCTCATTTCTCTGTTTTCCATGGTGCCCAGCACACCATGTGGCATATGTATGCTCTCAATAACTGCTGGTAGTTCAATAATTGTGCTGTGTTTCTTGTTTGTTTGTTTTAGCATCTACTATTTGACTGAGATGTTAAATAGGGTATCTCAGCTCCTCATCATAATCCTTCAAGGGCAGTATTTTTATGTCTATAACCTGAATAAAAAACAAGGCTGCCTGCATGCCAGCATGGTGTCACATCCAAAATAAACCCAAACCAAACAACCTGAAAATTTATGTAGGTCTTTCATGAAGTCCTAGAAGATATGGCTAAAGGGACAGTCACATGGAAAAACATACAGCAGAAACTCCTTTTACCCATCTTTCCTCCTAAAATCCTCCCATAGCCCCACAAAGATACCAGCTCCATCGTCCCAAGTGCTCTAGCAAAACTCCTTCCTCCTGTCCATTCTAGCTTACCCCTTTCAGATCTACTCTGTCCTTTGGGGATGGTCTCATTCCCTGCATAACCTAAGTTAGCTTGGAAGTTTGGCCCCCAGGGCCTCCAGTTTTCCCCTTGACGAGCCAGGCACACTCTGCCCGTGCAGACCGCAAGGGCCCTCGGTGCCCCCTCCAGCCCAGAGTGCACGCCCCCCACAACACTGTGCGATGGATGAGCA
Source organism: Muntiacus reevesi (assembly GCF_963930625.1). NCBI lineage: Eukaryota > Metazoa > Chordata > Mammalia > Artiodactyla > Cervidae > Muntiacus > Muntiacus reevesi. Next base: position 65,920,262 of record NC_089249.1, read on the forward strand.
CCACTCTTCACACAAGACTGCTCTCTGTGTGTACATCCTCTAACCACTGACTGCCCCAAGATCACCTAAGGAGCCTGTCAAAAGTACAGATGTCTGGTCTGCATGTCAGTTTCTCTGAATCAGAGTATCCTAGGGTGAGAACCAAAAGGCCACATTTTTAAGAAGTTTCCCAGGAGATTCTGACCTGTAGTCAGTTTTCGAAGCACTGCTTTACACCACTAAGGCTTTAGAATTAAGGTACAGAGTCGTCCCCATGGTCAGGACCATTTTCCTAATCCCCTTTCTACTGTCTTGCCTTCCTGATAACACAGTGTCCCAGAAACACAAGCAACCCTCAACTTCTGAATCCTGTGGGTTTCAAAAATACGTTAATCAGAGGCAGGGTGCAGCTTTCCCCGAAGAATAGGCACTAGAGATCCATGTGGGCTCAGAGTTCTCCAAAGATCTGTAGGTCTTTGCAAGGTGATTTTGTGAGAAAGTATATACAACAGTTCCCACTGGGGCTTCCAGTGGGAGGAAGTCCACTAGAAATTGGGGCTTCCAATTTCTCCCTGAGGTCAGGCAATAAGAACTTAACCTCCTTTCTGGGGGTCTGGTGGCAGGAGGGGAAGACAAAGGAAGTCTTATATGGTGACAAAGGAAGCCCAGAGGTCTGATAGCTACTGAGAAAGATGTCAGAAAGGGGACCCTCCAAAGAAACAAGATGTAGGCCACCAATGAGGTAGGGATGCAAAAAGGAGTATCTTCATGTAGAGGGCCCAGGCAGTGGTTTCTTTTGCAGTGTCACAACTCTGAACTGAGAGAGGGCAAATATATTCACTGGGCTTAAGAGAGAGGCACCTTGATGGAGAGGAGGAAGGTCCCGACCTCAGATCATTCTGGCAGCAGTACCTGGGCCCCCATGAGGAGCAACTCATCAAGAGAGTGGGAAGGCCAGTCCTAGCATGAGGACAAGTTTTTTGTCAAGCAAGTGCTCACTGCGAGCTTCCCTCTCCTGGGTCCTCCTCCAAGTCCTGTTTTCTTTGGAATTGACTTCAACATCTGAAGGCTCAATATTACATCCTTCAAAAAAACTTTAGCCACTGAAGGAAAAAAACCCTGACCTCATTATTACATGATCTTACCAAACAGATTCTGAAGACAGTTTTAAAGTGAGGGCCTGTGCATTTTTAAAACTCGATTGCATTGCATAATTAGTAGCAATTACTGTCAACAAACATTTATCAAATATCTACTGATGCACTAGGCCTGAGGAACATGTGGGCAAGAGTGAATCAATCCTTTGGCAGAGCACAGAGTACCAGAAATCAGAACACATGATCTGACAAGCAGAACGATCCCCGCGAATCTGCTGGAACAGGAAATTTGAATGCAGATCTACCTCTGAAAAACCAAAACATTTGCTTACCCAAAATAAGACTTGAAAGGCCAGTGGAATCATTGATTAAAACATTTAATTGGTTCTGCGCACATGAGGTTAAATCCAATGTAATCATAACATGAGTTCAGATCCAACATCAAAACGGGTACAGCCATGTGCATAAGTGAAAGAGACCTCACCTTTCTTCACACAGCTTCCACGGCACAACACAACAACGCAAGGTGACTGCTCCTCTAATTTGCTATAGGGACATGCACATAGGTAAGTTTTTATTACCTCAAATATCCTGGTATAACCTCTCTCTATTCCTTTATGTAATATTCCTGCCTTCAGTCTTATTTTGAATGGACTGGTGGTATGACTGGTGGACTGGACTGGTGGACTGGAATGAATGGTAATAGTCCCTTGCTTTCTAATAGAAGTTTGTAGAATTACTGTAGGCAGTAGAACAGTTTTAGCAAAATAAACTTCCTATGCAACTTCAATATCTAATACACATAAACAGAGATCCCTGAGTCTGTCCTTTCCCCAGACTCTCTCCAGCCTCAGGAGCAACTCTAGATACAGTTGCTCTAAAACCTCAATGCACACCAATTTTTGCCACTGAGGCAGAGACTGCAAATTACCATCCCAGGATCCCTTTCCCCTTCTTTCTTAGTAACCAGATTCTAATAAGGGTGGAAATGAAACCAATTAAAAGATGACATTTCCAAGCCTGTCTTGCTGCTACATAAAGCCAGTAAGCCAGTACTGATTAAAGACTGGCCAATGATATATAAATGAGAGTGCTATATGAGATTCCCAAAAGACTCCTTAGAACTGAAAGCTGTGCCTTGTCTGTTCTTCTGTTTTTCCTCCTTTCTGCTTTCTCAAATATGGGCATGATGGCTGAGCTTCTGCAACCACGCTGAACCGTTAGCGCTAGACTATGCTCTAGTGCTAGTGAAACCAAAGAGATAGAACCTGTGTCTGACAGACTTCATGGTGTTGCCATTGCAGCTCTGGATTTCCTATCTCTGGATTTCTTTTATGTGAGAGAATAAGTGCTGTGTGTCTATAACATTGCTTAGGCTTTTTAATAATTTACAGCAACATCAAGTCCTGACGCAGAACCTACCTGTAGTTAACTTTTCCTGCAAAAGATTTCACTGTGAGTCTCCTTTTATGTACTCTGTTTAACAAGGAAAAATCATGAAGGACTAAGAGAAGGACATATAGTATATGCTATTATACTCTATGGGTTAAATTTGTTTATAAAATTTATAAAATTTATTTTAAAATTTATAAATTAATAAAATAGCTAAAATTTACTGAGTGCTTACCGTGGGCTAGGCTATCTGCTAAGCATTTGTGCATATATTATTTCATTTACTACTCAAGTCAACCGCATGAAGTACGTGATATAATGGATAGTTTTCAGATGAAAAAAATCAAGGCCAAGAGGAGTTTGCTACTTATCTACAGTTTCACAGCTAGTTCACTGCAGAGCAGAGATCTGAGACTATAACTCCTTTTTTTTTTTTTCATTTATTTTTATTAGTTGGAGGCTAATTACTTTATAATATTGTAGTGGTTTTTGTCATACATTGACATGAATCAGCCATAGAGTTACATGTATTCCCCATCCCGATCCCCCCTCCCACCTCCCTCTCCACCCGATTCCTCTGGGTCTTCCCAGTGCACCAGGCCCGAGCACTTGTCTCATGCATCCAACCTGGGCTGGTGATCTGTTTCACCATAGATAATATTACATGTTTCGATGTTGTTCTCTCGAAACATCCCACCCTCGCCTTCTCCCACAGAGTCAAAAAGTCTGTCCTGTACATCTGTGTCTCTTTTTCTGTTTTGCATATAGGGTTATCATTACCATCTTTCTAAATTCCATATATATGTGTTAGTAGGCTGTAATGTTCTTTATCTTTCTGGCTTACTTCACTCTGTATAATGTGCTCCAGTTTCATCCATCTCATTAGAACTGATTCAAATGAATTCTTTTTAATGGCTGAGTAATATTCCATGGTATATATGTACCACAGCTTTCTTATCCATTCGCCTGCTGATGGGCATCTAGGTTGCTTCCATGTCCTGAAAGGGGACTGAAACTCTAAGCAAAATAATTTGATCAATAAAGGGTCTTCTGAAGTACTTTATAATAAGGATAGTTTAAGCAGAGTATTGGAGAAGGCAATGGCACCCCACTCCAGTACTTTTGCCTGTAAAATCCCATGGAAGGAGGAGCCTGGTGGGCTGCAGTCCATGGGGTCGCTAAGAGTTGGACACGACTGAGCGACTTCCCTTTCACTTTTCACTTTCATGCATTGGAAAAGGAAATGGCAACCCACTCCACTGTTCTTGCCTGGAGAATACCAGGGACTGGGAAGCCTGGTGGGCTTCCGTCTATGGGGTTGCACAGAGTCGGACATGACTTGGCAGCAGCAGCAGCAGCAGCAAGCAGAGTATGTTCTGACTCAAGGTCTCTTTTGTGATCTAAACCTGGGATGAAGCAACTTTGGAATCAGACTGGCTTGGGTACAAATTCTTGCTCTACCACTTTTTGGAAGTGTGATCTTACGCAAAATTCTTTAACTTCTCTGAGCCTCAGACTGCCTTGCACAGTAAGATGGATCAATGAACTAAGGCATGTGAAGTTTACAGCGCAATGCCTGCATCTGATAGGTAAGCAAGTCTCAATTTTGTAGCACAGGGCAGGCTCAAACGAGAGGAATGAGGTAAGAGGTTATTCACTTATTTTCAGAAGGGTTTCCAAACATCTCCTTGGAGGTGTTGCACAGAACAGAAGAATGTTTGTAATGTTTGTGAAACTGAACAAGATATCTCTCTCTAATCTCAGTTTTCTCACATGTAAAGTGGGAATTACAATTTCTTTTATGCAGGATCATTGGAAAAAAGACAAGATTGGCCATAGAATGCTATGCAGTGTTAAAGATCATTATTAATCTTCACTCACCCCGGTCACTTCTTAATTTTTCCAAGTGAAGCAACAAACTACCTGTCCCATCTTCTTATTTTTCTTATTTCAAGCCATTACTAAGATTTCTTTCATATTGTGGAAATTGATGCCAACAGTTATGATTCAGAAATGCTAACCCTAAAGAAGATGAAGTATCAGAATTGGATAATAGAGAAAAAAAGTGTGGCAAATACACAGAATGATAATTTCTATAAGAAAAATGATAATTTCTAAAATCATAAAACTCATTAGGAGATTAAGCCAGAATTTAAAACTTTTATACATCAAAAAACACAACCAACAGAATGAAAAAGTGGCTTATGGAATAAGGGAAATGCAAGTCATATATCTGATAAAAAGATTAATATCTAGAATATATAAAGATCTCTTATGACAACACAAAAAACCTGACTAAAAAATGAGCAAAGAACTTAGATAGATATTTCTCCAAAGAAGATATTCAAGTGGTTAACAAGCTATGAAGAGGTGCTCAGCATCGCTAGTCATCGTAGAGATGCAAACCAGAACCACCAGGGACCGTGCTGTGGGCTTAGTCATTCAGCCGTGTCTGACTGTGACCCCAAGGGCTGTATCCCACCAGGCTCCCCTGTCCATGGGGATTCTCCAGGCAAGAATACTGGAGTGGGTTGCCACGCCGTCCTGCAGGAGACCTTCCCAACCTAGCATCGAACCCAGGTCTCCTGCACTGCAGGCAGATTCTTTACCATCTGAGCCACTGGGAAGACCAAAACCACCATGAAATATCACTTTATACCCATTAGGTTGGGTACAGTCAAAAAGATAGGAATAACAAATGCTGGGAATGATATAGAGAAACTGAAAATTTGGCGCACTGTTAGTAGGAATGTTAAATGGTGACCCCCTATGGAAAATAGTATAACGGTCTCTAAAAAATTCTATTAGAAATAGAATTTCCATATGATTCTGCAATTTCACTTCTGGATATATAAATAAAAGAATTGAAAGAAATGTACACCCATGTTCATAGCAGCAATATCCACAATAGCTGAAAGGTAGAAGAAACCCAAGTGTCCATTAACAGATGTATGGACAATCAAAATTTAGTGTAGACATATGTAGATACATATAATGGAGTATATGTATGTAATGAAATATATATATATATATATATATAATGGAATATCATTTAGTCTTAAAGGGAAAGAAATTCTGACACATGCTTCGATGTGAATGAACCTTGAGGGCATTATGCTAAGTGAAATAAGTAAGTCAAAAAAAGATAAATACTCTATGATTCTATTCACACAGGGTATCTAGAGTAACCAAATTTGTAAAAGCAGAAGGTAGAGTGGTAGGTTCCAGGGGCTTAGAGGAAGAGAAAATGAGATGGTTGTTCAATGGGTATAGAGTTTAATTTTGCAAGATAAAATTGTTCTGGGGATTACTTGCACAACAGTATGAATATACTTAACATTACTGAACTGTACACTTAAAATGGCTAAGGTAGTAAATTTTATGTTATGTGCATTTTGTTACAATTGAAAAAAAACTTGTTTGGCAAAAAGCAATAGGAAGAAGTATAAAAGAGAACAGAAGAGTGAGCAGGTGACAAGAGTACAGTAACATTATGTGGGCATCAGAAATGCATTTGACAACTACTTACATAGAAGTTGTGCTTCAAATTAAATTGGCTTGTTTTTGAACGCTCTCATCTAAATGGATTGCTGGCAGGGTGAAAATACGACGTAATCAGGGATAAATGGGAAGTACATCTGGTTGGAAGCAAAAGGTCCACCAGGGCATGTCAGAGGCTGGTGCTGGAACTGACCTCATTTAACAAACTCATTAATGACCTAGAAGAAAACGGAAATAGCCACTGCTAATGAAATTTGCAAAGATATGTTGGCAATGCCCTGGACTTGGCCATCACAGCGTAAGCATTGCTGGGATGGAGAGATTTTCCACTAGGTAATTAATTGGATTAAAAGAGTGACTTCCTGGGATAAGAACACTTGCTCATTTCCAACTCTCATCTCCAGAGCAGAAAGCAGATTTTGTCATGTGATGCAGATCAGAAAACCACACTTGATAGAGGCCTATGAAAGAATAGTGCTTTCCAGAGCACAATTCTGCCTTTGTCCTTTATCTCTAGGTAGAAGACAATGGAATCTACTCCTTAAAAAGATAGAAGAAAGGAGAAGGTAAAAGAAGCAGAGGAGATACAGTCTTTCTTCCACAGAGGAAGGTCTAGGCAACAAGCCCATATGTGCTCAGTCACGCAGTCGTGTCCCCACTAAAACTTAATGTATACTGTCTGAAGCTTGGCACAAATTATGCCATCCTCTTCCCCTGCTTAAAACCTGTCTGTGGTCTCCCAGGGCACTCAGGAGGAATCCAGAATCTTTGACAAGGCCCCGAGTGATCAGCCCTGCCTTGCTATCCAGTCTCATCTTGCACAACTGCCCTTCTCACCCACATAATGGCCATCAGCTCCTCTGCCAGCCCAGCAGAAATTCAGCACCACTATCTGCCTTGGCAGTTTCACCCCTTCCCACTCTGAGCCACTGTGCTTGGTTCAGGAGTGGACAGGGGACTCAAGCTGTGCCAATCTGATTCCATCCCATCACTTCCAGAGCAACAAACGCCGAGGAGCAGCTCTCCTGATGAGGTTGGCTGCCTATAGGGCTTCTCAGATGAAGATGTTGTTAGCATTTCAGGCAGGATTCTTCTTTATTATGCAGAACCCTCGTTAGCCTTTAGTATTCACGCTTCTGTACACAAACTTTCAGTTACACTCCCTGAATCATTGTGATGACAACAACAGCAACAAAATGATACACCTGGACACTACCCAGGGTTGAGAACTGCAAGACTAGAACTTTTTGTGATGAGATGGAAATCGAGGAATGAAGCAATTTGCCTAAGGCATTCAAGTCTTCAGTCAATGTGTCACTTCCTCAGAGAACTTTTCATATCTCCCCCATCTGAAGTAGGTCTCTGTCATGACACTACTTATTGCGTATAGTACAGAACCAGTTTACAAAAACGTGCTCAGTTGTGTGGTTTTTTTGTTTCATATCTGCTTTCTCCCACTAGACTGGAAGTTCCATGTTGTTGCTGTTCAGTCGTTAAGTCACATGTCTGACTCTTTTTGACCCCATGTACTGCAGCATGCCAGGGTCCCCTGTCCTCCACTATCTCCCAGGATTTGCTCAAATTCATGTCTATTGAATCAGTGATGCTATCTAACCATCTCATCCTCTGCCACCACCTTCTCCTTTTGCCTTCAATCTTTCCCAGCATCAAGGTCTTTTCCAATGATTCTTCACATCAGGTGGTCAAAGTAGTGGAGCTTAAAAAGGGGCTGTTTTGGTTTCCAACGACTGACATTCAATAAACATTTGTAGAGAAAAGAAGAGAGGGGGAAAGGAAGGTTGTTTGGAAACTAGTAACACTGTTCAGTGACTAACATCTCAATCCAACCCACAAAAGTATGTTTAATCTAAGAACCTAAATGTCATCCCTACACTGCTTTCATGAGAGATGGGTTGATTGTAGGACCCCAGGAGCCCACCTGCCTCTCTATAAAGCCAGTTTTGAGAATTCCCCTGGCTCCCAAGAGAACAGGTCCCACTTCAGAAGAGCAGGGCTTGGAAGATGGAGGGGGCCGGTATGAGTCTGATAGCATTTCATTAACCCTTTCCTCTCCCCTCCCTCACTCCAGCATTGGCAGTACTCTCAGGGGCTCCAACAGCAGGGAGAAAAGGTAGGCTTCAGAGAGGGAACATTTGCACTGCTTTGGAAATCAGACACCTCTCTTCTAAAAGCCTCCATTTTTGGAAACATGCTGTTTTGTGGTCGCCCGGCACCATGCCACCCTCCCTAATACACCCTGCCCTTAGAAGGAGTTACCCTTTCTTTTGTGGCTTTGCCTTTTTGGGGTGCGAAATCCAGATGCCTGACTCCCACTCCAGAAGACAATAGATCAAATCCTTCCTGCCATGGTTGTTGTATAGCTGATAGAGTCTCTCCAGGGCTTTAAATACTGAGTGAGCAATTTTTTTAAAAAGACTGGGGGACATTCCCTCAGTAACGTAACACTGATCATAGTGTTTCTACTGCTTGGTTAGTCCTGACTTCTAGTTTCCTGGCCCTCAAGGGCTGCCTTTCCTCCTGCCCATTTCCAGGCCTAGTTCTCTACTTTCTCAATCCTTGGACTATCTCAAAATCATTCCAATAAAATCTCCTTTGTTTAAATTACCAGAGTCAAAGACTCTGTAGGCAATGCAAGATTCTAGATGAATTTCCTGAGTCCTGATCAAATTATTCATTGGAGTTTCACATTTGTATTCATGCGTTCCAAGTATAGCTGGTGAAAGTCCTTTATGCCCCACGCCCTGAACCAAGTGTTAAGTGTGCAAAAACAAATAGGATTCAGGCCCAGGCCTAAGAGAACACATTCTGCTTGAAGAGGCAGAGAATTAGATCAGAAATTGAAACTGAAGTGGTGTAACCTGTTGCAAGAGTCCTTGGAAGATAATGATCCAAACTCCTTCACTCTCTCAGGCACGCATTCAATCTCTCTACCTCTCCCACTTCTAAGGGCTTCTGGGGTCTTTGGACAGCAGGCTCTAGTGAAGATGTGGGTAATGTGAGTTTCTGCTGACATGGAAATATCCATAAGAAGACACAGAATGCATGTACAGTGAAATAGAGCTGCTGAAGAAGAATGTCAACCCTTTTAAAATAAATTTTTAATTTAATTTATTAAATTAAATTAAATTAATAATTTTTTAAAATAAAAATAATGAGTACTTGGGGACTTCCCTGGTGGTCCACTTGGTTAACACTCCATTCTGCCAATGCAGGGGACATGTGCTCGATCCCTGGTTGGGGAAATAAGATCCCACGTGCTGCAAAGCATGGTCTGAAAAGATAAATTAAAAATAAAATAAAAAATAACAAGTACTTATGGAGACTCACGTACAAAACACACAACAGCAAGATAGCCTTCCTGGAGTCTAAAAAAAATCTCAACTAAGAGATTCAGGAAAGAAATCAAAATAGAGCGTGGTCATTGTTGAGATCCAAATTAATGGCCTGGAAGATCAAATTATAAGCAATATTTCAAAGCACAAAGGAAAAATGTGAAGAGATGGAAATCATGAAGGAAAACTTAAGAGCTGTGGAGAATATATCCAGAAGGCCCAGTATGTGAAACATGGGTGTTTCAGGAGAAGCAAAGGAGAGTTATAATACATAAGAGTCTTTGAGTTCTGTCGTGACTATAGAGTAAAGAGACACATGAAGAAGCATCTTGGTAATATTCCAAACTTTGGGTGAAAAGAAAAGCATTCACATAAAAAGAATGTAAGCTCAGACTTGCAGAGACAATGCGGGAAGGAGAGGGTGGGACAAATTGAGAGAATAGCATTAAAACATTACCATATGTAAAATTAAATAGCCAGTGGGAGTTTCCTGTATGTTGCAGGGGACTCAAATCATGTGCTCTGACAACCTAGAGGACTGGGCTGGGGTGTGAGGTGGGAGGGACGTTCAAGAGGGAGGAGACATACTTATACCTATGGTTGATCCATGCTGCTACATGGCAGGAACTAACACAATATTGTAAAGCAATTATCCTTCAATTAAAAATAAATTTAAAAAAATAAAAGAATGCAAGCTCAGTAAGGGAAAAATAATCAGAATGGCATCAGATTTCTTTACTGACACCAGAGACACTGAAAAACAGTAAAATAGCAGCCACAGACGCTGTGAGATTACAACCAAGATTCTACTCCCAGCCAAGATTATTCCCTTATTAGAATGAATGGAAAATGTATAGGAACATGCTGGAAGTTGGAGAGTGTATCAACACCTTAGGAAAAGAATCTAGGGAGGATATCCATATGCAAAATAACAAAGTGGGATTCCTCCGTAAGAAAAGTGGAACATAGACATAAATATAATAGCTAAAACTCGTAGAAGAAAACATAGGAGTAGATCTTCATGACTTTGGGTAAAGCAATGATTTTTAAGCAATGTCACTGAAATCACAAGCAACAGATGAAAATATTAGAAATATTGGACTCTTCGAAATTTAAAATGTTTATGGTTAAAATGACACCATCAAGAAAATAAAAAGACAACCCATAAAAAGGAAGAAAGTATCCACAATTCATGTATCTGATAAATGACATGTATCCAGAATACAAAAAGAACACTTTTCAATTCATTATTTTAAAGGTAGATTTTATTTTGGGGAGCTCCAAAATCGCTGCAGATGGTGACTGCAGCCATGAAATTAAAAGATGCTTGCTCCATGGAAGAAGTTATGACCAACCTAGACAGCATATTAAAAAGCAGAGACATTACTTTGCCAACAAAGGTCCATCTAGTAAAAGCTATGGTTTTTCCAGTAATCAGGTGAGAGTTGGGCCATAAAGAAAGCTGAGCACCAAAGAACTGATGTTTTTGAACTGTGGTGTTGGAGAAGAATCTTGAGAGTCCCTTGGACTGCAAGCAGATCCAACCAGTCCATCCTAAAGGAAACCAGTCCTGAATATTCATTGGAAAGACTGATGTTGAAGCTGAAACTCCAAAACTTTGGCCGCCTGATGCGAAGAACTGACTCATTTGAAAAGACCCTGATACTGGGAAAGATTGAAGGCAGGAGAAGGGGACCACAGAGGATTAGATGGTTAGAAGGCATCACTGACTCGATGGACATGAGTTTGAGCAAGCTCCAGGAGTTGGTGAAGGACAGGGAAGCCTGGCGTGCTGCAGTCCCTGGGGTCACAAAGAGTTGGACAAGATTGAGAGACTGAACTGAACTGAACTGAACTGAGAACTGACAATAGAAAGGTCTTACCAGACCCACTCCCACATCATACATTTTAAGATGACAGGATTAGTCAGAAGGTTCTAAAGAAGGAGAAACAAGTCCTCAAGCAGGATACTTTGTTTTTATATTATCATTGGTACAGAGCTTAAGGGAAAACGTAGCCTTGAGACATTAGTTCTGGTCTTAAAGAAAAAACGTTTTATGTGACTAAGACAAGGAATGTAGGAAAAAAATGTTTGTCCCTTTCCCCTCTTTGAGAGGCCAGGACACTTTTCTCCTTCTCAAGGACTACTTCCTCCTTGATGACTCTGGACTCCTTATCAACCTACCTAAATTAACTCTCTCATTGGAGATTAAGGAAATGAATAATAAAATTATAGGTATATTTCAATAATCCTAAATCCACCAAACAAGAACTACTCATTTTTTTCTTATGTCCCTGTCCCTGGAATATTTATGAAAACCAGCTATGCATTTGTCCACAAAGAATATATTATTTGGAAAAAATTAAGGGTTAAATTAATAGTCAATAAAAAAAAGAAAGTTTTTCAGCCAATAAAAAGGAAATGAATAATTTAAAAGTAATCAAAAGAAAATCTTAACTTTTAGAAATTAGAAATACCTTCTTGATTAATATAGTATATATATGATATATATTAGTCAGGTTTTTCTCTAGAGAAGCAGAATTGAAGACAGGGACTCAAATTCATGTGCATCATAATTATTTTGCTTTTAAAAGATTTATTTTATTGAAGGATAATTGATTTACCATGTTGTGTGAATTTCTGCTTTACAGAAAAATGATTCAGTTATACATATATATGTGTGTATATATATATTCTTTTAAAATTTCTTTTCCATTATGGTTTATCATAGGATATTGAATATAGTTCCTTGTGCTACATAGTAGGATCTTGTTGCTTATCCATTCTGTATATAATAGCCTGCATGCAAACTTCCAATCCATCCCACCTCCCTCCCTATTGGTAACCACAAGTTTGTTCTCTATATCTGTGAGTCTATTTGTGGGGAGAGAGCAAATGAGCCAAGATGCTGTGGTCATGCTCTCTCGCCCATTTTGTAAATAATGACTGTGTAACAGTTGAGATCACTTATGTCTGACACCTGAGCTTAAAAACTGAGAATTTTAGGGACTTTTCCCATGGTCCAGGAATTAAGACTGTGCCCCCATTGCAGGGCGGGGGGGTGCAGCATGGGGGCGGGTTTGATACCTGGTCAGGGAACTAGATACCACACGCTGCAACCAAGAGTTTGCATGTTGCCACTAACAGCCGGCACAGCCAAATAAACAAATTACAGTGTGAGTGTGAGGGCATGCTCAGTCACGTCCGGCTCTTTGTGACTCCACGGGCTGTAGCCTGCCACGCTTCTCTGTCCATGGGATTTCTCAAGCAAGAGTACTGGAGTGGGTTGCCATTTCCTCCTCCAGGGGAATCTTTGTGACCCAGGGATCAAATTGGCATCTCCTGCATTGGCAGGCAGATTTTTTATAAGTGAGCTACCTGGGAAACCCAAATAAATAAATAATAAATTTTTAAAAAAAGAGAAAATTTGAAAGCTACTAAAATTTAGAATCTGTATAATTTATATGTTAGCTTCACTCAATCACTTAGTAGTTACATTAGCACACTTATTTGGGGCATATTATGTGTAATCTCTCTGTGCCTCAGTTTCCTCAGCTGAAAGGAGATGATCACAGCACATTCTCCAGAGAGTGGCTGTAAGAACTGAGAAAGTTAATATATATAAAACAGTCAAATGGTACTTGTTATCATTACTCTCTATATGGCTGGTTCTTTCCGCACATTTTGTATGAAACCACAGCTGGTCCTGTACAGAAAGTAAACAGAGGATCATTTTTCTCCTCATTGGTTTTTCTTCCTCTTCTCCCCTCCTTTTCCTGTAGTGGAAGGAAGTGTGCTCCTTGCTTGTTCTGTGGCAACTCTGGAGTCATGGTAACACTGAAATGAGAAGTAGGCCAAGCATCGGGCAAGGCCAAGTGATAATATAAATGGACTTAGTGGATTAGAAATATGGACAGCACATAATAAAATGAGATTTATCTTGGGATAAAAATAGTTTATCTAAGAAGAAACAGTTCAATGCATAGTCAACCCAGAAGGGGAAAACGGTGTATCTCAGAGAGGTAAAGATAATGAACAGAGGAAAGGGTACTGGCAGAAATACAGCCAGAGGGCCCCTGTTCTATACAGCATGACCCTAGGAAAAGGAGATGGGATGGCCTCTGATAAATATCTCCTCATCCTATGGACTGCTCGTTTTGTGCTTGATTTAAGATTTCCAACTCTAACAGAGGTCAGTGGTCAAGTGGTTGATGTCACTGTGCACCAAGAATATTTTTGTCAGTTGCATTAGTCATTATTTTGGCTGTTTGAATAACCGAATTAGAACAATCACAGACAGTCTGAACTGTAGCTGGGCAATGTGCCCTCATGACGAGCACAGATACCAAATCTAGTACCGAGAGAAGTCTCAGTCACACTGCATAGACACAGCCCTGGGTTCCAGAGCTATTGCCAGAAAACACAGTCCAGTCCAGAGCTGGTGCTGGGAGCTGAGGGATCGTGCTGCCATTGCATCTCTAAACTGAGCGCCATGGGAGCCTGCCTTTCCTCTGCTGTGGGTTAGGTCAGCTCAGGAGGCTTTGTGTCTGTAGACAAGAGCATTGGACTCCCTTAATTAAGAACTAAGACGTTAGTGTAAAACTGGTCAATAAAGACACAATCTTACTTGAAATCCCTCCCCATCTTAATTGGTTTAAAACTAACATCAATGGAGAAAACAAAGAGAGCCAGGGTATAATTAGCCCCTGGAATGGTGCTGTGAGGCAGTAGACCCAACAGAGGCTGTGATACCTTTATCGCATCCCTCCAGGGGCAAAACCCCAGGACGAGGAAGACCTTCAGCCTGGGAGGCACCCAGAGCCAGAAGGGTGACTTCCCGCTGTCTGACCATGATGGAAAAGAATTCACAAGAACTGGATTCACCCCCAAAACAGATCATTATGTTCCCTCAGTTTTCCCTTCAAACAATCTCAGGGACCTGTCCTTAGTTCTTCAACACCACTGATTGTCCCTTAGTTCAGATCCCCTCTATACTGGCTCCCAAACTGATCTCCCTGCCTCTCGGCATCGAGGACTTCCACCCTTCAACACCTCCCCAACTTCATCAGTCCTTTGAACAAAGAAATGCATGTAGCCTAGGAGATCTACTTAAAGTGCAAATGTGACTATGACAGTCTCTCATCCATCAATTTAAAAATACGCAGGTAATTTATTCAACAAAGTTTTAATGTGCATAGGTGGGTCCCAGGCACTGTACTAGGCACTGATAATATGATGATAAAAAATAAAGAAGCCCCACCCTCATGAAGCTTGGAGTTTAATGGGGAAAAAAGACAGCCAAACAATTACACAAGAAGACATGGTTAAATTCTATGAAGAAGAGGGGGCTCTAGCAGAGGCCCAATCTAGCCTGGGAGGTCAGAAGACTTTCCTGAAGAAGCAACTTGTGAACAGAGATCTGAAAGATAAGTAGGAACCAACGAGGCCAATGCTTCTTATAAACTCTGATTAGGTTAAGGAAATTAATTAGTGTGCCACGACCAATATCTTTTGAAATGAAATAATAGACTGGACAATAGCACAGTAGAAGAGAAAAGGATGGAAGGAAACAGAATAGAGTAATAGAGTATAGATCAGAACATATTTCAGGTAGCAAAGGTTAATATTTCATGATATGTTTATAATGAGTTAACTATAAAATGTATTTCTTAGTGTGGGCTGTAAACTAGCCAGTGGCAGAAGTAAGGGGAATGGAAGCACACATCCTGAAAGGGAACAGCCTCTGCAAGACTCAGCTGAGAGAAAGCAGGAGGTATTTAGCCTCATTTTTAATCTGTGAAAGAACCCACACATCATTCATTCAGCAAATGCCTATTTAATTCTCTTTCAAAGCAGCACACCCAATCAGAGTCACAAGGAGGAGTCAGGCAGCTTTCCTTGTCTAAATGAGTTTACATGCCATCAGGAGAGAGAGGTAGGTAAATAAATATTAGACTAAGTTTGAAAAAAAGCTGCAGGAATAAATCAAATATAATGAGAAGAGAATATAAGGAAATTGCCTCTATCTAGGAAAGATCTCAGAGAGCTTTATGAAAAGAGAAGGCTTTTTCTTGAGGCCTGGAAGGACAGCTCGAGGTGAAAATTCAGGAGAGGAAGGGACACAGAGGTACAAACAGTCCAGGATAAAGAACAGTGGTGATAAAGGCATGGACTGCCTTTGGGGATTCCATATTTGGGGAATGGTGAATCAAGGCTGAGAGTGGAGAGAGGGTCATTGAAGGACCTCTTAAGGACCAGAGTGGATCAGTATCTGTCTCAACCTCCAACTGTGATACCTCAGCCAACTCTAGCCTTCTCTCCCTTGGTTATCCCCTTTGTGAATTGGGAAATATAACTCTGGCCTCTGATACAATCAGCAGAGCTAGGGAAAATAAAATGCACTCAACCACATAAAGTGTTTATAGCTCACTGGAGTAAAGGTGCCCAAAATCTGCAAAAATCTTAGTAGCCCCAAAGAAAGTCAGTTGTTTTAGAGTAATAGGATTAATGGGGCTTGGGGGGTGGGGGGCATATTTTTTAGTCCTTCCAATCTTCTTATTGTTGAGCTGCCTCAATTTCCTTTTTAAGAAAATTTTTCCCTTTTAAGAATAAAAACTAAAAGACCTGAGGGTCATTAAAGAGTAAAACAAATATCAAAGCATGAATATTTCTGTAATAATATTATGAACATACCTTCAAAGTCATAGGCTCTATCCTCAGGTGGTCCTACCCATCAATAAAGGGTATTATCAAAATCTGTTAATTTTTCTCTATATCTATGTATCCTGGATTCTTGATTCACTAAAATCTATTAGATTGTAATCTCTGTTAGGTAAACAGAGATCTTGGTTACCTGACACATCTTTATCGCCTCACACAAGTAGACACCCATCATTGAATGAATGAATGAACTGCAGGTTCTCCTCCAGTGAATGAAGCCATTCTCCAACCAGCAAGATGTCACAGAATCACTTTAATCAGACCACTCCAATAAAGTAAGGGAAAGTGTCTGATGGACCCAAGCACTTTTTCTAGGGGAGGAAATATATTTTTTTAATGTATATGTATCTCTGGGACTGTTGTGGCGGTGCAGTGGTCAGGACTCTGCACTCCACTGCAGGGGGCACAGCTTCAATCTCTGGATGGAGAACTAATATCTCACATGACTCGCAGCATGGCAAAAAAAAAAAAAAAAAGTATAAGTATTTCTAAAACAGTGAATCTTATTTCCTGCAGACTGACTTCTTTCTGTCTCGTTCTCATTTTTCTTAAGGATCTGAACATAAAGGCTGAGGTAGAAGGTATGGTGATCAGCAGCATCATTTGAGTCAAGACTCTATGTTACAAGTGACAAAAATCTATTCAAACTGGTTCATATAATGGCAAAGCACAGGATCAGGTTTGTCTTCAGGTGTGACCAAACCCACATATTCAAACAGCAGAGTTTATCTCTCTCCATCTCTTGGCTCTCCTTTCCTCTGTCTGCATTCTTGGCTGAACTCTCCTTTGTTTGTGACAAAGAGACCAGAAACTCTAGGCTTAATGGAAAGAGAGAGCTGTTCTTTCCCCACGTGTGTGTGTGTTAAGCCGCCTCAGTCGTGCCCGACTTTTTGTGACCTGATGGACTATGGCCCACTAGGCTCCTCTGTCTGTGGGATCTTCCAGACAAGAATACTGGAGTGGGTTGCCATTCCCTCCTCCAGGGGACCTGTCCAACCCACGGACAGAACCAGTGGCCTGTGTCTTGCATCTCCTGCTTTGGCAGGGGGGTTCTTTACCACTAGTGCCACCTGCGTCCCAGGGTTGCCTCTCACTGGCTCAGCTTGGGTCACATGCCCATCCTTAAACCAATCATTGAGATTCTAATTGTTTAAGACCTGCCCTGGAGCAAGGGAAATGAGATCAGCTCTACTTGAACCACAGAGAATATAAGCAGGCAAAGTGTAGGAGGAAGGGAAGGGTCCCAAAAGGAAATCAGGTGCCATTAACAGAAAGGGTAAATGCTGAGAAGACCAGACTGGCAGCTGTCATCATCTCCATCTGTCCAGAAAGAGGTTGAAGAGGGCCATCAGATGGGCTGGCAAAGAGAAAGTGATTAAGCATTTTGCCACTATTGATGCTATGCATGTGCTTAATGATAACAGATGAGATTCAGCGCCAGTGAGCAGCTGCAGAAAAGAGCCAGCAGGGTTGGGAGCGGAAGCCAAGCAGCAATCCATCTCACAGCCTATGAGTTCCCCCAAGTCTGTTTTACTACATGAAATGCCCAAACTGACTCAGGCACTTTTCAAGTTGCAAAACTTGCACTCATGCTCAGCAGATATATTTAAAACTGCTTTACAACCAACAGTTAAACAGAAGGAAATTAAGGGAGAAAAATCAAGGATACAGCTTCATGCATAAAACTCAACCATACAATTAACTGAGTCCATATTAATCACAAGTCAGTTAGGCCTCAGTGGTTTGGTAGTTTTTCTTCGGCAGAAATAAGCCAATCCTGATAGGCAAAGATGGTTGATGTCAGTATAACTGAAAGACTTTAAACGTAGGGTCCCTATCATTAATTAATCAAGTAATTACTCTCTTAATGCCATATTTGGTAATTAGGTTTTTAGCATTTTTCCCCCTTTAGCTCTAGCTCTTTATCATACCAACATTCCTTTATCTAGAGTTTCCAGTGGAAGATGAGATGTGTTTTTAATAATAATAAAAATGCTTGTATTTGTAGATCACTTTGTACTCTATAAAATCACTCACTAGAGTCTTCCAGCAGCCTTTGCAGATAAGCAGGACAAATATTATTCTCCCAAATAACTGCCAGAGTGTCTGGCTTGGACTCAGACTTGCAAAATGCCAACAGAATCCCATTCTCTTGCAGGTGGAGTAAGGCATCGTCTCATTCTGATGGCGGAGTCTTGGTTCCAGGGTGATGCACAGAACAGCATCACCCTTAGTACTTACAGTCCCCGAGGACACGAGTCAGCACCACACAACTCCAAAGGCATTGCATGTGCCTGGGCTTGAGAGGGACCACAATTCTCTCGAGGGGGAGAAAAGCAATCAAATAGAAAACATGAATTCACAAGATAATATTTCACAAGATAATAAAAACGTGCTTTAATGTTGCTCCCACTCATATTGTGGTTAGGAATCCTTCATGAAATGCATTATCCCATTAGTCCTCAATCTCTGTAGATCAGAAGTACTGTCATCTCTATGATGGTGAGAAATCTTGTAGGAAACAGACAAGGTCCTGCATTGCTGAGAGACCTCATAGCTTTTAGATTAATCTTTCTCAGGGCTGATAATACAATAAATGTATTCAGGAAGTGACTCTTTATTTTAATAAGAAAAATATTGGCTCCTTGAATTAATAATACTTATTGGCTTTTTGCATGACTTTGAGGCTCATTCTTGGAACTACTATCCTGAAAAATGATAATTATAAAAAGGTAACTGAATTTACTCTCTAAAGCATTCATTTATCCATTCATTTAGTCAATAAACTTTCAAGGACACGATGCCAAGTTCTACGGTGGTGCAGAGTATGTAAAGATGAAAAGTTATAGTCCCTTAATTCAGTGGCTAGCCATGCAAGTCAATCATTACAACAGTAGCAACAAACAACGCCAGATGTTTCTGAGCACTTACCGTAGTCCAGGCACTGTGCCAAGTGCCTTCTCTGTAGTTTGTAATCTTACCCACAGCCAATGAGGTAGATATTATTAATAATACCATTTTACAGATGAGTAAACTGAGTCCTGAGAAGGGAAAAAGTAGAAGCAGTGACAAAATTTATTTTCTTGGGCTCCAAAATCACTGTGGATGGTGACTGCAGCCATGAAATTAAAAGATTCTTGCTACTTGGAAGAAAAGCTATGACAAACCTAGACGGGTATTAAAAAGAGACATCACTTTGCTGGCAAAGGTCTATCTAGTCAAAGCTATAGTTTTTCCAGTAGTCAGGTATGGATGTGAGAGTTAAAAACACTGAGCATCAAAGAACTGATGCTTTTGAACTCTGGTGTTGGAGAAAACCCTTGAGAGTCCCTTGGACTGCAAGGAGATCCAACCAATCAATCCTAAAGGAAATCAACCCTGAATATTCATTGGAAGGACTGATGCTAAAGCTATAGCTCAAATTCTTTGGCCACCTTTTGCAAAGAGCCACCTCACTGGAAAAGACTCCAATGCTGGAGAAAATTGAAGGCAAAAGGAGAAGGAGGCAGCAGAGGATGAGATGGTAAGGTATCACGATATGACTTTGAGCAAACTCCAGTACATAGTGTAGGACAGAAGAGCCTCACATGCTCCAGTCCATGGGGTCACAAAGAGTCAGATATGACTTAGCAACTTAACAACAACAATAAACTGAGGCTCCCATTATTTTAGTGACTTTTCCAGTTAGATATGGAGCTGAGAGCTAAGCTCAGGCAGTCTGACCCCATAACACATTCTTTTAGCTTTGTAACTCATATTTCATATGCACTAGTCATAGCATATGGAGAAAGTTTGATGGTTGCCCAAGGGAAGAGGCTGTACGATATCCATGAAGGAATTAGGTTAGCATCACAGGGGAGAGAGGATCTAGGCTGAGACCTAATGGACTTGTAATACTTGTTCAGGCTAAATAGCTTGCAAAGAGCATCCCAAGTGCATGCATCAGGGAATGCATGCAGCAAGCACAAAGCAGGGAGAGAAGCCTGGTACATTCTATGATGGAGAGCTAGATCCCAGGAGCTTGGGCACTGAGCAAGACTGGGGAGAATGGAAGGCAAGGCCAGTGAGGAAGGCAGGATCTGAATACCATGCCTTATTATATAAGGTATCTATGAGCAGCAAGTGGCGATGGTGCTGGAGCGGCGAGCGGCCGAGAGGAGACACCCCATGTCCAAGGTAAGAGAAACCCCAGGAAGATGGTAGGCGTTAAGAGAGGGGATCAGAGGGCAGACAGACTGAAACCACAATCCCAGAAAACTAACCAATCTAATCACATGGACCACAGCCTTGTCTAACTCAATGAAACTAAGCCATGCCGTGTTGGGCCACCCAAGACAGACGGGTCATGGTGGAGAGTTCTGACAAAATGTGGTTCACTGGAGAAGGGAATGACAAACTATTTCAGTATTCTTGCCTTGAGAACCCCATGAACAGCATGAAAAGGCAAGAAGATAGGATACTGAAAGATGAACTGCCCAGGTCGGTAGGTGCCCAGTATTCTACTGCAGATCAGTGGAGAAATAACTCCAGAAAGAATGAAGGGATGGAGCCAAAGCAAAAATAACACCCAGTTGTGGATGCGACTGGTGATAGAAGCAAGGTCCAATGCTGTAAAGAGCAGTATTGCATAGGAACCTGGAATATTAGGTCCATGAATTGGAAGTGGTCAAACAGGAGATGGCAAGAGCGAACATTGACATTTTAGGAATCAGTGAACTAAAATGAACTGGAATGGGTGAATTTAACTCAAGTGACCATTATATATACTACTGTGGGCAAGAATCCCTTAGAAGAAATGGAATAGCCATCATAGTCAGCAAAAGAGTCTGAAATGCAGTACTTGGATGCAATCTCAAAAAAGACAGAATGATCTCTGTTCATTTCCAAGGCAAGTCATTCAATATCATGGTAATCCAAGTCTATGTCCTGATTAGTAATGCTGAAGAAGCTGAAGGTGAATGGTTCTATGAAGACCTACAAGATCTTTTAGAACTAACACCCAAAAAAGATGTCCTTTTCATTATAGGGGACTGGAATGCAAAAGCAGGAAGAAAATAAAACACCCAGAGTAACAGGCAAATTAGGCTTTGGAGTACAGAATGAAGCAGGGCAAAGGCTAATAGAGTTTTGCCAAGAGAACACACTGGTCATAGCAAACACCCTCTTCCAACAACACAAGACAAGACTCTACACATGGACATTACCAGATGGTCAATACCAAAATCAGATTGATTATATTCTTTGCAGTCAAAGATGGAGAAACTCTATACAGTCAGCAAAAACAAGATTGGGAGCTGACTGTGGCTCAGATCATGAACTCCTTATTGCCAATTCCAGACTTAAATTGAAGAAAGCAGGGAAAACCATTAGACCATTCAGGTATGACCTAAATCAAATCCCTTATGCTTATACAGTGGAAGTGAGAAATAGATTTAAGGGACTAGATCTGATAGACAGAGTGTCTGATGAACTATGGACAGAGGTTCATGACATTATACAGGAGACAGGGATTAAGATCATCCCCAAGAAAAAGAAATGCAAAAAGGCAAAATGGCTGTCTGAGGAGGCCTTACAAATAGTTGTGAAAAGAAGGGAAGTGAAAAGCAAAGGAGAAAAGGAAAGATATACTCATTTGAATGCAGAGTTCCAAAGAATAGCAAGGACAGATAAGAAAGCCTTCCTCAAAACCAGATCTGAAAGAGACACGTGTACCCCAATGCTCATCGCAGCACTGTTTATAATAGCCAGGACATGGAAGCAACCTAGATGCCCATCAGCAGACAAATGGATAAGGAAGCTGTGGTACATATACACCATGGAATATTACTCACCCATTAAAAAGAATTCATTTGAATCAGTTCTAATGAGGAGGATGAAACTGGAGCCCATTATACAGAGTGAAGTAAGCCAGAAAGATAAAGACCAATACAGCATACTAACGCATATATGTGGAATTTAGAAAGATGGTAATGATAGCCCTATATGCAAAACAGAAAAAGAGACACAGATGTACAGAACAGACTTTTGGACTCTGTGGGAGAAGGCAAGGGTGGGATGTTTTGAGAGAACAGCATCGAAACATGTATATTATCAAGAGTGAAACAGATCACCAGCCCAGGTTGGATGCATGAGACAAGTGCTTGGGCCTGGTGCACTGGAAAGACCCAGAGGGATGGGGTGGGGAGGGAGGTGGGAGGGGGGATCGGGATGGGGAATACATGTAAATCCATGGCTGATTCATGTCAATGTATGGCAAAACCCACTACAATATTGTAAAGTAATTAGCCTCCAACTAATAAAAATAAATTGAAAAAAAAAAAAAAAAAAAGAAAGCCTTCCTCAGTGATCAGTGCAAAGAAATAGAGGAAAACAATAGAATGGGAAAGACTAGAGATCTCTTCAAGAAAATTAGACATACAAAGGGACCATTTCATGCATAGATGAACTCAATAAAGGACAGAAATGGTATGGATCTAACAGAAGCAGAAGACATTAAGAAGAGGTGGCAAGAATACACAGAACTGTACAAAAAAGATCTTCATGGCCCAAATAACCACAATGGTGTGATCATTCACCTAGAGCCAGACATCCTGGAATGTGAAATTAAGTGGGCCTTAGGAAGCATCACTACAAACAAAGCTAGTGGAGGTGATGGAATTCCAGTTGAGCTATTTCAAATCCTGAAAGATGATGCTGTGAAAGTGCTGCAGTCAATATGCCAGCAAATTTGGAAAACTCAGCAGTGGCCACAGGACTGGGAAAGGTCAAATTTCATTCTAATTCCAAAGAAAGGCAATCCCAAAGAATGCTCAAACTACTGCACGATTGCACTCATCTCACACGCTAATAAAGTAATGCTCAAAATTCTCCAAGCCAGGCTACAGCAACATGTGAACCGTGAACTTCCAGATGTTCAAGCTGGTTTTAGAAAAGGCAGAGGAATCAAAGATCAGATTGCCAACATCTGCTGGATCGTTGAAAAAGCAAGAGAGTTCCATAAAAACATCTCTTTCTGCTTTATTGACTATGCCAAAGCCTTTGACTGTGTGGATCACAATAAACTGTGGGAAATTCTGAAAGAGATGGGAATACCAGACCACCTGAACTACCTCTTGAGAAATCTGTAGGCAGGTCAGGAAGCAACAGTTCGAACTGGACATGTAACAACAGACTGGTTCCAAATAGGAAAAGGAGTACGTCAAGGCTGTATATTGTCACCCTGCTTATTTAACGTATATGCAGAGTACATCATGAGAAACGCTGGGCAGGATGAAGCACAAGCTGGAATCAAGACTGCCGGGGAGAAATATCAATAACCTCAGATACACAGATGAGACACCACCCTTATGGTAGAAAGCAAAGAGAAACTAAAGAGCCTTTTGATGAAAGTGAAAGAGGAGAGTATATTTTTCATATATTTCATATACTTTCATATATTTCATATATTTCATATATTTCATATTTTTCATATTCTTCATATTCTCATATATTTCATATACTTTCATATTTTCCATATATTTTCATATTTTTCATATTTTCCATATATTTTCATATTCTTCATATATTTCATGTTTTTCATATATTTCATATACTTTCATATATTTCATATTTTTCATATATGTTCATATTCTTCATATTTTTCATATTTTCCAAATATTTTCATATTCTTCATATTTTAAATATATTTCATATTCTTCATATATTTCAAATTTTTCATATATTTCATATATTTTCATATTTTTCATATATTTCATATACTTTCATATATTTCATATTTTCATATTCTTCATATTTTTCATATACTTTCATATATTTCATATTTTCCATATATTTCATATTTTCCATATATTTTCATATTCTTCATATTTTTCATATATTTCATATACTTTCATATACTTTCATATATTTCATATTTTTCATATATGTTCATATTCTTCATATTTTTCATATATTTCATATTTTTCATATATTTCATATGTTTTCATATATTTCATATTTTTCATATATTTTCATATATTTCATAGTTTTCATATTTTCCATGTATTTCATATATTTCATGTTTTTTTAATTTTTTCATATATTTCATATATTTTAATATATTCCATTATTTCATATACTTTCATGTATTTCATACATTTCATATATTTCATATATTTCATATATTTTCATATATTTCATATACTTTCATATTTTTCATATTTCCCATATATTTCATATGTTTTCATATTTTTCATATATTTTCATATTCTTCATACTTTTCATATATTTCATATGTTTTCATATATTTCATGTTTTCATATATTTCATGTTTTCATATTTTCCATATATTTCATATTTTTCATATATTTCCTATTTCATATATCCCTCTCTTAAAATCTCCAAAAACTCCTCCCTAATCCGTATAGTAAATGTCCTATTTCGATAAACTTTCTAAAAAAATTTCCACAAGCTCCCAGGACATCATCTTATCTACATGTCCTCATGTTATCTACATGTCCATCATCTTATCTACAGGTCCTCATGTTCTTTGCCTTCCATCTGTGTTCTTAGCCCTCCCCTTTACACAATACACTATCCCCTCTTCTCTACTCAAAGAAATTGCTCTAAAAATGTCCTTTCCTTCCTCCACCATAAAACTTTCCTTCCCTACCAGATCGTTTCTCCAATTATTTCTCCCTTCTTAAAAAAAACACAGCAAAACAAATCAACACTTTGTCTTCCACTTCACTTCCAGCCATAGCCCTCTCTTCATAAAATAACATCTACTTCAGTTTACCATGACAGTTGCAGTTTATATTTTATTAGTAACAATGCCCTTTTCAAATGCATTCCAGTTTGGATTGTAAATTACATAGCTAGCTTACCTCTTGGCGTAAAACTCCCTAAAACTGTTGTCTGTATTCATTCTGTCCAATGTTTCACCTTTTATTCTCTCTTGTGCCCCAACAACAAACAGATCTTGCCCCCACAATTCCACTACAACTTTTTCAAGGTCAACAGCCATGTTCTTATTGTTAGATCTGACTGTCAGTTTTCACTCATCTTTTTGAACTCTGAGCAGCATTTAACAGTCAACCATTCCCTTCTTCTTAAACAATGTTCATTAGGCTAAATTTTAGGGCACCACTGTCTGATTTTCCTTCCATCACCACTTCATGGTCTCCTGTCCTGATTTTTCCTCACCTTTCTGGCCTCTGAACACTGGATTGGCAAAGAGCTCATTCTTTAAACTTCTGCTTTCTATCTATATCCATTCTCTCCTTACTATTCTCCCAAGCTATTTAGGGATGGAACTAAAATCCATCATACCTCCCCAACAACATACACTCTGTCTTTATTTTCTATTAATACTTTTTCCTAATGCTGAAAACAGTGCCTGTCTACTGAAAGAATCAAATGAAATGAACTAAATGAAAGAATCAAAATAACTCCATCTTCCGTGCTAGAGACTCTCAGCAAAGGGCAACCCGCATAGGCCAGTTCGGGCTAATGAATTGTGAGGGAATACTTGCTGGAAAAGAAAAACCAGTCCTTTTCCTACTAGATATGAACAAAGAAGCATTTGATCAAGTTGCTTCAGGCAGCCAGGTATCATCAGGAGGAAAAGCATCTTTGGGTAAGTTGCTACAATCATGTCCGACTCTTTGTGACAACATGGACTGTAGTTCTCCAGGCTCCTCTGTCCATGGGATTCTCCAGGCAAGAATACCGGAGTGGGTTGCCATGCCCTCCTCCAGGGGATCTTCCTGACCCAGAGATCGAACATGCATCTCATGTCTCCTGCATTGGCAGGCAGGTTCTTTACCACTAGCGCCACCTGGGAAGCCCCCTAGCTTTAGGATGAAGGTAATACCAGAAATGACAGGGCAGAAAGATGGTAAAAAGACTGGATCTTTGTTGATCTATGAACCATTAAATCAATTTGGGAGACCTCCCTATCTTCAGTTTTTATTTAAGCCAATTTGAGCTGGATTTTTCTTTACTTGCAGTCAAGAATCTCAGCAGTTACTTTAGTTCTGCTGCATGCCTGCTATCGTAGGAGCTCCCTTCACTGCCTTCTGAACCTGAGTCACATTTTTATGTACTCTATGTCTTCTTTGGTTTACTTCCCAGCTTTATTGGGATGCATACTGGATAACTTTCTGAGAGGTCATTTGTTTTCTAGGCCCTTGAATGTCTTAAAAAGTTTTCATTTATCCCTTCATTGATGACTTGGGTAGGTGTGGGACTATAGGTTGAAAATTTTAATGTCTCCGAATTTTTAAAACATCAGTCAAATTGCCTATTACCATCCACTGCTAATTGATGGGATGTTTGGATGATCTGGTTGTACTCTGAAAAACAGCATTGCCACATCTAGCAAGTAAAAATATAGGATATCCAACTAAATTTGCATTTCAGATAAACAAGGAAATTCTAGAAACATACTTATTCTAAAAAATTACTTATTGTCTATTTGAACTTCAATGTTAACTAGCTGTCCTATATTTTATGTTAACACTATTGGGACACTTTTAGGATATTCTTTTTATCCTTAGCATTCTGAAATTTCACAGTATTTCTGGTTGTGAGTCTTTAAAAGAAAAAAAGTCTTTATATTAGTGCTTGAGCCCCAAGAAAGAGGGTATGAGTATTATTGACATAATAATGTTTAAATGATGAGTCATTATTGCTTCCAGGCTCTGGCTGTCTATCAGCTTGAGTCTGGGGAACAGGAACAAGAAAAAAAATGTAAAAAGTTTCATCAGTCTTAGGATTTGAAAATCTTTAGAGTAATTATCAGAGTGGAAGCATGAGATGACTATAACCTATTTCATACAGAGCCTGGTTATCTAGTAGAGTTGTCTGGTTTCAAACCTTGCCACCCAACTGGCATTTCATACAAGTATCAGTGAGCAACCAACATTCAGGCTGAAGAGCCTCGTTTTATAAGAGTGAATATTCTGGACACATCCCAGATTTACCATGTAATTGCTCCACAGTGAACACAGCATAGATGTCTCCAAAGGAGAAAATTATTTGCTTGTGAGATGCATATTTCCTGTGGTTATCTCTGAGTGAACTAGCCAAAAAGTAAGTGAAGAGGTGAGAGACAAGAAGTAATCACTTTGCAAAGTAGTGGTAAAATCAACCAAGGTAAAACTGGTTTAAAGAAATTCGGAGAACTATAGAGTTGAGAGAGAAATTTTTAAAACTGACTTTAGAATCAGTTATCTAGGTCAGCCCACCTTTTATAGGTGACACTACCCAGGCTAACAGAGTGGAAGAGACTTGCCCAGAGTCACCGAACCAGACTAGACCAGTTCCCGGTTCCCAGTCCAGTGTTTACTCCCCTTCATTGCTGCTGTGGGTTGGGACCTATTGCACAACAGCCCTATTTAATCATCCTGACAGCAATCCTGAGAATGATAAACTTTCTCTGCAACAATCTGACTCAGCTCAGGGTAGCAGCTTCACCAAATGCCCCATTAAAATGCAGTCAACTCCAAGGGGAGGTGAAAAGGAAGGGGGCGGTGGTCCAGAGGGCTTGGAAAAGTTTCTCCTAATCAAAAATATTGCCCGCACCCACATACCTGTGTGCCTGAAATTAACCACTGAAAATGTCTGCTGTAAGGCAAATTATCATCTTTAACATTTTGCTTGGATCTTTGGAGAGGCTCCTTAACAAAGAAGAAGGTCTTAATGGTATATGACACCAGACAAATACATTGTGATTGAACATGGCAGAATGACTAGACAGTGGTCTGAAATGTATTAGGACCCATCAGGTACAAATAGCAGCAGGTGCCTACTTTACCATCATCATTTCACATCAGAACAAAGCAACAGATTGCTTTGTGCTCTAATCATTTCCCTGTCATCAGATTTCACTTTTGGTGTCTGATGTCACGGTAAGGTACTTTAGTAGACCTAGTTTCCTTGATTACTTGAATAATTCACGTTTTGATTCTGAATATGGGATGTTTTCAGCAGAACAAAGGCCCTTTAAATGGCAATTGCGATTTCAGCATTGAGACTCAGTTTGTCTGGACTCAAACTTCAAAATGTATTTCCCACACCTTAAGGTCATTGGCCTTCTTCTCTTTGTGGTCAAAAGTTAAGCAAGATGAAGATCGAAAGATAACCATTTGCTTTTGTTAATGAAGAGGTAGTTTTAACCAGAGCTGGTGTAATGATGGTTAGGAGGCCAAGGGCAGATTGCCATGCCTTGCTAAGAAACAAATGCAGGTGGAAAGGTGGAGAAAAATTAATGCAGATAACCTTTTAAGAAGGTTGACTAGGACCAAAAAGAGAAAGTCTTTTATTGAAATGTTTGGATGGATATTGATTGATTGGTTGATTTTAAAGGGGATAGGGGAGACATGAGCATTTCTATTACCTGTCTTTTATTGAAATGTTTGGATGGATATTGATTGATTGGTTGATTTTAAAGGGCATAGGGGAGACATGAGCATTTCTATTACCTGAGGGGGGTGGCGGTGAGTCAGGTCCCTAGCTTCTCCATCCAAATATTGCAGAAATGTTAATATAACTGTAAACAAAGAGTCTGTCCAAGGTCATCCAGCCAACTGACCAAAGCATCAGAATTAAAATCCTGGTCCTTCAACAGCTTGTTTTCTTGGGCACATGAGGTCTCTCCATTTTGCAACTGTTTTTTATTTCAGTGGGTCATGGGAGGATGAAGGTGGTCATTTCTGTACAACTGCATTTGTAAAGAGTTATAAGGTCCTCTTGGGCAGGGAAGGGATAAAGAGAGTAAATACTTGATTAAGTTAACATTTTCCATTTGCCAGACACCAGGCTAAGTGCTTTACCTAAATAAGTTATTCAATCCTCACAGCAACATATGAAGCAGATTAAGTTATTATTTGTTCACAGACAAAGAAATTGTGGCTCGAAGAGATTTAGTAATTCACCTGAAATCACACCAGCAAAAGCCAAATAAAAAAAGTGGGGGTTTTAACCAGTAGATTATCCCATCTCTCATGCTATTTCAAATCCTGAAAGATGATGCTGTGAAAGTGCTGCACTCAATAAGCCAGCAAATTTGGAAAATTCAACAGTGGCCACAGGGCTGGAAAAGGTCAATTTTCATTCCAATCCCAAAGAAAGGCAATGCCAAAGGATGCTCAAACTACTGCACAATTAGTGATATTTTTAAATATCACAATTCATTTTTTCTAGGTACAGTAACATTTTTGTCCTGTTTTATTTCCAGAAAATGCTGTGAGACAACTGAGAACGTCGACTCCATTTGAGAATAGGGACAATGAAACACATTCTCTCTCTCTCCCCTGCTCCCACTTCTCTCTCATACACACACATACACACACCATTAGGGAGGAAAGCCCATTAGAATGGAAATAATAGAGCCTAGATAGCTCAGTGGCCGAATTTGCCACAGAGCTGCCAGGACCCTTAAGAGAAGAGATTCAGTCCTCTGCTGTTTTTAGCCAGCAGCACCTGGTGTCCAGGGTAAAGGATATAAACCCATTCCATCAAAATGCCAGAATGTATGCCCGCAAGCAGCTTTATCGGAAGACCAGGTGACAGGACGCATAAATAATAACTAGGAAAGCTATTTCCAAGTGGAACAAACTCTTAAAATAATAAACGCAGCAGATCTTGACCACTACTACAATTCTTTCCTCTCCCCAGTGAACTTGAATGAGTCTCTTGGCATCATAGGGCTCTGTGCTGAGACGAGAATTTGCAATTAGCTTTAAAAACAAAAGAGTAAGTACAAATTGGCCCCATATAGCCTTGATTCATAACATACCACTTAAAAGACAGCATCCATCAGTTACAAAAAAGAGCCTCTGTGCGAAGGTCAGCCTAGGTATGGTTTGTTTGTAATTTTGTGCAAGAGCTATGTCTTACTCATCGTTGCATCCCCAGCACCCAGCATAATGTCAATAAGCTTTAAGCTTTGTTTAGTGATTAGTGAATATTAGCCAGGATATAATGATGCCATGTCGGCCACTTTGCTCCAGTTCTCTAAAACCAAGGAATATATTTAGGATTATGTTAATCAAATATACTTAGTTGGATGAAGGTAACACTGGATTGACATCAAACAGCTCTAGCCTGAATTTCCTAGGGAATCGCCTAAACTTTTAACTTACATGGTTTGTAGCATTCTGATTTAATGGAAGCAATTCCATTATTAATTGGTGAGTTTCTAGATCAGCTTGTAAAATTCAGTCAGTTTGTTCAGTCGTTCAGTCATGTCCAGCTCTTTGCAGCACCATGGACTGCAGCACGCCAGGCCTCCCAGTCCATCACCAACTCCCAGAGCTTGCTCAAACTCATGTCCATAGAGTCAGTGATGCCATCCAACCATCTCATTCTCTGTCATCCCCTTCTCCTCTTGCCTTCAATTTTTCCCAGCAGCAGGGTCTTTTCAAATAAGTCAGTTCTTTGCATCAGGTGACCAAAGAATTGGAGTTTCAGCTTCAACATCACTCCTTCCAATGAATATTCAGGACTGATTTCCTTCAGGATGGACTGGTTGGATCTCTTTGCAGTCCAAGGGACTCTCAAGACTCTTCTCCAACACCACAGTTCAAAAGCATCAATTTGGCACTCAGCTTTCATTATGGTCCAACTCTCACATCCATACATGACTACTGGAAAAACCATAGCTTTGACTAAATGGACCTTTGTTGGCAAAGTAAGTCTCTGCTTTTTAATATACTGTCTAGGTTGGTCATAACTTCCCTCCCATGGAGTAAGCGTCTTTTATTTTCATGGCTGCAGTCACCATCTGCAGTGATTTTGAAGCCCCCAAAAACAAAGTCTCTCACTGTTTCCATTGTCTCCCCATCTACTTACTATGAAGTAATGGGACTGGATGCCATGATCTTAGTTTTTTTTATGTTGAGTTTTAAGCCTGCTTTTTTACTCTTCTCTTTCACTTTCATCAGGAGGCTCTTTAGTTTCTCTTCGCTTTCTGCCATAAGGGTATTATCCACTTATCCATTATCCAAAATATGCCATCTGCATATTTTAGGTTATTGATATTTCTTCCGGCAATCCTGATTCCAGCTTGTGCTTCATCCAGTCCAGCATTTCTCATGATGTACTCTGCATATAAGCTAAATAAGCAGGTGACAATATACAGCTTTGATGTACTCCTTGTAAAATTATTTTATCAGAATATAGAAAAATAATGGCATTCAATTATATTACAGACCTGTTTTCCCATTGTAATCATTCTTACTTGGCAATATTTATTTGAAGTTTCAGTCTAAGATGGCAGAAAGAGACTACCTGCTGTTCAGATTCGGGAATTCCTTCTTAACTCTCCACTCTTCCTTACCTTCCATTATCTGTATTCACCTACCCACCTTCATCCAAATAAAGCCTACTTCTCCTCCTGTTTTCTGAATCTCAGTGAGTAGCACTTTTCGTCTAGCCATTGACTAAAGTCTGACACTTTGGAGTCATTCTCCCTTATTGTGTCCCCTCACTCACATTACACAGATCCACATCCACACAGACATGTCTAGTGGGCTATCAGGTACTGATGATTCTATCTCAGCCACTGCTTTAGTTCAGGACGTTATCTTTCTTGACTACTTCATATGGTTTCTGAGTTCCAGAGAGAAGAAATCTGTAAATATGGCAAGTCTTCTTGCCATTTCCATGCATAGAAAATTTACCTGAATTCATAAGTTAGTACATATACTCAGGTGAAGACAACCCTGAGCTAATAAATAAGGTTTTAGTAGTGGATAAACTCTCCAAAGAGGGACACAATCTTTCATCAGGACCTTGGAGAGAACCAGCAAAGGTAGCTGATAAATAGAACTAGGCAGGTTCTGTCAAAACCAGGATTGTAAACAGGCAAATACTGGAAAGAAGTCAGCTTAGACTTTCCAGCCACAGGTTGACTTTCTGATCCTTAAATGCTTCAAGTCCAGTCCTGTGACAGGCTTTTGCACCAGATGTTTCCCTTAATTGCAACCCTCTTCCCCCATGTCTTTGCATTGCTGTCACCTTCTCACCATTCAGGTCTCAATCCAAATGACTGTGCAGTACAGCCTTTCCTCAATCACTCCTATCCCATTTCCCCATTTTGCTTTCTTCATAACAATTATCACTGCTTGAAACTGTGTTATTTATTCATTTGTTTACATGACTATTGCCTCCCTAGGCTTCACAGAGAGTAAGCTTTGTAGGTGAACAGACCATGTCTATGTGATTAACTGTCATATATCTTTAGTGTTTAAAACATATCTGACACCTAGGAGGCAGTCTATAAATATTTGACAAGTGAGAAAATGAAATAAGACAGGCAATTAGATTTGAAGTTTAGGAGACTAGTGAGGACCTTGAACTGAGAAGTTGGAGCTAATATCAGACACTAATTATTGAGTTTGAGAAATAGGATTCAAGATGCCATGTATAGATTTGTGTTCACATGACCCATGTAGGGCCAAACACCAAACACACTCATTGGGTGGCATGCATACCAATACTACATTTTAATTTCTAGAATAATTACTATAGTTTGAATAAAAGCAAGATAGCCCTTATTTTGATCTCTGCAAAAGGAACAACACTTTTCCTTGCATTTTCTCTAAAAAGGGATTTTTATTCTCTCAGTGGCATTAAGTGGGAACTGACCAAGCAAATCAGTGGGTGGGTTGTTTGACCACTCCAGAAGTCAGTGAGCTAGGACTATTTCCCTTAAGCCCCCACTTGCAGAATTCTTAGAAACGAGAGAGTCCTGTGGCTTGGAAGCTTGGATCTTGCAATTTGTCTCTGCAAATGGAGAAGGCACACAACGGGTGCTAGGGCAAACTACATGTCCAGGATTTTAATTAGGTACACATGTTTTAATTAGGTACACACATTTGGCCAATGCAGAGGTTTTAAATGTTTTTGATTAGTCATCAACATTATAAAAATCAGGAGATTTCATATAAAGAAAGATTTCCAGACTCTCTTAGAAATACAGAAGTTCTAGAAGTACTAGCCCTTGATTTCCCACATGACAAAAATCACCTGACATGGAGTGGCAGCTGCCCCTTCAAACAGGACTTGTAGTCTCAACACCACCTCTGTCTCCAAGTCTCCACCTACTTCACTCATTTACCATAACTACATGGCCTTTGAAGGTGTTTGAGTCTGAAGTCCTCCACTATGAAATATAAGAATTAGATGATTCTAAGAATTGGAGACATGGGAATAATTATGAAGGTAAACTATCTATAAGGAATCACAGTGTGCATTTCCCCAAAAAAGCAACTAATTTTTGGCATATTGCTATGGGTATGAAACTTGTATGTATTATAAGATATTTATGAGGATATTGACACCATTCACACAGTGGCTCCCTAAAAGAAGATCTAAGGAAATTGTGTTTATGTGTGTATGTGTTCACACATGCACACAGATATGCACAGAGTAGATACTCAGTAAATATTTATTGAATAAAGTAATGAGAGGCTCAAGAGCATTCATCAAAACCCTAAGCAATAATAAATATTATGAACTGCTGCTGCACACCTCACAGCTTATGAACTCACTCTGCTTCTCTTTTTTCTCTTATTTTCCCCCAGTTGTAGTCCAAGACTGAGAATCTAATTGAGATATAATTAAAATTTATTAATTAATTGTAAGTAGAATGGGTTGATCAAGCATCAGTCTATCTGCATTAGTTTGATGTGGTCTGAGAGTGAATTTATTACTATAGTGAAACCAGAACTTCTTAGTTTGGAGATATGGGTCCTGACCCTGATTCTGCCACTAACTGTAGTTCTTTGAATAAGTCACTTGGCTCTCTGGCCAAAGTTTGATCATCCATAAAATTATATGGTCTTTAGGGCTTCTCTCTGCTTTATGATCTCTCTTTATGTGAAAAACAAAGACACATCAGAGGTAAGAGCTAGAAACTCAGAGCCAGCAATGTCTAGCAAGGAAGGACCAAGAAGAGATTTTCCCCCCAATAATTAAGGCAAGGAAGTCTCCAAATGCATGGGTAACAATCCATGGAGGGACAAGAGTGGAATGTGAACTCATTAGCAGAATGTTGAGTAAAACTCAGGGAGGAAAAGAGAGTAATAGAGAGGGAGTCCAACTGTTGACTAAGAGAATCCTAAAGAAAAAAATTGGAAAAACTGCTGCTAATTAGGTCATTTAGAAACTGAACAACTGAATGTAATTCTTGCTGAAGCAATAAGGAAACAGTCATGGGATGCACGATAATAATAAGAATACATGCTAATAGACAAAACTAGGATCCCCCAAGTAACTTAATAAGTCCCATGCAAGCTAGTAGATATCAGGTGGAAAACAGCACTTGAATTTCACACTGATTTTTAAAATATACTGAGGAAACATGTAGCAAAGGATCAGATGATATTTGCTGAATTAAATTCTGTTATTAAAAACTCTGGTATGCTTCACTATTTGAAAACTTTAATGTGAAAAATTAAAAATTTGAAAAACCTCAGAGTGATTATTTCTTTTTATAAAGGAATTCACTGCCAGTATATTTTAAACAGAAATCTTTCACCCTTAAAATGAAAAACAAAAATTGAAACATTTCCTTTTACAAAAATCTTTCATTAACAAAAATGAGGTAGAGCTCACAATCAATGCTTTATTTAGTCTTACATTCACGTCACCTAATGCAGCGTCAGGCACAGATGGACAGTTCAGTAACTTTCAGTGAATGGATTATGTGTGGTTTTCTACTGCTGCATAACAAACCACCCCAATTTAATGGCTTAAAATGAGTTTACCTTTCACAGTTCCAAAGGTTGACTAGGCTCAATGGGAAATTCTTCTGGTGGTTTCACTTGGATTCTCTTATGTGCTTGCAGTCAGATAACAGCTTAGCATGCATTCATCTGGAGGCTCAACCAGGATGCTGGGATGACATGGTCTCTCTCCCTCTCCATAGTCTTAAGTTTCTTCCTCTCTATGTAGACTCTACATGTGGTCTTTGCAGCAGGGAAACCAGACCTCTTACATGGTGGTGGCTCAGGCATCCCCAAAGTACAAAATCAGAAAACTGCCATTGTCCATTGGTTAAAACAGATCAGTGGGCCAGCCCAGATTCAACGAGTAGGGGAACCACAGAAGAATATGAACAGGAGGTGTGATTCACTGGGGCATGTTCATAGACTAGCCACCCCAGTTTGCCTTCACTTTGGGCCCTTAACTTCCAAAGAGATAGGAAACAGGTTTAGAGTTATACAGCTACAAACATAGGCCATTTTAATGAAAATGGAAGAATGACTCAGAGCCAGAACTCAGAGGGTAAAACCAAGAGCAGAGGGAAACCATTCCTAAAAAGCAAAACTGTACCTTAATCAAGGACTATCCTCTGCTTGAGTTAGAGAAATTGGGATATGCACCAGGTTGGATTTTAGAATTGCTATAAATCAGGAAATGCTCATGTCTCCCTTTTCTCCTCTTTTTGAACATGGGAGTTGGCTGAAGTTTTTCTGTCTCTTTCACCATTACATGAAAGAGATGGGTTGGGGGTGGGTGGATAATCTGCTCTTCTTCACTGGTCTCTGCACCTGAGAAAGTGCATATGAGAAGATGCCTCCGAGCAGTCACATCCATACCAGCACCTGATTTTGTTGACAATATCCTGGAATTTAAACTGATAGCATATTAGGATGAGATTTGCGAGGTAAGCACATTTTTCATGTAGAAAGGCCAGGAATCAGTAAGAGCCAGAGGATGGTACCCTAGTCTCCAAAGATGGCTCCCAATGAACCACGTCTCCTTGAATTTACTCCATGTGTAGACTCCTCCATCATTGAAACTGGGCTTTCCTGGGACTTGATTTAAATAACAGAATATGGCAGAACTGACACTATACCAGCTAGAGTCTAAGCTTTATAGACCTGGCAGCTTTCACTTTTTAGTTTTGAAAACCTCGAGTCTTTGCATAAGAAGTCTGGCTTTCCTTCTGGAAAGATCACATTGACAGAAAGCGTGGAGAGGCCACACAGAGAGGCAGAGGAGGACACTTAAAGTGGGAAAGAGGAGCACAGGCATCTCAGCCAAGCCTCCATCTAACTACAACTGTATGACAGAACTCAAGAGTGATCAGCAGAAGAACTGCCCCGATGCCTGGATGACCGCAGGCATCCCACAGAAATATGAAAGGTAACAAAACCATTGTTTTAAGCCACCAAGGTTTTCAATAGCTTATTAATGCAGCTAGAGATAAATAAAACAGTATCCATAAATGAATATGGACAACTCCCCTATTTAGGGGAGTTACAGTTTCACATACTAACCATAAAGTTCTTTTCTCTATTCAAGAAATATTTACTAAGCCCCTACATCAGTTAACACATCCTTCTTATGTATAAAAGAAAGATTTAGACTTATGGAAAAACATCCTTAATTGAAAACTGGAATGTTTAGTTGAAAAAAACTTTCATCTATCATTTGCTCCAGCCTCCTCAGGCCTCAGGGGAGATAATTTCGATATATTAGCAACAGGAAACTATTGCAAACTCTTGGGGGAACAGTGACATGATGGAAATGGTATTTGGAAAGGTTCACTTGACAGTAGAAAACAGGGTTAGTGGCAGGGTTAGTGAGGCACAATCTTAGATGCAAGTTGATCTGGGTTGAAACCAGGGTAAATGGAAGAGGAAAGAACTTGATTACAGATCTTGAAATTTTGTTGAAAGAGTAAAAGAGAACATGTCCAAGATTACAGAAACTGGGAGAATAATGGTGACAACAACAACTAAGGAAGTTGTGGGACACTTGGAAAAAGAGTCATGAATGGGAAGAACAGATCCGTATGGATTTGGATTTAATCATTTGCATAAGAGGAAAATTGAACAGAGCCCTCTGATAGGCAGCTGGTATTTCATTAACTTAAAAACAAAAGAAACAAGCAAAAAGACTAGGGCAGCAGACTACAGGTGAGAGAAAGAAGGATAAGGATTCAGGAGATGATGATCTGCTTCTATGCTTACACCCTTGGATTCAACATGGCTTTGCCACACCAGTCAGTGAACCGTGTGGTCTAGGCCACAATGTCTAGATCTGAGACCTGGAATTCTGCAGACTTATCCAGTCATCCTGCTTCTAATGAAGAGCCTAATGCATATGGGAGGATCCAGGAAACACAGTGGAGGGCTGAGTGCTAGCAAGGAGCAGATATCAAAGACCAAACCTCTGTGAAGCGGCCAGTGGCTAAGCTAGCAAAATTTGAACACAGAGCATATCATTTTCTGACTTCTCCCTCAAATTATCTTCAAAGTGGTACAATTTCATTACTGATTGTCTTGGACTGAATGTTTGTGTCCCACCTCAAATTTATTTGTTGAAGCCCTAACCGTAAGATATAGCATTAGGAGGTAGGGCTTTGGGGATGTGATTAAATTAAGATGATTTCATAAAGG
This sequence comes from Muntiacus reevesi, assembly GCF_963930625.1. Lineage (NCBI taxonomy): Eukaryota > Metazoa > Chordata > Mammalia > Artiodactyla > Cervidae > Muntiacus > Muntiacus reevesi. Next base: position 65,957,703 of record NC_089249.1, read on the forward strand.
TGGAGCCCTCATGGTGGGACTAGTGCCCTTATGAGAAGAGGAGTAGACATCAGAGTTTCCTTTCTCTACCATGTGAGGATACAGCAACAAGACAGCCATTTGCAATCCAAGAAGAGAGCCCTTACCAAGAACCAAACTGGCCAGCATCTTCACCCTGGACTTACCAGCCTCCAGAACTGTGAGAAACAAATGTCTGTTGTTTAAGCAAGCCAGCATGTGGTATGTTTTATAGCAGGCCATGCTGACTAAAACACTTTATCCTTTAAGTAGATACTATATTCTATATGGAAGTGAATTTGGTGAGCTTCCAATAAGTTCATAATGGTTTAGCATAACTGGAAAAGAATTGACAGTCCCTTGGACTGCAAGGAGACCAACCCAGTCAATCTGAAAATAAATCAATCCTGAATACTCATTGGAAGGACTGATGTTGAAGCTGAAGCTTCAAAACTTCAGGCACCTGATGTGCAGAGTCAACTCACTGGAAAAGACCCTGATGCTGGGAAAGACTGAGGGCAGGAGAAGAGGGTGACGGAGGATGAGATGGTTGGATGGCATCATCGACTCAATGGGCATGAGTTTGAGCAAACTCCTGGAGATAGTGAAAGACAGGAAGCCTGACATACTGCTGTTCATGGGGCCACAAAGAGTTGGACATGACTTAGCAACTGAAAAACAACAAAGCTCCCTTTGGGATCACTTTGTGTCTCCAACACCTGTGGTACTAGATATTCTTGCATTTAAGCGGTAAAGCAAAAATAAACAATGCTTGTGAAGATGATGGAACAGAACCTGAGTTCCTTTAGTTCTAACATTCTATGTGACCACATGCTTTCTATTTGTGTTGAAAAGTTTAGAACATGAAACATCCCACCCTGCCTTCTCTCATTGATGATTTGAAAAAATAACAGTGAAACATGTACATTACCATATGTAAAATAGATGACCAGCGCAAATTCAATGCATGAAGAAGGGAGTCCAAAGCCTGTGCTCTGGGACAACCAGAGAGAGAGGCTGGGGAGGAAGATGGGAAGGGCGTTCAGGATGGGGGAGAGGGAAACATGAATCCCTGTAGCTGATTCATGTTGATGCATGGCAAAAACCATCACAATATTGTAAAGCAGTTATTCCCCAATTAAAGTGAGTTACTCAATTTAAATAAATAAATAAATAAAATACTGAAACAGAGTGACCAGGGTGATTATTTGAAAACATGCTCAAATGAAACTGAAATCTAAATACCTCTCTAATGTACTCCTCAAGTGTGGGATTGGGCCCTTGTGTGTTAAGGGCCCATACTAGCTACATAATACAATTAAATCTCAATAGTATTGCAGTAACTGTTTAGGTCTTCAGTTCAGTTCAGTTGTTCAGTCGTGTCCAACTCTTTGTGACCCCATGTCCATTGAGTTGGTGATGCCATCCAACCAGCTTATCCTCTGTCATCCCCCTCTCCTTCTGCCTTCAATCTTTCCCAGCATCAAAGTTTTTTCAAATGAATCAGTTCTTCACATCAGGTGGCCAAAGTATTGGAGTTTCAGCTTCAGCATCAGTCCTTCCAATGAATATTCAGGACTGATCTCCTTTAGGATGGACTGGTTGGATCTCCTTGCAGTCCAAGGGACTCTCAAGAGTCTTCTCCAACACCACAATTCAAAAGCATCAATTCTTCTGTGCTCAGCTTTCTTTATAGTCCAACTCTTACATCCATTCATGACTACTGGGAAAACCATAGCTTTGACTAGACAGACCTTTGTTGGCAAAGTGTCATCTCTATTTTTTAATATGCCGTCTAGGTCGGTCATAACTTTCCTCCCAAGGAGTAAGCGTCTTTTAATTTCATGGCTGCAGTCACCACCTGCAGTGATTTTGGAGCCCAAAAAAATAAAGCCTGCCATTGTTTCCACTATTTCCCCATCTATTTGCCATGAAGTAATGGGACCAGATGCCATGATCTTAACTTTCTGAATGTTGAGCTTTAAGCCAACTTTTTCACTCTTCTCTTCCACTTTCATCAAGAGGCTCTTTAGTTTCTCTTCCCTTTCTGCCATAAGGGTGGTGTCATCTGCATATCTGAGGTTACTGATATTTCTCCCGGCAATCTTGATTTCAGCTTGTGCTTCCACCAGCCCAGCATTTCTCATGATGTACTCTGTATATAAGTTAAATAAGCAGGGTGACAATATACAGCCTTGATGTACTCCTTTTCCTATTTGGAACCAGTCTGTTCTTCCATGTCCAGTTCTAACTGTTGCTTCCTGACCTGCATACAGATTTCTCAAGAGGCAGTTCAGGTGGTCTGGTATTCCCATCTCTTTCAGAATTTTTCACAGTTAGATAACAGTTTTTCTTTTAGGAAGGAATATTTTATTATTATTTACTGGCATATGACAACAATAAAAAAAAGACCAACTCACAGATGGTTTTATAATATAAAAAATTTCCTTGCAAAGAATGTACCCACTCATTTCCTGCACCCAGGGAAAACCATTCATATCTTTCTTCCTTGGTATGCCAGATAGGGCCTGATTCTCAAAAACAGCATAACAATGTGGCATTAAACAGCCTCAATTCCTAGTATGAATGGACACAGACCAGAATGAAAAGACAGATTGGCGTGAGGTCACTTCTACATGATTGCACAATCCACACAGGACTATTTAACTATCAAAGAAATCAAGTAACTTGCCTAATTACCTAGTTAATGAATTGCTAAATGAGACAGTTTTCCGTATCTCACCAATATGTACCTTCTCTCTTTCCTTGGCACTCTACTGGATCATGTTCCCAGTCCCTTTACATCTAGGTGGGACCATGTGACTAGTTCTAGCAATGGAATGAGTTAACTTCTGGCATTTACAGCCCTGGCCCTTAAACCCACCAGATTCTCCATGTTCTTTTTCTTTTCTTGTCTCCTGGCTGGTTGCAGAAGATCCAGTGGAGGACCCAGAGAACACACTAGGTGGAAGGAGCCTTGGTCCCTGAATCTCTACATGAATATACATGAGTGTGATCATGCACAAGTTAGCCAGCTGGAGGACAAGATATCATCCCAACTGAGCCCTCTTAGACCTGGCAGCCAGCCAGCTCTGCAGATCATCACAGATGTGAGTGAAGTGTGCTAGTTGTTCAACCATGTCCAACTCTTTGCAATCCAATGGACTGTAGCCCACCAGGGTCCTCTGTCCATGGAGTTCTCTAGGCATGAATACTGGAGTGGGTTGCCACTTCCTTCTCCAGGGGATCTTCCTGACCCAGGGATCAAACCTGATCTCCTGCATTGCAGGCAGATTCTTTACCATCTGAGCCACCAGGGAAATACCATCGCATATGTATAGGGCACCAAATACATAAATTTATAGATAAGCAGCAGCATAGGAGAGAAATACACCTTTCTGGTGTGAAGTCACTGAGATTTTGATGTTTTTATACCATTGAGATTTTATAGCTGTTACTTCCACACTGACATAATGCCATGATTCAAATCAATGCCAGTTTGACTCCAAAGCCTGTGCTCCCGAACAACACAGAGCATGACTGGTAACAGCCCACCTGCTAGCCCAGTTCACCCACATTACACTTGGCGCAGTAGAAAATGTCCCTAAAATCCCAGCCATATGATCCCACCCTTGGCACTGTGCTCTAGGAGAACACTTAGGAAAATATCTGTGTCAGTTAACTTTTGCTACATAACAAAACAGTTCAAAACCAGGTGTTCAAAACAGTTCAAAACCAGTTCAAAAATAACAGCAAAAAGAAAAAAGGAAAAAAAAGACATTACTTTGGCTTACAATTTGAGAAGTTGCAGTGTAGGTCTCTTGTGCCTGAGTGGTTCTTGCAGCTTGGGACCAGACTCTGCTAATATCAGCTGGGCACTCATACATCTGTGATCAGCTGTAGAGTTGATTGGCAACTGGCTAGTCTATGATGGCTTGAGTGGGATGGCTTATCTCTGATCATGTGGTATCTCCTCCAGGAAGCAAGCTTATGCTTGATCATTTGGTGGCAGCAGCAGTGGTTGCAAGACCAGAAAGAGGACCAGCCCCAATATACAGGCACTTTTCAGGCTGCTCCCTTGGCCAAATCAAGACACATGACTGTGCCAAAAGTCAGTGCAGTGGGGGCATTATCAAAGGCCTGGATACAGGTGGTGGGAAAAAATTCAGACATTGCTACAATCAACCAATCCCAATATCCAAGGGTAACTGAGTGGAGACCAGAGCACAGAACAAGTGTGTCCTAGATGTTCAGTTCAGTTCAGTTCAGTCACTCAGTCGTGTCCAACTCTTTGCAACCCCATGAATCGCAGCACGCCAGGCCTCCCTGTCCATCACCAACTCCCGGAGTTTACTCAAACTCATGTCCATTGAGTCAGTGATGCCATCCAGCCATCTCATCCTCTGTCGTCCCCTTCTCCTCCTGCCCCCAATCCCTCCCAGCAATGAGTCAACTCTTTGCATGAGGTGGCCAAAGTATTGGAGTTTCAGCTTCAGCATCAGTCCTTCCAATGAACACCCAGGACTGATCTCCTTTACGATGGACTGGTTGGATCTCCTTGCAGTCCAAGGGACTCTCAAGAGTCTTCTCCAACAAACACCACAGTTCAAAAGCATCAATTTTTTGGCACTCAGCTTTCTTTATAGTCCAACTCTCACATCCATACATGACCACTGGAAAAACCATAGATATTAAATCTCCTCAAATAATTTCTTCCAGTTTCTGACTTCCATATCTGCAGCACTCCCATGGTAATACTGATATAATCTAGGAGACAACAGCATCAGTTTGTTGCTTTTTGTGTTTTTCTGTGTTTGTTTTGTTTTTTTAGTTTATTGAAAGCCATGCTTGGGAGGAAATGACCGATTGACTGCTCTTGTGGACGGTTTGGCAGAACCCTGGAAGCAGAGAGCCTTCTCTATCTGACAGAAGGGTGGTTCCGCTGGGTGTGAGGAATCTTCTTCCTGCAAAAAAAATGAGTCATGATAAGAATAGAGTGCCAGACCTCCTTCGTACTCCTCATGTGGAAAGGAGAATGTGACCAAATCCCTGGTGAATACAGCCCTTTTCCTAAGAGGGAAGAGATAAAAGGCTGTCAGGGAGAAGAGTACTGCTATTGAAGCTACTGCCTGGTCTACTCTCTCCTAGAAGTTTCCCTTCTGTCTTCATTTCTATATTCAAGATCTTCTCTTTGTGGTTTGCTGTTATTTCTATAAAAATGCCTTTCACTTGGCAACATCTTAGCCAAGAAAAGCAAAATATCTACCATGAAAAAACACAGCATGTCTGTCATTCCAGTGACTGAAGGCCAGAGCAATAATGAGTTGTTATGGATTAAATTGTGTTCTCTCAAAATTGATATGTTACAGTTTTAACCCCCCATATCTCAGAATGTCATCTTATTTGGAAATAAGAATACTGCAGATGTAATTAGTTAGGATGGGGTCATAGTGGACATTCACACAGAGAACATGCTGTATGATGATAAAAACAGATTGGTGTGATGCAACAGAAGACAAGGAACCCCAAAGATTGGCAGCAAAGCCCTAGTAGCTCAGAGAGAGGCATGGGAACAGACTTCAGAAGGAACTGACCTCACCAACACCTTGGATTTACGGGCTTTAGAACTATTTCTAAATAGTTCTACAAATTTCTGTTGAGACAGATTTCTGCTCTTTAAGCAGCCTACTTTGTGGTACTTTGTTAGAGTAGTCCTAGCAAACCAATACACAAGTGAACAACCACCCATGTCATGGGCTATTTCAGGCTCATTTTCTTTTTTAATCCTTGCTCCCAAGACTGTTGGCCCCTGTTTCAGGCTGAACCAGCATGGCCAAAAGCCAGATTCAAATCTGGCTCTCCTGACCTTCTCTATACATTTCCCTTTATACACGGTTGCTGTGTAATGGCTGCTGGCAAAGGCTGGTGGCAAGGCAAAGGTTGGAGCAGCAATTCTAAAGATAGTTACATCCCCATTGTGCAATAGATTGGTTTCCGAAGGAATTGGTTCTTAATCGATCCCTTATAAACTCAGTGATATTTTAACTGCTCCCTACCAGTTTCCTATTTAAAGGAACCCCATGGGAGATCCTTTGTTTAGAACAGGGTCTCTTTGGATTGTGAGTTATCACCCGCTTCTCTCTAAATTTATTTGCTTCATGAGTGTAATTTGTTTTTTGTTAAAGCAGGCCTGCCTTCAATTCTGCACCTCTGCCTCTGCTGGCAGGGGCTCAGTGAACACTGGCTGTTCCTATTGTGGTTAGCGATGGTAATGAAGGATGCCCGTCAGCAGCACTGCCTTTTAAATACACGTGATGTCTGGAGTGATTTCCTCCCCTTTCATGCCATTTTGAGCATCCTCAACTTAAAATCATTGCTTGGGTAGAAAAGGGGGAAAACATTTTGTTAAATGCCAACATTTACCTATTAATTACTCCCTATTAGTGAACTCTGTGCTAATTATTATTTGAAATACCTAGGTGTTTGTAAATTAGCAGGTGTTTCATTTCCTTTTCTGAGTCTGCTTCAGGCTGTCTGTGCAAAAAGATTCCCCTTAGGGGATGCACATGGTTCACTGGAGAGGGGACAGCTATGGCCAGAGTGACTAGAATCTTACTATTTTAATAACAGCCTCTATTTGGGAATTCAGGGTTCTGAGTTGCCAGTGTTTTCAACTAGTTTCAAGATTCTTTCCTGCAAGTGTTTTTATTATTAACTAATTTGCTAATTTCACAAGCATCATCTGAGTTTCTACTAAGTGCCAGGCACTGTCCTTGAACCTGAAGATGCAGAGATGAAGAGAACTCTGCCCCTACTCTTTACAACCTCACCATCTAGTGAGAAGATAAATACGTAGGAGTCAATAAACACAATAATGTGATAAGTGCTATATTAGAAGGATGGGAAAAGGCTGGGAGCACAGAAAAAGAATTGCTACACTTTGATGGAAATGGCAGAAACCATTTCCCAGAGTTGGGTGGCATTATCACTAAATCTTGAAGGATGAGTAGGAGTAGGCCAAATTCATAATATGACAAAGGACATTTCAAGAAAAGGGGGTAGAGCACAATGAGATGCAGCTCTGAGAACCAGGTACTTGGAAACTGGTGGGTGGCTAGACAAGGAAGGTGATGAAGGAACAGCAGGAAGTGTATCTAAAATGATTTTCTGGGGCAAGATTACAAAAGAGCTTGGACATTATTCTCCTAGAAATAGGGAACCATTGGAGAGTTTTATCTTGGAAGGAATGGTGGCTCAATTAAATTCAGTGGCATGGAAGATGGCCTGAAATGTGAAGAGGCTGGAGACAAGGACTGAACTAGGAGACAAACATGACAGACGGAGGACTAAGCTAAGGAAGCGCCAGTGGAGATGGGAAGAAGAGCAATAATTTAAGCAGTAATATCAAGGTCAGATTCTGAAAGTCTGTCACTGGTAAGTGAGGGAGAGGAGTGGTCTGCGATGACTGCACACCTCAGGCTGGGCATCCAGCCTGATATAATCCTGATAGGAAGCTATCAGATTAGTGGATACTAATGGAAGTGGAGGATGCAGGCAGAAGAACACTCACACCCAGTATATTTAGAGTGCAGAAACTGCAAGGAAACTTCTTTAGAAGAGAGAAGTATGCTCACTTCTTCAAGGACAGTTTGGGACCTACTCGCTCATTCTGACCCAGCAGCTCTTAAAAAGCTGTACCTTTAGTCAAACAAACAAACAAATGAAATCTCTTCACGTTTGCTTAAAAAGGAAGCACTTTAAAAGAAGTCTTACCAGTCAACAAGGGAGAGATTTTTCAGTCGGGTTCTCAGTTACACATAACAGAACTTCCTCTAGCTACCTTAAGCACAAAAATAATTTATTAAAGATTTTGGGGAATTTCCTTCGTGGTCCAGTGGTTAAGAATCCACTGTATAATGCAGGGGACTCAGTTTCGATCCCTGGTCAGGAAATTAAGATCCCACATGCCTCAGAGCAAATTAAGCCTGTCAGCCAAAACTAAGACCCGACTCAGCCAAATAAATAAATAAACATTAAAAAAAAAATGGGGGGGGGGGTAGCTCAGAAAATCTCTAGAGGGGTCAGAAAGCCAGCCTTGGAGGTGACATGATGAGGAACGTTTGGACCATATTGATGTCTTCCTCGGAGATCCCACTGAAGGTTTGACACAGCGCAGATTTCACACTGCTGACAGTGGGACCTGGGAGCCTAAAACCCTGACTCTGCTGCTCCCAACAGCCAAGTGCCCCACAGTCTTCCTCATCATAAACTGGGTTACAGCCCCTGCTTCTTCATGCTACTCTTTCCCTAATCAGAGTTTCCCATCAGCATATCTGATTGGCAGAACTTGGATCTGTGAGTAGAAATAACCCAGTTGCAAGGACGACTGGAAAAGTGAGTGTCTACTTTTCCCCTGAGGGTGAGGGAGACTTGTAATGCAGAAAATATTCCAAATATAGGAAGGGTTTTACAACATGTGATTAGAAAACAGACATGCACTAACTTCAGAGGGCTACTGTTTTAAGAAGAAGCTAGTATTAAGGGTTCTCTTTCTCCTGGGTTTTGTGAATCACTTCTTTTGTAGACATTATAGCTTTTTCACTTTGTGCTGCAGTTCTTTGCCCCAGACTGGGAAACTCGCTATGGCAGGTGAGGTGTCATTTTTAGTTTCCTGTGCCGTAATGTTGCTGCCACACACTCAGGAAGAGCTCAATAAATGCATCCATCTCAAAGTCCATCAACTATAGAACTCTTTCTGCTTATTTGTTCAGTGAGCATTTCCTGTGTGCCTACTGTGTGTCCTGACCTACATCAGGCATTTCAGTGACTCAGCAGACATTGTGGACACACATATGCTTATGCTTACAGTCAACAAGGCCTTCTAAGCAAAGTGCACAGAGACGATGCCTGGTATTTGCTATCACGATGATAACCTATCATCATTATATGATTCATCGCAACTGGCCCTTAGGAAGTGCCGTTCCTAGTCATTCAAGGAGGTGATGGCTTTGCTTGCACTTCCCTCCACTGGCTACACTTCCTCGGTATTGGCTTCTATGGACCCTGCCTCAATAGAAAGAAATTAAATGGGAAATGGTACTGTTTCAAGAAGATATAAGGTAAGGATCTTCAAGACTATTTAGCCAGACTGTTTTTTTTTTTTTTCCTTTTTTAAAAATTTTTATGCATTTATTTATTGTTGGCTGCACTGGGTACTCACTGCTGCAAGGACTTTCTCTAGCTGTGGTGAGCGGGGGCTACTCTCTAGCTGAAGTTGCATGGGCTTCTCATTGCCATGGCTTTTGTTGTGGAGCATAGGCTCTAGGTATGCAGATTTCAGTAGTTGGAGCACACAGGCGCAGCAGTTGTGGCTTGTGGGTTTATATACCTCTGGGCATGCGGGATCATCCCAAATCAGGGATTGAACCCATGTCCCCTGAATTGACAGATAAAGGGTTCTTAACCACTGGACCACCAGAGAAGTCCTAGCCAGATTCCTTAAAATAAGGATTCTATTTTGTCTGTAGCAAATGAGGAAACAGACAAAGGATTAATCTCAAAAATATACAAGCAACTCCTGCAGCTCAATTCCAGAAAAATAAATGACCCAATCAAAAAATGGGTCAAAGAACTAAACAGACATTTCTCCAAAGAAGACATACAGATGGCTAACAAACACATGAAAAGATGCTCCACATCGCTCATTATCAGAGAAATGCAAATCAAAACCACAATGAGGTACCATTACACGCCAGTCAGGATGGCTGCTATCCAAAAGTCTACAAGCAATAAATGCTGGAGAGGGTGTGGAGAAAAGGGAACCCTCTTACACTGTTGGTGGGAATGCAAACTAGTACAGCCACTATGGAAAACAGTGTGGAGATTTCTTAAAAAACTGGAAATAGAACTACCATATGACCCAGCAATACCACTTCTGGGCATACACACTGAGGAATCCAGATCTGAAAGAGAAACGTGCACCCCAATGTTCATCGCAGCACTGTTTATAATAGCCAGGACATGGAAGCAACCTAGATGCCCATCAGCAGACGAATGGATAAGGAAGCTGTGGTACATATACACCATGGAATATTACTCAGCAGTTAAAAAGAATTCATTTGAATCAGTTCTAATGAGATGGATGAAACTGGAGCCCATTATACAGAGTGAGGTGAGCCAGAGGGATGAAGAACATTACAGTATACTAACACATATATACGGAATTTAGAAAGATGGTAATGATGGCCCTATATGCAGGGCAGAAGAAGAGACGCAGAAGTACAGAACAGACTTTTGAACTCTGTGGGAGAAGGGGAGGGTGGGATGTTTCGAGAGAACAGCATGTGTATTATCTATGGTGAAACAGACCACCAGCCCAGGTGGGAGGCATGAGTCAAGTGCTCGGGCCTGTTGGGCTGGGAAGATCCAGAGGAATCGGGTGGAGAGGGAGGTGGGATGGGAGACCGGGATGGGGAATTCATGTAACTCTATGGCTGATTCACATCAATGTATGACAAAACCCACTGAAAAATAAAAAAAAAAAGAAAAAGAAAAAAAAAAAAAAAATAAGGATTCTAGGCCTGGGAGAGAGGCTTAGCCTGTAGGTAACTCCTTCCCCATCTGCCTATCCCCAGAAGGTAGTCATCAGGGATGATCAGCCATCCAGGCCACCAGTTCCCCTGCAGCATAGGGAGCTGCCCAACACCTATCCCTTAACCCAGCAGAGCTGCTCCACCCAGGAAATCTGAATTACTGCTAAGGAAAGAAGGTCATTTATCAAAACTCTATTGCCACAAAGTTAATCATGATTCCAGTGGGCAGAATTGAGGCACTGGAGGATGGCCTCACTTCTCCAGCTTGAGTTTCAGGGTTGAGGTGTTAGGAGGTCCCACGGGGCTCAAGCTTGTTTCCCTAGAAACACAGGCAGAAATAATCTTCAAGGAAGCCCAGAAAATCTACTGTGACCAGGGGTCCAGGCCCAACCCTGCCTGATGACTTCATCAACTTCCTGCAGATTGGGGCAACTGGGTTTCCTAGAACCAAGAATATGGTAATACCCCTCACCCATGATGATGAGGGTCTCGATGCCCTTCTTCAGCAGTTTGCAGCAGGGCCTAGTGTGTGCTCTTGATCTGAAGCAGCATGGAACTGATTATATAGACTTTAGGCATATTGATATTAGTCACTTGCTCCCTACTATGCCATAGATTTCCATGCTGTAGGCTTCTGTGACCATGGCATTAATTTTTGGATCTAAGGCATCTTGAAATCAAATCTTTAAGCAATCTCATCTTAAGCTATTTTTATGTTTATGTTTACTTTCAACAAAGATGAATTGAAAATGCCTAAAGCTGCCCTCTCTTCTTAGACAACTAAAATGAAAAGTATATGATTTCAGACATTGGGAAATAAGCAGTAAGAGAGAGAGTCTGCTGAGAAAAGGAGAATCGAACAGAGGGAGCCCTCTGGCTGTCCCAGACTGACGCTGGGGAAGACCTTCCTAGGCAGAGAACAGAGACAGGAGTCCAGGGTAAGGTGAGTTGAGGAGATAGAGTTGGGAGTTTGGGAAGCCCAAGGCAGCTAGAATTCAGAGAGCAAAGTATCAGAGAAATAGACTTGCACACAGAAAGGGCTCCTGAGCTCTGCAGAGGGTTCCTCTTGCTGCTTTGGCTGAACACTGATCGGTGCTTACGTATGAGGGAGGTGGGCTTCCCCGGTGACCCTGACAGCAAAGAATCCGCATGCAGTGCAGGAACCCCAGTTCATCCCTGGAGAAGGGAATGGCAACCCACTCCAGTATTCCTGCCTAGAGAATTCCTTGGAGAGAGGAACCTGGCAGGTTACAGTCCGTGGGGTCACAGAGAGTTGGAAACAACTGAGTGACTGACAAATATATGAGGAAAGTAGTTTAGGTAGGAGAAAGAACCACTGGAAAAAAGCAGAAGAAACAACTCTCAGAGCTCATACAGGGCTGGGAATAGTTTATGTTCCCCCAAATTAGAGTGGAATGGGTTCGGTTTTCAGGAAGAGGATTCCAAAGAATATTGCCAAATTCAGTTCAATTCGTTCAGTCGCTCAGTCGTGTCCGACTCTTTGTAACCCCATGAATCACAGCATGCTAGGCCTCCCTGTCCATCACCAACTCCCGGACTTTACTCAAACTCATGCCCACTGAGTTGGTGATGCCATCCAGCCATCTCATCCTCTGTCATCCCCTTCTCTTCCTGCCCCCAACCCATTACAGCATCAGGGTCTTTTCCAATGAGTCAACTCTTCGCATCAGGTGGCCAAAGTATTGGAGTTTCAGCTTCAGCATCAGTCCTCCCAGTGAACACCCAGGACTGATTTCCCTTAGGATGGACTGGTTGGATCTCCTTGCAGTCCAAGGGACTCTCAAGAGTCTTCTCCAACACCATAGTTCAAAAGCATCAATTCTTCGGCACTCAGCTTTCTTCACAGTCCAACTCTCACATCCATACATGACCACTGGAAAAATCATAACCTTGACCAGACAGACCTTTGTTGGCAAAGTAATGTCTCTGCTTTTTAATATGCTATCTAGGTTGGTCATAATTTTCCTTCCAAGGAGCAAGCATCTTTTAATTTCATGGCTGCAATCACCATCTGCAGTGATTTTGGAGCCCCAAAAAATAAAGTGTGACACTGCTTCCACTGTTTCCCCATCAATTTTCCATGAAGTGATGAATTGCCAAATTAGCCGCATGTAAAAGATTGCCTGACCTGCCTCTTGAGAAATCTGTATTCAGGTCAGGAAGCAACAGTTAGAACTGGACATGTAACAACAGACTGGTTCCAAATAGGAAAAGGAGTACGTCAAGACTGTATATTGTCACCCTGCTCATTTAACTTATATGCAGAGTACATCATGAGAAACGCTGGGCTGGAGGAAGCACAAGCTGGAATCAAGATTGCCAGGAGAAATATCAATAACCTCAGATATGCAGATGACACCACCTTTATGGCAGAAAGGGAAGAAGAACTAAAGAGCCTCTTGATGAAAGTGAAAAGGGAGAGTGAAAAAGTTGGCCTAAACTTCAACATTCAGAAAACTAAGATCATGGCATCTGGTCCCATCACTTCATGACAAATAGATGGGGACATAGTAGAAACAGTGGCAGGCTTTATTTTTTGAGGCTCCAAAATCACTGCAGATGGTGACTGTAGCCATGAAATTAAAAGACGCTTACTCCTTAGAAGAAAAGTTATGACCAACCTAGACAGCATATTAAAAAGCAGAGACAGTACTTTGCCAACAAAGGTCCGCCTGGTCAAGGCTATGATTTTTCCAGTAGTCATGTATGTATGTCAGAGTTGGACTACAAAGAAAGCTGAGTGCCAAAGAATTGATGTTTTTGAACTGTGGTGTTGGAGAAGACTCTTGAGAGTCCCTTGGACTGCAAAGAGATCCAACCAGTCCACCCTAAAGGAGATCATTGGAAGTGTTCAATGAAGAGTTCATTGGAAGGACTGATGTTGAAGCTGAAACTCCAATACTTTGGCCACCTGATGCAAAGAGCTGACTCATTTGAAAAGACCCCGATGCTGGGAAAGACTGAAGGCAGGAGGAGAAGGGGACAACGAGGATGAGATGGTTCGATGGCATCACTGACTCAGTGGAGATGAGTTTGAATAAACTCTGGGAGTTGGTGATGGACAGGGAGGCCTGGCGTGCTGCAGCCCACCCATGGGGTCACAAAGAGTCGGACACGACTGAGCAACTGAACTGAACTGAACTGAACTGAAAAGATTGCCTGGTCCCACTTACCAAAGTTTAAAAACAAACCTCAAAAGGATCAGATGAAAGAACTATTAAACAAAGACATTAAAACAACTATTACATATACAAGTACATTCCATATACTCAAGAAGATAGTGGAAATCATGGACATGTTAAGGAGAGATATAAAAGATATTTTTTTAAAATCCAAATTGAACTTTTATAGATAAAAAATATTCCTAAGATGAAAAAAATATAATAAAAAATGTTAAGAGCACTGTAGAAGAAACATTCAGTAAGATGATAGAAGTATTCTAAATAAACTACAGACAGAACAGTTATTGAAAAAAATTACCAAAGTACAAATGAGCTGTGCAAGAAATTTAAGTAGTCTAATATATGTGTAATTGATGGCCATAAATGAAAGGACAAGGAAAGAGGAAGAAGATGTAGAAAAAATTTTTTTCAAAATTTGGTGAAAACTATTGACACAGACCCAAGTGTTAGAAAACGCCGCGGGAAGAAAGAGCCACCTCTAAGGACCAGTGGTGAAGGCCTTTATTGGGCGGTCGCTCTCGGGCAGAACTCCCGGGGAGGGGCGGGTGAGTGAGGAGACAAAGGGAGTCTGCGAGGAAGGAGAGGTGGGGAGAGGTTTTATATCAAGGCCAGGCGTCCAGGTCAGGTCCTTCTATATAAGGAAGAAAGCGCGGGCTACAGCGGCGGTGGGTGTCCAAGGGCTCTGTGTCCGTTCCTGGTAGTACCAGGCTGCAGGGGGGGGGGTCGGTCCCCGGAAGTTTAGCCAGCCTCCGGAACCTGTCTGCGGCACTTTTTCAGGGCAGGACTCAACACACCCGACCTTTCATCCCGGCCTTTTTGCTATAGGACAAGGGGCGCCGGTTCTCTCTGGCTTCTTCCTGCTGAACGGGGGCGGCGAGGGGTAGGGTGTGGCCGGGATGGCAGGGAGCGTCTGCCGCTAATTTTGTCACGGAATGTTTGTTGGAAGCCCTTGGTACTGCTGTCGCAACACCATCAGCTGGACCGTGTTGAGCCGTTGTTTGATAAAGGCCAAGAGCCTATTTAAGAGACAGGGCCCGAAAGTTAAGAGCAACAAGAGGATTATAAGTGGTCCCATTAAGGTCGAGAGCAGGGTGGACAACCAGGGGGAGTTTTGGAACCATGATCCGAACCAACCTTGCTGGGCTTCCCGTTCCCTCTTTCTGCGCTCTAGTCCTTCTCTTACCTTGGCCATGGATTCTCTTACTACCCCTGTATGGTCTGCGTAAAAGCAACACTCTTCCTTGAGGGCTGCACAGAGGCCCCCTTGTTGTAAAAAGATCAGGTCTAGGCCTCGTCTGTTTTGTAACACCACTTCTGACAAAGAGGTTAGGGATTTTTCTAAGGCCATCATAGACTTTTCTATTCGTGCAATGTCTTCATCAATGGCGACTCTCAGGGTGATCAGGCCCTGATGTTGCGTGGTGAGGGAAGCAATGCCCGTACCCGTTCCGGCTGCCCCCAGGGCGAACAGCGTTGCTAGGGTAATAGCCGTAACGGGCTCCCTCTTATGCCTAGGAGCTGGGGTGTCTCGGTCCCAAAAGTTGTAGAGGACCTCTTCTGGGTGGTATGTAATTTTGGGTACTACCACTACCATGACACAGAATTCCCTGCTCTGGTCAAAGACAGCCAAATGGAGACAGGGCGTCAGCCCAGTCTGTGAGCATACCCACCACCCCCCGATTTCGGGTATGACATATGTCTTATTGATGAAACTGGTGTCATTGTCAGTCTGGGCGCATAGGGTTTGTTTATCCATAGGAATCGTGCCTAAGCAGGTCCCCGAACCCCATACTTTTTTTATGGTAAGGCCCACCTTGCGATCTCCCCAAGAACACTGCGGTGGGTTGGAGAGAGAGGATAAGTTGTAGGTGGCATTTAAGCCCACAGCCTCGTAGTAAGGTGGGTGTGAGGTGTAACAAAGCCAGCAGGATTGGGTTGCATTAGGATTGAAGTGGTTGAGGGCCCCGTAGGTTTTTTTGATCAAGTCCCACAGGGGTTCTTGGGTTTCCAGTGGGTCTGTCCGGGTTAGCTGATCTCCCGGGGCCAGAGGCTGAGCCGACCCTTCGTCGTCCGTCGGTTGTGGCAGGACCCGGTCTGCGTGTTCTCTCAGCAAGGATCGTAAGAGGGAGAAGAGGGGGAGGTATCCCGCGAGTGGGGGAGCCTCTCCCTCTGGGAGGTGAGTCAGGAGGTAGGGCCTGCCGTAGAGCAGTTCAAAAGGGGTCAAACCTGTTTTGGAGTGTGGTGTGGTGCGAATGCGAGTGAGCGCCAGAGGGAGGAGGTCGACCCAAGACAGCCGCAGTTCTGAGGCGAGCTTGGTCAGGTGCGTCTTGATGATGCCGTTCACCCGCTCTACCTTGCCTGACGATTGGGGCTGATAGGGAATGTGGAGATGCCAGTCGATGCCCAGGGCCGTAGCCACCTGCTGGGAGATTTGTGAGATGAATGCAGGCCCATTGTCAGACTGGAGAGAGTTTGGCAACCCAAATCTGGGAATGAGATGGGTCGTCAAGACCTCTGCCACTGCCGCTGCCGTCTCTCGGGCCGTGGGGAAGGCCTCGACCCATCCTGAAAAGGTGTCTACTAAGACCAGCAGATAGCGGTAGGTTCGATGTCTGGGCATGTGGGTGAAGTCTATCTGCCAATCCTGCCTGGGCATATGTCCCCTTAGCTGGTGGGTCTCTTGTGGGGGTCGGAGTCCTCCTTGAGGAGAAGTGGAAGCACATGTTAGGCAGGAGCGGTGGACAGCATATATGGTCTGTCTGAGATGTAGGGGAGAAAAGACAGGGCTGAGAAAGGAAAAGAGAGCCCTTGGTCCGATGTGGAGGGTATTGTGGATTTGGGATATTATGGCCTTAGCCTGGCGCTCGGGAAGCACCGGTTTATTATGGAGTAATATCCATCCCGACGGGTGTCTCCGAGACCCTTCCTGTGCCAGCAAGGCTCTGGCTTCTTTGCTGGAATAATCTGGGTTGAGGGTGGATCTCAAAGCCAGCAAGGGCTCGGGGGCTTGTTGTAAGGTGATTTGTCGAGCCACTTGGTCTGCCATATTATTACCCAGAGCGACAGCATCTTGAGTATTTCGGTGTCCCTTGCAGTGTATGATAGCGACCTCTTTGGGCAGGGATAAGGCATCTAACAGTCGAGTAATGTGGGGGGCATTACAGATGGGGGATCCTTTAGTGGTCAGGAAGCCCCGCTCTTTCCAGATTGCCGCGTGAGAATGGGCAATCAAGAAGGCATATTTGGAGTCTGTGTAAATATTGGCCCTTTTTCCTTTTGCTAAATGTAAGGCTCTAGTTAGGGCTGTTAGTTCAGCCTTCTGAGAGGTCGTCCCGGCTGGCAGGGGCTGAGCCTCTAGGACTTTTCGGGTGGTTACCACAGCATAAGCCGCCCTTCGGTTCCCGTCGGGATCTCTCTTTGAGCTCCCATCGACGAACAAAGTTAGCTCTGGATCTGGTAGAGGTTCGGAAAACAGGTTGTGAGGTGGTTGCATAAGGACCTCTGGGCATGAGTGGGCTGGGGGGTTTGAGGAAAGGGGGAGGGAGGGCAATGAGGAAAGCGGGTTTAATTGTGGAGAGCGACCCACGGAAACTTGCGGATTGTCCAAAAATACCAGGTGAAACTGCTGGAGCCTGGATTTGCTGAGGTCAGATAGAAATCTAGAGGCTAGAAGATCACCAAGGCGATGAGGTGAGAAGATGGTCAGGGGCTGACCATGAATCAGCTTTTTAGCATCAGCGTACAATGTTGTCGCTGCTGCTAGTGCCCGCAGGCAGGGGAACCATCCCCTGGCTGTGGGGTCAAGTTGTTTGGATATGTAAGCAATAGGCAGCAGTTCAGGGCCAATCGGCTGCACCAAGGCTCTAAAGGCTATCCCTCCCTTTTCATCAGTGTATAAATGGTGGGGATAGTTGGGATTGGGAAAAAAGAGAGGGGGTGCAGCCAATAGGGTTGAGCGTAAAGCGTGGAAGGCCTGAGCCACTTCGGTGGGGGAAGACAGCGGTCCCGTGGGAGTCTCTTTAGCGGCGGCATATAGGGGTTTGGCCAGAGTGGCGTAATTTGGGACCCAGTGTCGGAAGAATCCCGTCAGACCCAAGAAGGACAATATCTGGTCTCCGTTGGCCGGAGGGCAGAGGGACCTGAGGAGGCTACACCGATCTGCTGTCAGGGCCTTAGTGGTAGGGGTGATTTGGAGGCCTAGATAGACAACAGAAGTCTGAGTCAGTTGAGCTTTGGATTGTGAGGCTCTGTAGCCCTGAGAACCGAGGAAATTAAGAAGAGTCGCAGAATGTCGTCGGGAGGTCTCTTCTGAGGGGCTGCAGAGGAGCAAGTCGTCTACGTATTGGAGAAGGGTGCTAGGACGGAGCGAGCATTTGGCCAGGTCCCGGGACAGAGCCTGCCCAAAGTAATGGGGACTGTCTCTGAACCCCTGAGGGAGTACGGTCCATGTGAGTTGTGTGGTCAGCTGGGTGTCGGGGTCAGTCCAGGTGAAAGCAAAGAGGAATTGGCAGTCGGGGTGCAGTGGGATGGTAAAAAAGGCATCTTTGAGGTCAATAACGGTGAAGTGAGAGGTTTCGGGAGGTATGGAAGAAAGGAGGGTGTAGGGGTTAGGAACAAGTGGATGGGCAGGGACCACCGCCGCATTGATCAGGCGGAGATCCTGCACTAGCCGGTAGTCTCCTGAAGCCTTTCGAACAGGGAGGATGGGCGTGTTACAGGGGGAGGTCGTGGGGATCAGGAGACCCTGTCCCATGAGGCGGTCGATGATGGGCTTTAGCCCCCTGAGGTTATGGGTAGACAGAGGAAACTGGGGCCGGGCTGGGAAACAGGTGGGGTCCCTTAGCCGGATGAGAACTGAAGGGTGGTGCCGGGCCACCACCGGGACTCGGGTGTCCCAGACCTCAGGATTAACAGAAGAGGTTGGAGGGTCAACAAGTAGCATCAGGAAGGCCCCTGACGTGGGAGCCGATTCTGGAGTTAGGTGAAGAGTGGCCTTTAGCTTAGCGAGAATACCTCTCCCCAAGAGAGGAGTAGGGCAGGAGGGGATGACCAGAAAGGAATGGGTGAATAGGCAGGAATCTAATTGACAGGATAGTGGTTGGGTCTGGAGCGGACACGAGGGTTGGCCGTCAATGCCCATAACCGAAACCTGGGAAGGACGTAAAGTGCCCCCGAAAGAGGGAAGGACCGAATAGGTAGCCCCCGTATCAACTAGAAAGTTGATAGACTTACCCGCTACCTGGAGCGTTACCCTGGGCTCGGCTTGGGTTATCGGGGTTCCCGAGTCTGGGCGGCGTCAGTCATCGTCGAAGCTCAGCAGCTCTAAGGCCGGAGGAGGGCAGGAAGTCTCCCTGGGGCGCTCTGGTCTCCGGCCCCTAGAGGTCGGGGCCCGAGAGGCCTGGGGACAGTTGCTAGCCCAGTGTCCTCGCTGTTTGCACAACGGGCACGGCTAGGAAGGAGGCCGCGGATTGGGGCACATCTTGGCCCAGTGTCCTTCTTGGCTGCACTTGAAGCAGGCCCCCGGAGGGGGTTTCGGGGCCCCGAGCCCGTCGCCGGCCGCAGGGCCGCTACCAAGGCCTGGGTTTGCTGGTTTAGGAGGCTTGCCTGAAATTCGGCCTTTTGCTTGAGCCTTGCCTTTTGACTGGCCTCAGCAGTTTCTTCACGAGCATTGTAAACCTTAAAGGCCATTTTTACCAGGTCTCGAATAGGGGTCTGAGGGCCGTCCTCAGCCTTGGCCAGCTTTTTTCGGATGTCAGGTGTGGATTGGGAGATAAAACGATTGGCCAAGGTAGCTGCCCCAATGGGGGACTCAGGGGACAGTCTAGTGTATTGAACAAGGGCCTCAGTCAGCTGATTAAGAAACATGGCTGGGTTTTCGTCGGGCCCCTGAGTCACCTCATCTAGTCTGAGGAGGTTTACAACCTTATGAGAGGACGTTTCCATCCCATCGAGAATGCATTCTATCATATAGCGTACCCGCAGCTGGCCGCCACCCCCTTCCTGGTAGTTCCAATTAGGGTCGGTGTCAGGAACTGCCTGAGCTCCCGGGGGACGCTCGGGGGAGGGGCTGGCGCAGTGACGCTGATCAGCCTGCGCCCTGGCTGCCGTCCAAATGGCCTGCCTCTCTTTGGGGGTGGTGGTAGACCCCAGGATGACATATACGTCCTGCCATGTTAAGGCGTAGGCGCGGGTCAGACTAGTAAACTGCTTAATGTACTGAGTGGGGTTGGAGGAAAAGGATCCCAGCTTGGCCTCAATCTGTGCTAAGTCTTGGAGAGAGAAGGGGACGTGAACCTGGGCCAGGCCGTCGGCTCCCGCTACTTGCCGCAGAGGGAGTAGCGGGGCTGGGGGAGGGGGAGGGGAGGCTCTTGGAGGGTTGCTATGGGAACCATCGTCTGCTACCAGATAGCCCTTGGAGCGATTGTGGGAGCTAACCGGAGAAGCGGAGGGAGTGACGGGGGAAAGGGGAGGGTACAAGATAGGGTAAGGGGCTGGAGGGTCTGGGGCCGGCAGTGGAATCTCGCGGGCGGGAGCAGGGACAAAAGGGGCCGGAGCGGAGGGGGAGGGGGCGGGAACTGGAGAGGAAGGGGTGGGGACAGCTGGAGAGGAAGGGAGGAGGGGCCACCAGATCTTTCGGGGGAACGGAGAAAGCAGAGGACTCAGAGGCGGGGGTAGTTGGGTTGGCCCGGGACGGTGGAGTCGGGGGGCCATGGTGAGTAGGATCTGGCTAGGAGCGCAGGTGGTGCACAGGGTGGGGCGAGAGCGCAACGCCCAAAAGGCCTGGACATAGGGGACCTCAGACCATTTTCCCGTTCTCCGGCAGTAATTATCTAAATCACGGAGGACGTTAAAGTCTAATGTCCCTGCGGCTGGCCATTGTGAGCCATTATCTAGGGAATATTGAGGCCAGGCCTGTGAACACAGAAAGGTGAGCTGCTTGGGGCGGATATATCCTTTTAGTCTTAGGGTCCGCAGGTTAGCCAGCAGGCACTCTATGGGGGTGGAGTATTGGGGATCGGGTTTGGAGGCTGTCAATCCCATGGCGACCACAGGGCGTGGAGGCAACCCCCGCCGTCCGAACGTCTTCGGACGAGTCAAGGGGAGCCGGAGGTCCGTGTAGTCGTGGAGAACGTCTTCTTTACGACTGCAGGGGCCCGGGAAGGCCGAAGCCGGAGGCCGGAGCCGGAGGTCTACTCAGCCGCTGGGGACGTCTCCCCACCAGCTGGTGACCGGGAGGGCCCAGTAAGTGTGCACCTGTTACGGGGCCCTAGGAGGTGGTCGCCAGGGAGGGCAGGCCCCAAAGCCGAAGGGACTTACCCCGTATCCTGCCATCCGGGGGGTTGGTCTGTCGCCTGGGTCCGGGGCTACCGCGGCGGTGGAGCTCGAGGGGGCCTCAACGGCGAGTGCCGGAGGGCTCTCACCTCGGCCCCACGTTGGGCGCCAGATGTTAGAAAACGCCGCGGGAAGAAAGAGCCACCTCTAAGGACCAGTGGTGAAGGCCTTTATTGGGCGGTCGCTCTCGGGCAGAACTCCCGGGGAGGGGCGGGTGAGTGAGGAGACAAAGGGAGTCTGCGAGGAAGGAGAGGTGGGGAGAGGTTTTATATCAAGGCCAGGCGTCCAGGTCAGGTCCTTCTATATAAGGAAGAAAGCGCGGGCTACAGCGGCGGTGGGTGTCCAAGGGCTCTGTGTCCGTTCCTGGTAGTACCAGGCTGCAGGGGGGGGGGTCGGTCCCCGGAAGTTTAGCCAGCCTCCGGAACCTGTCTGCGGCACTTTTTCAGGGCAGGACTCAACACACCCGACCTTTCACCAAGAAGTTCAAAAGAAGAAATATTACAAAAGTATAACAAGGCATATCAAAATCAGATTGCTCAAAACCCATGATAAAGCAAAAATCCATTAAAAGTGGAGATTAAAAAACAAAAAAAAAATATCACATGTGGAGGAACAGGATAAGAATCACAGGAGATTTCTCTTTGAGTACAAGATGAGGCAGAAGAAAGTGGAGCAGCATCTTTAAAATGCTTAAAGAAGAAAAACATCAACCTAGAATTCCGTAAATATTTAAACATTAAATAACACATATATAACTAAACCATGGGTCAAAGAAGAAATCACAAGGGTCCATATAAAGTATTTTGAACTGAAATAAATCTAGTGTAAGAAGAAAGCAAATAATAACAGTCTAAACCAATAAAATAAGAAAGAGAATAACAATAGATAAAATCAGTGAAACAAAAGCTTGTTCTTTGAGAGTATCAATAAAACTCATAAACTTCTACACAGATTGTTCATGACCAAAAAAAAGAGAGAAGACACCAATAACCAATATTAGAACAAGAAAGTGGATATCACACTATGGAATTAAAAAAAAAATAACAAAGGAATATTATAACCAACTTTATGCTAATAAATCCAGCAACTTAGATGAAAAGGTAAAAATTATTTTTAAAGGCATAATCTACTGAAATTCTCTTAAAAAGAAGTATATAATCTGAACAGTGTTAAGCTTATTAAATAAATTTCATTTGTAGCTAAAAATCTTTCCATGAAGAAATCTCCAGGCCCAGATGACTTCACCAGCAAGTTATGCCAAACATTTAAGGATGAAATAATACTAATTCTACACAAATTTTTCCTTTAAAAAATTGAATAAAAGTAGGAAGGAAGAATAGAATGTGTTACCTTACATGGCAAAGGGGACTTTGTAGAAGTAACTAAACTTAAGGATCTGAGGATGGAGAGACTAATCTGCATTATCCTGGTGGACCCAATGTAATCACTAGAGTCCTTTCACTTAAGAGAGAGTCAGCAGACTTAAAATGAGAGATCAAAGAAGATACTACACTTCTGGCTTTGAAGATAAAGGAAGATGATATGAGCCAAGGAATGCAGGCAGCCTCCAAAAGCCAGAAAATGCAAGGAGATTGATTCTGCCTTAGGGCCTCCAGAAGGAAGTCAGCTCTGTCAATACCTTGATTTTAGCTCAGTAAAATTCATCTGGGACTTCTGATCTCCAGAACTGTATGATAATAGATTTTTGTTGTTTTGAGCCAAAAAATCTGTGCTAATTTGTTAAGCAGCAATAAAAAACTGATATGATAAAGAGGGATCACTTACAACTTATTCTATGATGCCTGCATTACCTTGATAGCAAAACCAGACAATGATATTACAATAAAGAAACCACAGAATATAAACACTAAATGTCATTACCACATTTTAGCAAACCCAGTCTATCAATATATAAAGAAGATGATTCATCATGACCAAATGGAGTTTAACCAAGGAAAACTATTATGGTAATACTCCATTGTTTTTCCTACCTGCTCCATATTCATTGAAAAGACCTAGCCTCCAGCAATCCATCCTATATTGTCTTCCATCTTTCCCCATTCCACCCCTAAATTAGAATTTATCTGCATCAGTATTCTCTCCATTTCCTAAATACTTAAAGTACTTCCAGACGTTCATACCTTTGCCCACATGATTCCCCTGCAAACACCACCCACACTGACCCTCTCAATGGGAAACACTTATTCATCCTTCAGATCCTAGAACATTTATCTTCTGTTCTGAGAAAACTTCCCCTTCTGCCTCAAGCTTCTCTTCCCTATCTCTCCTATTTCTCTTACAACATGCTATTAAAACTTCCATTATAGGACTTTACTGTCTTTTATATTAATTTCTTTCTTCCTAAACTGTGAGTTCTACCAGGGCAAGAATAGTATTTACCTTTGGACCTTCAATGGCAAGCATATTGTCTGGCATGTGGGAGATTTTTCATAAATTATCGGTCAATAAGCACCTTAGCAGAGAATAGCTGACAGTCACTTGAGATACAGTCTAGTGCTTTACAGAAAGAGGCGATTACTCTAAAAGGAAGAAAAGATCCTCAGAGGGGCTTGGAAGAGTTCCAGAAACAAACACATCATCTTTTCCATTCAAAATATCATCATCTGACTTACATGTGTTCATAGTTCCACTATGTCCAAGCATTTATACATATAATATCCTATTTGGAGGTAATGAGGAAGGTGTGACTAATTCTACTTTTCTGATGAAGAAACTGAAGCTCAGAAAGGATAAATTATTCAACCAAGATTGTAGTATGAGATAGTAGATGAGCACAAGATCTACTTCCAACCTGGCTGACAGTTCCCTACTCTGACTTCTTTTGAGCATATGCCACAGTTGTCAACTCCTGCCTCAAGGAAGTAAAAAGTAATCGAGCCTTTGTGCTGGCCTCTATGTATCCCTTCTGATTTCTGAATTGCCCATCCTTTAGCTGACTTCCACCACAGGTCAAGGTGTTGGAAGTCTTCCTGGCCCTGTACCATGTTCCTCTTACCTCCAGACCGTCTAGGCATTGCTTTTACCTCCAACAAAGTGCTCAGCTCCCCTTACTTCTCTCCTCAAAATACTAGTAACAACAGAAAAAGAAAGTTTGAATCGAAGTTTAGTAGGTAAACCCATATAGTAGGCTAACAGCCCACTGAGTCTTTCCCATTTCACATCTTAGAAATCATCTAATCTCCCAGACACAGCCTACCAGCTCCAGGACGGTGGCGTCTTCCACCCTGGGGGAGTCAAGGGTCCCTGCCTCAAGCTAATGTGCCTGCAGGTAATCCCTTTATGCGTGTTTGCCCTGTATCTTAGCGCACTAATTTCCTCGGTCTGCCTTTCGGTTTTTATCATTTCTGCTTATGTATCTTCTTTACACATTCTGCTCAATTGTCTCCACATCCCCCTGAAACTTGGATAAAGTAGGTAAAATCGCTTTTGCTTTTGCCTCTACTCCTTACCTTGAAAACTTCCTTTAGATTGCCTCTTTTCCAATCCCATTACTCTCTGTCATCTGGAAAAGAAGCTGAATTCCCTTCCATAGATCATTTTTTCATTTGTTTAATGTCATATTTTAATTTCTTCCTCTTTGAGGAGGAAATTGCTCAGTTCCTTTATACCTTTGCAACATTTCTCAGTTTTGCATTTATTTTAGTTATTACCACAGATAGCATGCTTAGAAAGATGCTATCTCTACGGAGTGGCCTTTGGTCTCCAACAACCAAGAAGAACAAACAATAACCTTTGTGTAATGCTTTCCAGTATGAAAATTGAGTCACCAAGTCCGAGGACACAAGCAGAGAGGGCTTTAAGCCTCATAAAATAGTAACAGTAATAACAATGTCTGACAAAGTGATAAACTTTCACATACACACACTGTCCACCTGATGGCCCCCCTCAACCTTTAACAACCATATAAGGTAAGCAGGGCAGGGCAGTTTCCAGCAATAATAAAAAGAATTACTTATTCCAGTGGTATGTGCTCACAGAGGTTTCTGCTTTTTTGTTTTTGCCATTTTGCATGTGACCTGGTGTTTTGGGGCCTGCCTTCTCCTTCAGAAAGAAGGATTGACTTGGTTCAAATTCTTACCTATGCCCTCAGAAAATTTATTCACTTTTTCCAAGGTTTCTGTCAACTCCAAGAAGTTTATGTCTTCATAGCTTCTTTTGACTCTAACTTCACGTCATTTCTCAACTCTTGTTCTTATACTAACTCATACAGTTCTGTGCCCTTTAACTGATCCAGACATGGGTGGAGCTCAGCCCTCTTCTTTAATTTACAAACACACGCACACCCAATGTGTGTAAATAAGGAAGGTTGTATTAAGGGTTTGGGAAGAAAGAGGAGTGAGTTTTTTACACGAAAAAATAATATAGAACTTCTATACTGGACATTAGATCTCCCTGTTCTAATCTTCCTACCCAGAGAGTAGGCCACCTGCTCTCACCTCTTTCCTCTCTCTTCCCCGTGCTACATTCTCTTCCCATCCCCCAAATTCTATGGGAGAATCAACTAACATGTTTTTACCAGGTGTCAAGTTCCTGTTGTCAAATTCTCATCTTTTGCCCCAAGCAGTTTTTTTCCAAAAACAAAAACAAGAGGAAATCTGGAGATAACCATGAAGACCATCTTTTTGAATTACAAATATAAACAAGAGGCTCAAAAGCTTTCTGTGACTTCCTGGGACTAGAGACTTGATATCACTTTCAATCCTCTGTCAATGGAAAGACAAAAAGCCTCAGAGACATAACTTTCCAACAAAGCTCCCGGTGCCAGGCTTTGGGCCTATTTTAAGATGCAATCAATTGTGTGTCAAACATTTTGGGGAGAGAGCATGACATTCTCCACTCAGCTTCATGAGGTGTTTATGAAATAAAATTGTGATGTGTGACCTACTTGATACTTGTCTCATGTTGGTACAGGATTGGGGGTGTTGCCTCAGGGAGTGTAAACACTAATGTTACTTTGCTTCCACTGTGTGTGATACTTACTGAGTAATACAAATAAAATTACTTTCTGTTTCAGTAAAAACCCAATTTAAAGACCTTCTCTGTTTTTCTCCTTCCCTTTTGTATTGTGTTTATATACTACTCATTCCTTTTATTATAATGTGATTTGGTCTTGTTTTCCATCAATCGATATTTTCCAACAGTAATTTAAAAAAACTTTTTTTCAAATGGTAAACACTCACTAAGAGTTCTACCCCTGTATTGTATTTCTTTAGCCTGGACAGAGCCTCAGGTTGCATTTTCTGAGTAAACACAACACACATTAAAGCACTCCACATAATCAGTACCTGGGGATCCACACACCACCTCATCACAACCTCTTGTGCTATCTCCAGATACATGTCCCCATGTCCAGATACATGAGGACGTCCAGGAGGGGTAGGACTTGAAACTAAAGAGGAGATCCCAAAGCTGCCACTGAGAGAAATGTATCTAGTCCTGAAACCAGGCAACTCAGACTGGGACTTGAACCCATGGTCTTTTAACTGAGATCACACCTGGTTCCAAGACTTAATGAAGCTTAGGCTCTTGACATCTCATCGCAGAAAGAATTCTGTGAGAAAAATTGACAGGTAAGTGGATTTATTTAAAAAGAAACACACTTCACGGATAGAGTGTGGATTATCTCAGAAGGCGAGAGAGGCACCAGGGTAGGGAGTTATCAGTTTTTATTCTTGTTGCTGTTCCTAAGTCTTGTCCAATTCTTTGTGACCCCATGGACTGCAGCACACAAGGCTTCCCCGTCCTTCACTATATCCCAGAATTTGCTCAAATTCATGTCCATGGAGTCAGTGATGCTACCTAACCATCTCATACTCTTCCGCCTTCTCCTTTTGCCTTCAATCTTTCCCAGCATCAGAGTCTTTTCCAGTGAATCGGCTCTTCGCATCAGGTGACCAAACTACTGGAGCTTCAGCTTCAGCATGAGTCCTTCCAAGGGATATTCAGGGTTGATTTCCTTTAGGACTGACTGGTTTGATCTCCTTGCAGTCCAAAAGACTCTCAAGAGTCTTCTCCAGCATCAAAATTTGAAAGCACCGATGCTTTAGTGCTCAGCCTTCTTTATGGTCCAATTCCCACATCCATACATGACTACTGGAATAACCATAGTTTTGACTAGACAGACCTTTGCTGGCAAAGTGATATCTCTGCTTTTTAGTATGCTGTCTAGGTTTGTCATAGCTTTTCTTCCAAGTAGCAAGTGTCTTTTAATTTCATGGCTGCAGTCACCATCAGCAGTGATTTTGGAGCCCAAGAAAATAAAATCCATCACTGCTTCCACTTTTTCCCCTTCCTATTTGCCATGAAGAGATGGAACTGGATGCCATGATCTTAGTTTTTTTGAATGCTGAGTTTTAAGCCAGCTTTTTCACTCTTCTCTTTCACCCTCATCAAGAAGGTCTTTAGTTCCTCTTCACTTTCTGCCATAAGGGTGGTGTCATCTGCATATCTGAGGTTGTTGATATTTCTCCCAGCAATCTTGATTCCAGCTTGTGATTCATTTAGCCCAGGATTTCACATGATGTACTTCGCATATAAGTTAAATAAGGA
This sequence comes from Muntiacus reevesi, assembly GCF_963930625.1. Lineage (NCBI taxonomy): Eukaryota > Metazoa > Chordata > Mammalia > Artiodactyla > Cervidae > Muntiacus > Muntiacus reevesi. The sequence continues at coordinate 65,985,397 of NC_089249.1, forward strand.
GATTGACAATGTACAGATTTGTCATATTCCTTTCCCAATTTTGAACCAGTCAGTTGTTCCAAGTGAGGTTCTAACTGTTGCTTCTTGACCCACATACAGGTTTCTCAGGAGACAGGTAAGGTGGTCTGGTATTCCCTTTTCTTTAAGAATTTTCCACAGTTTGTTGTGATCCATACAGTCAAATGCTTTATCATAATCAATGAATCAGAAGTAGATGTTTTTGTTTGTTTTTCATTTATTAGTTGGAGGCTCATTACTTTACAATATTGTAGTGGTTTTTGCCATACATTGACATGAATCAGCCATGGATTTACATGTGTTCCCCATTCCGATCCCCCCTCCGACCTCCCTCCCCATCCCATCCCTCTGGGTCTTCCAAGTGCACCAGCCCTGAGCACTTGTCTCATGCATCCAACCTGGACTGGTGATCTGTTTCACCCTTAGTAGTATACTTGTTCCAATGCTGTTCTCTCAGAACATCCCACCCTCTAAAAAGATGGTAACGATAACCCTATATGCAAAACAGAAAAAGAGACACGGATACACAGATCAGAAGTAGATGTTTTTATAGGTGTGGGTAATTTCCTAGGCTAATGAGTAGCTGATGCATTCCAGCTATTTGAGGGAAGGGGTGGGGATTTCTAAGAATTGGGCCACTGTCCACGCTTTGACCTTTATGGTCAAACTCTGAGCTGTCACGGCATTGGCGGGTGTGTCATTTGGCTTTGCTGATGTGTTAAAATGAGTGTACACCGAGGCTCAAGGTCTAGTGGGAGTCAACTCATCAGCCATCTTGGACCTATTTGGTTCTAATCAGTTCGTGCCATGTCCTTGGCCAAGGTCATTCCTTTAAAGGTTGTGCCCTGTCCCCTTCCCTCCTGTTTCAGAAGGACTGGGAAACTGGGCAGGTTACCAAGATAAAGTCATCACCGTCATTTGACATTTTGTGAACAACCACTATGTATTGGGCATTGTTTTGAAGGCTGCAGAAAACAGCAATGACAAAATTAAACATAGTTCCTACCCTTATGGAGTTTATAATCTAGTGATGAAGACAGATCATAGTTAAATAATCCCAGAAATGATTATTACTAATAATGGTACATGCTGTGAGGAAAAGGTACAGAGGGATTTAAGGATGCACAATAGTGAGCCCTCATGAGTCTGGGAAGTCAAAAGCATCACTGAAGGAGTGGCATTTAGGCTGAGATCTGAAGGATGAGTTGGCTATGCGAAAGATAAGTGACAGAGAGAAAAGATCTCAAAGAGGAAGGAAATCAACACACACTGAGTAGCCCTGCAATCAATAAGTATTTATTAAGCACCCACTATATAACTGGCATTTGGAATACACTAGTGAACAAAAAGGCAAAGTTCCCTGCCCTTACAGAGCTTACATTTTTGCAGAATGTGAAAGCAGAGAGCACACGGGTGAAAACTAAGCAATGCTAATCACCTCGGTGTGACTAAATGTAAACAGGAGAGTTTGGAAATTAGGTTGCAGATTACAAAGTCTTTCATCACATGGTGGACCATGAGATCACAAGGGCCCTACCTCCCTGGATTCTGTAAAGGCAAGGGCAGCATCTCACTCATCTTTGTGAGTCGAGCATATGATACAGTGCCTGACTGCTGGCAGCTGCTCAGCACATGAGTGAACGAATGACTGTAGACAGGCCGGTGAACAATGAGAAATACATTTAGAAAGATAATCTGTGGTATAAGGGAGATAAATTAGGAGCTCAGGGTTAACGTATATACACTACCATAGTATATCCAATGTAGATAAACATATACACACACATAGATAAACAACAAGGACCTACAATACAGCACAGGGAACTATATACAATGTTTTGTAATAACCTACAATGGAAAAAATTGAAAAGAATATATATATTCTTTTTCAGATCTCTTTGCCGTACACCTGAAGCTAACACACATTGCAAATTACTGATTTCAATTTTTATAAAGAGATTGAAAAAAAAGATAATCCTCAGTGTAATACACAAGATGGGATTGAGCCAAGACCAGTTAAAAGGAATTGCAATTAGACAACTGCAAAGATAAAAGATCAGTAGTTGCCATATGTGTTTGCCTGTTTATTTATAAATTGTATCCATCAGTACCACAACACTGATACTGTATAGTCATTAATAAAACACAAGTAAAATAGGAATTTTGTTATTTTCTTCCTCTCCTTCAGTGGAGATTGTCCTGGAGACTAGTGCTCTGGATGATGAGGATTGAACACAAATAGAGACAAAGGAGTTGGAGAAGGGTGTGTTTGAGGACAAGTAGGGGTCTGCTTTCCACACAGCCCACGAGCTGGACAGCAACTAATGAGAAAGATCATGTGTGGATAGACAATGGCACTGAATTGTTGCTCCAACAAATTCTACTATCTGACCCACATGAAAGAACTTGGTCAGACACATCTCTTCCAAGATTAGTTGGTATTTGGCAGGATAACCTGGGAGTGTTAAGAAGAGAAAAGGAGAGTTGTCTAAAAGAAATGTTGTTGACAACAAAGCAAATCCAGGTGCCTGCCTTCTGCAGAGGGTGTTTACTGACCTGATCTACTGTGAGTGGAAATCTCACCTGGGGCCTCAAGCCATGAAATCAGTTTACAGTTTATCCCCTTGAGTCATGAAGCCAAAATAGAGAAGCCTCTAACGAAGTGAAGTCGCTCAGTCGTGTCCGACTCTTTGTGACCCCATGGACTGTAGCCTACCAGGCTCCTCCGTCCATGGGATTTTCCATGCAAGAATACTGGAGTGGGTTGCCATTTCCTTCTCCAGAGGATCTTCCTGACCCAGGGATTGAACCCCAGTCTCTCTCATTGTAGGCAGACGCGTGTACCATCTGAGCCACCAGGGCAGTATGACCAAAATAGAGAAGGGAGAGGCAATAGCCAGAAGGCCTACCACACTGATGATTCATCCACTCTTATCTGCCCAGACTCACACTGTCCATCACCTACCCTGGTAATGATGATCACTACCATTTATTGAGTACTCACCATGTGCCAGGCATTGACCTAGAAAACTTACATTGAGTTAATGCTCACAGCAGCCTTGTGAAGGAGACATTTTGCTTTCCCTGTTCTCATGTGTATACAAGGAAAGTGAGAATTAGGAGCAATGACACTGTACCACCAGTACTTGTCCAAACTGAGATTAGAACCCAAATACATCTGACTCTGTTCTTCCTGGGTGGCTCAGATGGTAAAGAATCTGCCTGTAATGCCAAAGACCTGGGTTCAATCCCTGGGTTGGGAAGATCCCCTGGGGGAGGGCATGGCAACCACTCCAGTACTCTTGCCTGGAGAATCCCCATGGGCAAAGGAGCCTGGTGGGCTCCAGTCCATGGCGTTGCAAAGAGTCGGACATGACAGAGCAACCAAGTCCAGTACAGCACAGCAGGTCTGACTCCAACTGCATTGGTTTCCACTATACCTGGGAGCCACAGGCTCTGGTCCCAACCCCCTTTCTGGGCTCATCAATCCCCGTGTCTGCCCTCTCAGGGGCTATTCTCTGCCGCACTAAATTTCCTGCTTCTCCCTTGCACACCATCCTCTCCATCGTGCTTCTCAACTTGTATGAATGCTATGAGTCCACAAACCACATTTTGAATAACAAGGACCTAGAAACTGACTACAAAGGCAGAATCTCATTTCTGCCCCCCCTCCCCCCCACGCCCCAGACCTACTGAATCAGAATCTTTTAACAAGATCCCCAGGGGATTTATACATGCATTATAATTTAAGGAGCACTGATCTCAACCCGAAACATCCTTTCCTTTGTTCTGCACCATACGACTCTTCACTCAATATCATTTGAGCATTTACTACGGTGCCAGGCACTGTTTAGAACTAAAGACACAAAATCAAATTAAATATGAGGCACAAACTTAAGATGATGATAATGTATTCATGAGAAAGATATATAATAAATAGCATTTTTTAAAGGTGAGTACTATGAACAAGATAAGAACAGGATGAGTATCTTATATATCTAACTCTAAGCACCATCATAATATCAGATACTAAGAAAAGGCTCAATGATATTTCTGGAAGAAAATAAAGGAGGGAAGGTAAAAGACATAAAAGGAAGGAAGGGAAAATGATAGAAGGCATTGCACTAAACTGTAATTTCTAGGGAAATCTCTGGCAGTCCAGTGGTTAGGACTCTGTGCTTCCACTGTAGGGGGCACGGGTTTGATCCCTGGTCAGGGAACTAAGATCTCACAAGCCACGCTGTGTGGCCTAAAATACATAAATAAACTGCAATTTCTAAAATGACAGCTTGGACAAGATATTCTCATCAATGACTTCCCATGGGGTAGCTTCATTTGGATGTGTGGATATATCCCGATATTAAGGTCACTGCAACCCCAAACCCACCAAACTCTCCTTCTCTCAAATTAGCCTGCTGCTGCTGCTAAGTCACATCAGTCGTGTCCAACTCTGTGTGACCCCGTAGACAGCAGCCCACCAGGCTCCCATCCCTGGGATTCTCCAGGCAAGAATACTGGAGTGGGTTGCCATTTCCTTCTCCAGTGCATGAAAGTGAAAAGTGAAAGTGAAGTCGCTCAGTCATGTCTGACTCTTTGCGACCCCATGGATGGCAGCTTACCAGGCTCCTCTGTCCATGGGATTTTGCAGGCAAGAGTACTGGAGTGGAGTGCCATTGCCTTCTCCCAAATTATCCTAGAAATCTGGATTTATCCTTAATGCTTTCTTCTCCTTTAATCTTATAAAGTTATTAAAATTGCTATTATTCTATTCATTCATATATGAGCTATTCAGTGTCCAATGTATACTCTGAGCAGGAGTTCAGGGGATGAAAAGATCATATCTAGCTGAAGTGCTTGCAGAAGTTCTCATGAGTCAGGGGGTCAGAGTGTGTGGTCAGACAGAGATCTAAATATTGGTGCAACCACTTGCTAGTTTTGATCCTGGGGCAGGTTCCTACTCTCTTTACTCCACTGTCTGTAAAAGAGGATAATGATATTACCTCACAGACCTAGAGGAGGAATCAATGAGGCATACACCATTGCTATTATTATGATTGTGTGGAGCAGGGTGGGATATGAGCATTCAGTCAACAACATAACTTACAAAGAGAGAAGAGGAAAGAGTGGAGACCTCTTGAGGGACGGGTGAGCCATCTGCTTGGCCTGAAATCCAGGGTATAGAAGAATTAGAGGAAAAAAGGCTAGAAGCACTGCTTGGGGTTCCATCAATGGAGCACTTCAATACCAACTCAAAAGATCTGTGGTGAATTCAAATAATAACGAAAAATACCAGAAGTTTCTAGAACGGGGGGGGGGGGGGGCGGTAAGGATCAAAATTTGCTCTGTCTTGATGTGTGGGAGGAGAATGGCAAAGATGGAGAGGGAGGAACCTTTACCTAGAAACAAGGTCATCAAGAGGAGACCCTGGCTTGCAGGAAGACAGGTGTCAACTCACTGAGATGAAGTTGGCAGTGTATCCACACAGAAACATCTAGAGGCAGATGGACAAGCTGGTGTTGTGTTCAGGAAATGTTTGGGCTGGAGGGAGGAACTTGGAAGACATCACTGAATAATAAATACTTTTGAAAATAACAGTTAAAACCAGCAACATGGGTAAATGCCTTGAGGGAGTTCAGGCTGGGGAGGAGGGCTTCTTAGAAAATATACCCTGGGGGAAGGCAGGAAGTAAGAGGAGTCAGAGAAGCCAAGAGAACTGGGATTTGCAGAATCCTGGAATTAAAAGAAAGGCTTCAAGGGCTATCCTTAGTTGTCCAGTGGCTAAGACTCTGTATTCCCAATGCAGGGGGCCCTGGTTCAATCCCTTGTCAGGAAACTAGATCCCACATGCTGCAACTAAGACCCAGTGCAGTCAAATAAATAAATATTTTTTTAAAAAAGCACATGCTTTATGTATTTAAAAAAGAAGAAAAGCATCAAGCCCTGCATATAAGGACTGAGAAAAGGATTTCGTGGCAAAGACAGGCACAAGTGACATTCAGCAAGACAGCTCACCAACTAGGGCATCCTTGGTAGTCTCTGCAGCCTATTGCAATGTGAGGCTGCTAGAAAAACTTGATGAATATTGGCCACTTGAAGAAGCTGCTGCACCTTGGGCTGAATGCACTCAGCAAAGCAGGCTGCGTCCATTGCCAGGGTCTACCTCCTGCAAGGCTTCTTAGCCGAGCCTGGAAAGGAGACTGGTTACTCTGACTTGAAGTGGTGGTAGGAGGGCTTTACCCCCCAAAAGAGTTGTTTCTTTAATCATATTCTCTAAGACCTTGAGGATTCAGTTAACCCCTTGCTTGCCTTCAGACCATCTAAGTCAGATAGAAATTATCTCCCTTTTAAGAAGTTCCAAGGGTAATTCCTCAACAACTTCTGGTGGTCTGTTACAGTCTCTGAAAATTCTTACCAAGATCAACTAGAAAATAGGCCTTTGTGACCCAGAGTTTCCAAAAAGCTCACTTGGCAAATTGAGTAATGAGTCAACTGATAGGAAAAATAAAGTCAGAGATTGACCAGTTTCTGGAAACATGGGGTGCGGGGTCACTGGAGGCTGAGGGAGGGGTTTGTAAAGGGGATACAGAGGCCAGCATCCTGGAGAGTGCACTCTAGGGCTCTAACTTGGGAAACTGAGAGGCTCTGTCATGCACAAGAGCATCAGAAGCATGAAGTACAAAGGAGGAATTGTGTGTGCCCTGAGAATAAACTCGAATGAAATTATTCACAAGGAATGATTGCCACAGAGGTCCTGACATTAAAGTTGCTCCATTTCTTGGTGTTTAGGACTGATAAACTTTGAGAGGAGATAATAGTGCTCAAAGACAAAAGACTTCAACTTTACATCAAGTACGGATGGATGCTCGACAGAGGAAGACAAAGTGGGTGGGGGGACAAAGAGGTGCCATGCAGAAAGAAGTAGATTAAAAATATATGCTCACTGGGCTTCCCTGGTGGCTCAGTGGTAAAGAATCTGCCTGACAGTGCAGAAGATATGGGTTTGATCCCTGGTCTGGGAAGATCCCACATGCCATGGGGCAACCAAGCTCATGCAGCAAAACTACTGAGCCACAACTACTGAGCCCACACGCCCTAGAACCGTGCTCCACAAAAGAAGCCACCACAGTGAGAAGCCCACACACCGCAACCAGTGAAAAGCCCTCACGTAGCAACGAAGATCCAGCATAGCCAAATATAAATAAATAAAATGAATTAAATATATATATATATATATGCTCAATGTAAGTAAAGAGATAGTGCTCATAGTCAAGTTATGGGAAATAGTATTTTATCAGATTAAACAAATAAATTTAGTCATTCAAACACTTATTGAGCAGCTCCTAGGTGCCAGGCACTAGGCTGGGCAACAAGGCAGACAACACATCCCTCTGAGAAGTGTACAGCCTGCTGAGGGAGACAAGAAACAGCAGAAAAGATGCTAACAGAGGCAGGAACATGGTGCTAACAGAGGCAGGGGAGACTTCACCAAGAGAGAAAGAGAAATTTACAAGAGCAGCACAGAGGCACTGTCGCACTTCTGAGGACTCTGGTTTGAGCTACATGTAGCAGCCTTGCAGACTGAATGTTCATGAATGAAAATAGTCTCTATTGAGTGATCTAAAATGTCCCTGTAGTTAGATACTTTGCTGAGACACAAATTTGAATGGTCTGCTAGGAGACCAGAGTGTACTTGCCAGCCATTTACTGGTGAATGGATCACACCCCACACCTGGCATTTGTGCCCCAGCACAGCTTACCTCTTCTCTTCTCATTGGTAATTCTCACACTGTGATTAACTTTTTTTCCTTTGCAGAGTCAGAGAAATATGGAGTTAATAAGGTATAGATGTAATGAAGTAAAAAGTTTATTTTAATGGCAAAATTTATTTAAGAAGCTTTAGATATTACCTTGGCACCATATTTATAGAACCATTAAGAGTCTAAAAAAGATCCCTTACATTTTTCAGTTACATTTTACTGCTTTTTATAGTGGAAATTATATGTCATGGTGATATTCATGATTCTGGAGACTCATGAAGGTCATGGATGAACCCTTTGAGAATGTCAGGGGTCCACGTCTGTGAATGAATTATATTTTATTGGCACTCTACTGGATATAACATGCTCTCATTTTAAGTTGGAAAAATAAGATATATTCTCTTTTATATGATTTTCTTATAATTTGGAGAAGACTACTATTGCTTTTCCCTGTTTATGAAGGCTCAGTATGTATTACCAGAAGACAAAGAATATTTATCCACAAAATTTTAGCCTGACAAACCAACAGAGATAACTAAATTCCCCCAACTGAATGCTTTTCCCTTAGTCTATTTCCTGTAACTTAATAACCACTGAAACTTCAATCTGGCCCCCTCCCCAAAATACCTCAAACTTAACAAGACAACACACAACCTCAATCTGCTTCCACTTGTCACCTTGTTTTGGCTATTAGGATCACATGTACTTAATTGCTGAAGCTGGAAAATTTAGACTCTTCTCTCAATACCTAATCAGTTACCAAGTCAATGGATTTGACCTCTTAAATGACTCTCAAAACCAGCTGGGTCTCTCCAGTCCCATAGCACTGGCCTAGCTCAGACCCAAATCCTCTGGCATCACAATATCCTGACACAGTGCCTCTAACCTGAGAGTAATTTTTCTCAAAATGCAAATCTTGCATTCATTAGTTGCCACTGAAGATAAAAATATGGTCACATCAATAACTGGTTCCTGGCCAGTGAGTCTGATGCCCATGGGTCTACACATAACACTGAGAACATCATTGATTGTGAGCTGCTTATCTTCCTAATTATGCTGTGTTCTTTCATACCTCCATGCATTTTTGTATTTATCCAATTCTTGTGCTGCATGGCCTTTTCACTCCTGTACTCTTGGGGAATTTCTATCACACCTTCTAGATTCAGTTCAAATGCCACTGCTGCAGGAGAGCCATGAGCAAACCTCTCAGCAGCTCCCCTATCTGGGCTCCTGCGGCCCTGAAAACATGCTACTAAGGCAAGCGTCACAGTTTACAGCAAGAACGTGGTAACAAAGTTATCTTCTCCAGTGGCCCACAAGCTCTTGTCTTTGAATCCTAGTATTTAGCAAAATGCTGGGCTCCAGCCACACAATCAGTGTTCGCTGAAGAAAAGGACCAGCGATTGAAATTGGGGGTTACATGGTAAAATGAGAGAAGCCTGTTATCAAAGGGCAAAAACTACATTTTTTTGTTAACTTTAAACTGACTCAAGGTGCCAGGAAAGTTAAAATAAGGATAGGGTACTTTTAGACCTCAACTGACTTTTAAATTACTCATCTGTCCTTAGCTAAAGACTAACGCTAATCAGAGTCCTGTGCAGCCTAAGTCAGAATATTTCACAGCTGGACACTAGATCCAACAAATGCTCAATGACCATGAAAGAAATACTTAAAAAGAAGGTATTGGCTTTAAAAAAACAAATCGGAAAAAAATGCGCAGTAAAACCACTTGCTTCCCCCCCCCCCGCCGTTTGGCATTTTAGAGCACGGTATCAGACACAGGGCGTCATACTGTGTACAATGTCAATATCTGTGGTGGCAGTTTCCACGGACAAGCTACTGTGATGCTTTTTTTTGTTCACTCATTCATTCACTCACAGAAACTGCTGAGCAGCTACTGCGGGCCAGTCACCATGGCAAAAGCAAAGGAAAGAACAGGTCCCTGAGATCCAGGATTTCTACAGGACAGATGGATTACTACAAATGGCCCCGGGCTTGTATCATTAAGCAGTTACTATTTAAATCCAGCCCGGTTCCAAAAATGTTCTCAAGTTCTCCTTGTACTTAACAGGTCACAAGTTACCTTGGGTAACCTCAAGAAGGCTGCTAAGCATTCTAATGCAGCCAGTCTGTATCGCAAGGCAATAACCTGTCTCGGGACACATCTACATTCAAAATGCAGCGTTTAGGGTAAGTTCACTACTGCTCTGATCTCCCAATGGGTAGAGGTTTGCTGAAAGACGCTTTTCTAAGGAGGAAAAGATTTGGATGAAGGCAGATGATGAGTGAAGCTGAGTTCGAGCTTCAACTAAAACTCTTGGCGTGTTAGGGCACGGAAGAATTCTCTGGATACCCTCACCATGGAGAGTGGTGGAAAGAAACGCTTCCAGGGCAAACCCAGTCAGGGAAAGACGTAAGTCCACTGCATTTAGCACCATACTGGGGCCCAGACTTCGGCCTTCTTCAAGGTAAATACTAGGGGAGCTCAAGCCTAATTCTTAACAAACTACATTATAAATGACGGGCCAATCTCCGATATAGCTGCTCCCCTTACCCTTAGGCTGCCTCAGAGGTTCACTGCCGGGTTCCCACCCAGACTCTGGACAGCGCCCTGCCCTTCTCGGAAACACCTACCCACCCCAGGAAGGGTCCCCACAACCCCCGAGCCCACCCCAGGAGAACCACCCACTGCAGCCCCGCCCCGCCCGGGCCCCACGTGTCCGGCCCCACCCCGGCGCTGGCGGCCCTTTAAACACCTCCACCCTTACACAGTACCCCCCCACCCCGACCCGAACGGCAGCCGGAGAGGGACAAAACTCATGGCGTTCCGCCAGCTTCCTCCGCGGATCTCGTCCCGGACCACCCGGCCCGTGGGGCCTTCCACCCTAGGTCACAGCCCTGGCGGCCCCAAGCCCGCGGCGGCCCGGCCGAGGAGTGTCGCTGCGGCCCAGCTGCGGGGCGGGGCCGGCGGGAGCGCAGGTCTCCGCCGCTGCCACGGCTGCCTCCGCCTGCTGCGAGGGCCGCCCGCTCGCCCGCCGCTGGGTGCGCTGCACGCGGGGGGCAGCCGCGGTGCAGAGGTTCATGCAGCGGCAGCGGCGGCGGCGGCGGCGGCGGCAGCGGCTGCTGCTGCTGCTGCTGCTGCTGCCGCCGCGGAGGCAGACAGACCGGGCGCCGCCGCCGCCGCCGCCCTCCCCCGGCTCCATGCCGCCACCGCTGCCGCCTCCTCCTCTCCGGCGAGGGGCGGGGGTCTCCGGCCCGGGGTGGGCACCACTGCTCGCAGCGCCGCTCCCCACCCTGCCCTCCGCTCGGGCCCTGGAGCTGGCGGGGGCGCCCGCTGCCTTCTAGGAGCGCACGCTCTCCGCGCGCCCTGCGGGAGAGAGGGGGCGGGTGTGGGCGGGGGCGGGCGGGCGTCGGGGCAGCCGGGACCCCGCAAGGCGGCGAGAGGAGGGGGCTGCCTGGGAGGATGCCCGGCGGCGGCTCCCCGCTCTTAGGCACAAGCTGAGCCGGACCCAGAGCGGGCGGCGAGTCGCCATGCCGGTGTGACGGGCGCCCCCGGCTGCCCGCGCGGTCCCCGGCGCTGCCCCACGCCGCGCCGCGCCGGCGCCGGGCGGCAGGATGGGCTGTATCCAAAGCATTACCTGCAAGGCGAGGATCCGGCGCGAGAACATCGTCGTGTACGATGTGTGCGCCACCATCGACCAGTGCCCCACGCGCATCGAAGAGACCTCGCCCATCGTCCTGCGCTACAAGACCCCCTACTTCAAAGCTTCGGCCCGCGTGGTCATGCCCCCCATCCCCCGCCACGAGACCTGGGTGGTGGGCTGGATCCAGGCGTGCAACCAGATGGAGTTCTTCAACACCTACAGCGACCTGGGCATGTAAGCGACCGGCCGCGCGGAGTAGGAGCGGGGTCCGTGGCCCTGGTCTCTTCTCACCCCTACCCTCCTCCCCAGCTCCTTCTTACTGCTCTCCCCATCCTTTTTATAAACCTTCCTCCCGCCTCCTTTTCCATCTCCCTCCTCCCTACGCTTTTGTTTCAGTGACAGGGCTGATGTGTGTAGGGAGGCTCCTCGCGAAGGCATTTTCTTGTGGTTTGCTTCTGATTCCCTATGAATGCTAGGAGCACGGTGCGGGGCGGGAAGAACGCTCTGAGGAGGGTTCAAGAGACGGAGGTGGGGGGTGGCTGGCTAGTGCCCTGGGAGTTTCGGGGCGCCGTCTGTGCTTTGCAGGGCTTCTGGGGAAGAGTTTGGGGGGACCTGTAGAGAGTAGTGGAGTGCCGGGGACGCGTGGGCTGTACCGCGCGTGCTTTGGAGAAACCCGAGCCGGTTTGGAGAGGAAGGTCCCAGGCGTCCAGCCTGGACTTGGTCTGCCCTTGTTCCTTCGACTGTTGACTTCGAGCCCTTGTCCCCCGAACCGGAAAGCCTGGAGGCGTTTCCCTCCGGAGCCGCACACCCGACAGCCACCTCTCTGGCTCAGCGCCCTCCGGAAGAGTACCGGAGGTGGTGGGAGTGGGAAGGCACCCGGCGCGTCCCAGCGGAGCAGGCTGATGGCCTTGTGCGAGCAGCCTCTGATTGGCGCGGTGCGATACGTGTCCTTGCTCAGTGAAAGTATGGGTCTCATGTCGGTCTAGGGTCTTTACTTACTCCAAAACTTTATTCTCCGGCGCTGGGAGGGGTTCCCCAGCGCCCACCGCCGAATTCTGTCGGCGAGCTGGGCGCTCTCCAACTTCTTTCAGCAGCGCCGCTCGGCGCGCGCCGGGCTCCGCAGCTGCGGTGGAGACCCGGGACCGCGGCGACTCCTCTGCCGCCAGGGGCCGACAACCTGCCCCGGAACCGCAGGCTGCTGACAGTCGCGTCCAGGACTTTTTCATTAACTAAATTTTCATAACTCCCTGCCAGCCTCCTTTCAGAAGTACACTCTGCGCAGTTGGCAACTACAATGGCTAAAAGGTTTGGGGCCTGCATTTTGCCTGCTGTTACAATGTAGGTCTAGAGCACCCTAATTAGCTTTCAGCCCATAGGGAAACCCTCTTCTGAAAAGTCAACCTCATTTCATTAGTAATCTAAAACTCCAGAGTTCCCAAGGTTCATCTTTTGAATATGGATATAAGTTGGGAGAGTTTCCATTTTAAAAGGTCAAACTATCTTTTTAACAGCAGTTTGCAGGCTTTTTATTGCACTTTGAGAGCATGTAAGTTAACACTAGTCATAGGTGCTAAAAGGAATTTTGACAGGTTGCTTTGTTTCTCCCGGCTCTCACTCCCACCCTTTTCCCCACCCCACAGAGTCTGAACTTTCCTCTCTAATCATAAAAACTCAATGCTGGAGAAAGCTCCTTCCTAGGAAAGATGTGTGACAGCCCGGTTTGCTCTCTCTCTGCACCCAGAGTGTTCTTGTCTTTCTGGAAGGCAGCTGGATGTGAGAAATAGCGGAAATCTTATTTGGGGTGAATTCTGGTGGCTCAGACGGTAAAGAATCTGCCTGCAGTTCAAGAGATCCCAGTTCAGACCCTGGGTTGGGACGATCCCCTGGAGAAGGAAATGGCTACCCACTCCAGTATTCTTGCCTGAAGAATCACATGGACAGAGGAGCCTGGTGGGCTACAGTCTCAAAGAGTTGGACACGACTGAGCAACTAACACACATGCCATTTAAGAACATACACACCCTCAAAAGAGCTATTATATCTGAACATGTGTGTCGCGTAAAGATTTTTTTTTTTTTAAGAAACTCATTATTTCCAGCTAAATCAGAGAAAGCCCCAGACAGGCAAGGGCACCTTCGCGTTTGTTCTCTGGGCCTGGCCCTGCCGGCCGTGTGCAGCTTTGGTTGGGGGCAGTAACTGCAGCCTGGGGCCACTCTGGGAGACACTAGGACGGACTGAGCTGAAAGTCTTACTTTTCCCAAGCCTTCGCAGCCAAGACGCTCTGTTGCCTCACATCTCCTGTAAATTAGTAATCTGAAAGTAAATAAATCATTCTTTCATAAAAGAGAATATATTCTACCTCAGGAGAAGCCAGGGTGAGGTATAAATGGACATGGTAGTTGAACTTCCTTGACTCTGTGAGAAGATGTGTCCACGTGGGCACCCACTTTAGGGTGTGAGTTGGTGTCTGCTCAGAGGGACACATTCTCCCTGACCCTTGCTTGCTGAGTTCCTGCCTTTGGGATTTGGAGGGGGAAGAAAGTTCTGCCTTTAAACTACCACTTTCACTATTTTAAGATTCTTGGTTTTCATGTTGTTGTTGGCGGGGGACAAAAATAGTCCCCAAGAAATCGTAAAGCATATTATTTTAGATTTGTGTCCAGGGGCCCCCCTGTCTTTGGGGCTGCAATAATGGCTTGTGTGTGTTTAAGGCCAGCTTGGAGCCTGGATTTGATTGAACCAATTTCCATGAAATGTTTAGGCCCTGAAAACTTGGCGAGTGTAAACTTTCTGATAGAAACCCCTATTGCATGAAAGTCACTGCAACCTATTAGTTATTATGTCCATTTTAGCCAGTACCTTGAGTGGAGAAAACACTGCAGGCTGAATTTTCACCCTTGTGTAATGCTCTTGTTACATGAAGCATGGTATGATGAGAGACTATAGGTTATAAAACTGCCTTTTTCAACATTTAAAAGGGACTATGCCAGAGGAAACCTGCAACTTAAAATGCCAAGAAAACTTTATCTATAGGTTTAAAGAAAACATAAGCTTTCTTGGTTTGAATTTCTCCACATTTCCAAGAAAGAGAAGGCTTCTACAGGAGCATTTGAAATAGCTGATGGTCAGAATAGCCATAGCTTAATTTGAACTTGAACTCAAGTGACTTGAAACTCCTTCTAGTGATTCTGTAGGAAGCAGACTATTAATGCCTGTGGCCCCCCATTTCTTTCTCATTTGTCCCTGATGAACCTGCTCCTGCAGCCCTGCCAAGACTGCTGCAAGGCTTCATCCTACAGGGAGGAAGAACCATTGAATTTTCTCAATCAACCCATCAATAAACAAATGTTTATTTTACCAACTGCCTCTGATGTACCAGCGCCAGCAAAGAAAACAAAGGAATAAGCAGGCAACTTCAGTGATCCTCAGTGCAGGAGGTAAGGAGGGGCATAGGCAGCAAAGGACAGAGGAGACTGGTGGGCTACAGTCCATGGGGTCACAGAGAGTCAGACATGACTTGAGTGACTATGCACAAGCACATATATATGTTTACACACACACACACACACACACACACACACATACACATACATACATTCTTTTCTATTACGGTTTATCACAGGATATAGCACATTTCCTGTACAACACAGTAGGACCTTGTATTCTATGTGTGATAGTTTGCATCTGCTAATCTCAGACTCCCAATCCATCCCTCCCCCCACCCCATGATCATACCCCATGATGGAAGTTTTGAATGCTAGAGTACAATACCCAAGAATAAGGAATGGGGTTCATGTGCCAAAGATGCAGGCAAGTCTGAGGTCGGAGGAGAGCCGGCAGTGGCTGAAGGCCTTCCCCACTCCCCTCTGAGCCTCGGTGTGGTGTCTTCTAGAGCTGCGAGGGTCAGCTCTGGTCAGCTTAGGGTTGATGGTATAGGGTTTGGAGAACCTTGGCCTGGGTGAAGCTTGAGGAGGTGAGAGCTCACTCCTCACCTTCAGGACACAGCTCCTGCCTGTCTCTCTACTGCTCCCGCAGAGAGTCATTATCGAAGGTTTGACCATACCCACCCACCTCTGTTACCTTTTCAGTTTATTCCAAGCTGGTTTCTCTCAGTTCCAGATTTGCGCTTACTCAGCTCGTCTGGGCTTTCCACATTGCCAGACCCAGCGGCCACCTACCTTTTCATCAATATTCCACATAGTTGACAGCTTCCTGTTTCTTGAATCACTTCCATCACTTAGCTCTCATGCTGCTTACCTGGCTATTCTCCTATCTGACCTCAAAATGCAGCTCATTGGGACATTTCTCATTCTGTACTGGATGGATAGTTATTTCATCCACCCCAGTGGCACCAGATGGTCTCTGGGATACAGAGTCACCTGCAGTACAGGCGTATGTGTCCACACACAGTTTCCACTTGGCTGGCTGAAAGAAATCTCAAGCTAAATGTATCCAAACCTGCACTCTTGATCTCCGCTACAGCTCCCACCTAAAAGCTGCGCCTCTGCCATTCTTTCCCATCTTAGTAGCACCTTCAGTCCCTGGGTTGCTTCAGCTGAAAATCTGTTTGTCACTTTAGATATTTCCCCAGACATTCATTCCATTATCAAATCCTGCTGATCCCATCCCGCAGATAACTCTAATCCAACCACCACTTTCTGTATCCCCCTCTTCCATTTTAGGACATGTCATCATCCCCTATCACTTGCTCCCCTATCACTTCTGACCAAACTCGCCACCTCTGTTCTTGCCCTCCACCCAGTCTATCCCCCATATGATAGTCAAGTGACATTTTAGAAATATAAATGCTGTTGCTTTCTTGCTTAAACCCTTTAATGGCTTCCTGTTACAATCCCAAGATAAAATTTGAAAATCTCTTCCCACTCTGAATTTCTGTTCTTAAGCCCCTTCAACCTTTTCTCATTTCTTCAGAGGAATGAGCTTCATCCTGATTCAGAACTTTTCCATGTGCTGCTCTCTGTCTGAAATGCTCTACACACCTACCCTTTTCTAGCAAATTCCTATTCCTCATTCAGGTCTCAGCCGATGCCTCAGAGGGGCAACCCTGAGTTCATAGTTTATATTAGGGTTCTCCTGTTCTCTTGAGTAACACACTATTCTTTTAGTTGTTACGGTTAGTAAGCAGGTATTTATATGTTTACTTAACTTCTGATTTAGCTACAGGACTGTAAGTCCCGTTAAAGCAGGTTATTATATACATTTTATTTCTCTGAATAGTGCTTGGCCCATAACAGGTGTTAAACATTTGATCAAAATAAAGGAGCCATTTTTCTAACTTCAAATAGTCTGTGTCCCTTTCAACAAATCATGTCTCTCTGAAAAGTTAGCCTTTCATGTAAAACCTGGTGCTAATCCCACAAATCTCTCTAACTCCCGACACTCCAGCAGTCGCTTCACACACTCGAGCAGTTGAGCTCCACTGTGCTTTTGTGTCATTTTGAGCTACGCTGTCCCATGAGATTCCCTGCTCCTCAGCCCAGGGCTCGTGTCTGTCACGTCCTCTGTCTCCCTGTGGTGTTCTGAACGCCAGGAGTGGGGCTCAGTAAACACAGGCCTGTCACGTCGCCTGCCGCAGAGTGGCATTCAGCGTCTGCCCAAGGAGACGGGACGTGGAAACCGTGTGGTAACACAATTCCGCCTGCATCATTAACTCACGGCCTGAGCTCCGGACTTCTGGAGGCGATGGTCCTAGCCAGCACTAAACACCTGGCCTGCTAGGGTGACTGCCCCGAAAGCAAGCACTGGCCTTGTTCAGGGCGGCCTGTGCAGCCTGGCTTTGAATGTGGCCCTCGCCGGTCATTCAGGCATTTTGCTCTTGTGGACCAGCTCGCCTCATGCGTCCCAGGAGCCTGATGAGTGCAGGTGTGGTGTCCCGCCAGGCTCACTGCCCCTCAGCGGCTGGCTGCCGTGTCCCCAGTCTCCCTGTGGAGACCAGAACCAGCACCCATCCCCCATTCCCATGACACCCCCAGGCAGGGGCCTCATTATCTGGAAGTAGTGAAGGCTGGTCCTCACCAGAAACAATGGGGACCCCTGTCCCAGAGCATCAGATGGATGCAGGATCCAATTCCCTTATTAACGTCCTGAGTGCCCTTGAAGGGGAGGCGGCCTAACCCTTTGCCTCTAATCTTCTCCATCTCGGCAAAAGAGGAGCAGCAGCAGATTAGCTGGTCTTATCAGGAAGCATTAATCTCACTGGAGATAAAGCACAACTCTGGTGTTGGAGGGGGTTGGAGGAACAGGCAAGGAAACATGATTCAGAAAAAGAAGGGGAGCAATACGTGGGAGTTGAAAACAAAATGTGGCTCGCGTAGCATGGGATGATAAAACACAGCTGCCCTGCATGGAGAAAGCAGGATGGGTGAGCTGGGCGGTGTGGGCCTGCAGGGCGTCAGCGACCTTCCACACGACAGCAGCGGCAGGTGCTGTGTGCGGGGTCCGGTCTGCAGACGCTTCGTGTTCCAGGTTAAAGAAGGCTGCCAGTCGAGTCAGGAAATGCAGAACCTAGTGTAAGATGCAAGATTCCAAACATCCCCTTCCCTCTGATTTGTGGAGTGCTCTGATCGTGTCTCACCCTCCCTATTATGACCCTGGGAGCTAGATGCTCTGATTATCTCTTGAGAAAACTAAGGCTCAGGGGGTCAGAGGACTTGCCTGAGACCATGCATCTAGTCGGTGGCTGAGCTGAATCTTTGTGAGAGCGTGGGGCCAGGAGGGTGGAGTACCAGGTCCATCCATTGCTGAGCTCATTCCCTGGGAGCAGGGGGACACCGCCTCACCTCTCAGGGACCCCAAGCTGACCGGGACCGCAGGGTTTAGTCCTGTGCTGTCTCCTCCAGGATCTTCCCTGGGGCTCACATGTCCACCCAGATGGGCAGCTCTGGACCTTAGCAGTCACACACACCCCTCAGTTATTGGACTTGTGAGCCTGTTCATCCCTCAAACACTCCAGACAATTGCTGTTTGGACAGATGATTAGGAAGAAAAAGAGGACCCCCTTCTGATAGTGGGAAGGACCCCTGGCTCTACCCTCAGCTCATCGGACATTCCGGTGGCTCCTAGGAATTCTTGTACTATTATTGCAAGGTTCACTCAGGCCACTGTGTTAGCTGTGTGGACCCTGCTCCCTCAGCAGCTCTGACATAAGTCAGTTGGAACTGTCCACTGTGCCGGTTAAGGGTATACCAGCTATCTCTCCAGCACAGGGATTTGAGTCAGAAGACCTTGGATTTGATTCCCAGCCATGTGACCTTTGGCAGATTCCTTAACAGTCTAATGTCTAGTTTGCATTCATGAAAATAGACAGCAAAAAGTCCTGTCCTGTCTACTTGGCTGGGGGTCCGGAATCAAGTGAGATGAAAACTGTGAAAGTGCTCTGCAAACTAGTGTATTGTGCACATGTGTGGTTTTTTATATATATAGAGAGAGGATGACTGTTATTGGGCTTCCCAGGTGGCTCAGCAGTAAAGAGGTCGGAAAGATCCCCTGGAGAAGGCCATGGCACCCCACTCCAGTGTTCTTGCCTGGAGAATCCCATGGATGGAGGAGTCTGGTGGGCTGCAGTCCATGGGTTTGCAAAGAGTCAGACATGACAGAGCGACTAAACAGCAACTTGGCTGTTGTTACTAGAGGGTGACTCTGGATCAGTCTCAAGGAATAGGGAGGTTGTGGCTTCCCAGGCAGAGAGAAGCATTCACACTCTGGGGAAGGGTCCCTCATGCATCAGCCATGCTGATCAGAGGGGAGTCAGAGGGGAGGAGAAAGGCTCACTTTATACTTCAGAGCCCTGGCTGTTTTCATTCACACTCAGAGGACAGGGGTAGCTACTACCTGTTGTCCCACCCAGAGGTTGCCCTCCCAGATCTGGTCTGAGCTGTGGACTGGGCCACAGCCAGGACCCTGCCGCTCCCCAGCCTCGGCTCCATGGCTGCATCTCAGCCAGGTCCTCGTGGGGACTGCCTGCCCTGCCTGCAGACCCCCTGGTGTAAGTATCAGGCCCCAGATGAGGAGTCAGGGACTTGGGGCTGGAGTGGTGCTGTGCTGACCCTTTTCAGGAAGGTCTGGAGTTTCCAGCCTGGGTGGATAATGAGACCCACACCTGAAATAATTTGTGTCCAAAACTATTTCTAATACATTCTTCCTGATACATCTTTAGTAAATCTTTAACATATACTTTCATGAATTTGTCTCTTTAGAAGGGAACCTCACATAATCCTGAAATCATGAACCTACTTAGGACAGTCATTTTTCCTATTTTAGATAAGCAAGCTGATTGAATAACTCATGTGCTCAAGGTCACTGCGGCAGGCACTGATAGAATCGGGGCTCCCTCCTGCCCTCCTGGCCAACTCTGTACCGGAGGTGGGGATGAGAGAGGTCATCCCCAGGGCTGTGTGGGTGGAGCCCCAGGGCTGGCCGGCACACAGGCATTTTGGACAGCATCGTTTATGGTCTCTCAAGATGAGAGTGGGTAGATAGGAACATCTAAATGTGTTCCAAAAAGGCAAACAGAAATTTTCAGGCTCTCCAATTAAGCAGAATAAATACGGCCGTGTGCCACCTGATGGCACCTCGGTGGGGTTACTGTGACAGGCCTGCCTCAAAAAGCCTCTGGCTGACTGGCTCTTGAGACCTGACCTTTCCAAGCTGGGGTGTCGGCTGTGTCAGGCCAGGGTACTTGGAGGCTGTCAGAAGTCTGGCTAATGGGAAGCAGTAAATCGGCATCCTCAGTCAGCAAGCTCAGCAGCATTCTGAAGGGACAGGCAGGCCAGGGAGGTCACGGTTCGTGGGCATGAGTGGTGACAGGGACAGCCTTTGGCAAGGCTGGAAACTGCCAGAAACAGGCAAATGAAATGTTCCTTTGCCCTGGGCACGGGTAAGGGGAGTGAGTCAGGATCTGGCATGTGTCGGGAGGGAAGACTTGGAGAATGAGAGGTGGCTTCTCCCTCCTCCTCCTCCCAAGAGCCACCAGCTGAGCCTCCATTCCAAAATGGCAAATGACAGCCTTCACGCCAAAGCTTGGGCAACTCGCCTCAAGACCAGGTTTTAACTGACTCAAATATCTGGGACTCTTTCAAATTTCCATAAATAAACTTCACTTTTTTTTTTCTTTTGAGGAAGGATAAGAGATTTGTGCTGAAGAACGAAACCCAAATTCCTGTTGAAGATTTCTTCCTGGCCCTTGGAGGCAGGGAGCCTGTCTTCCTGGGACGCATGTACACTTTAAGAAATGGGCAGGCATTAGGTTATTGTCTGTCTCCCCACAAGGCTGTAAACAGTGTATTGAACTTAATGATGATCGCAGCCACCATTTGTTGAAGACTTAGCCAGTGCTAGATGCTTCGTTTGCACTGAGAGACAGGTACCATACTATGCCCATATTAGAGACGACAAAACCAAGGCCCAGAGAGAGTGGGTAACTTCCCCAGCATTACCCAACTCGCAAGCGACAGAGCTAGAATCAGAACCCACAATTCCTATGACTCCTTACCATGTTTCACCGCCGCATTAAGCCCAAATGGTGGAGTGAACGAATGAACGCATGGATGAGCAGAAAGCGTTCAAGATAATGCTCTTGAGTGCTTGCTTTTGTCCTTACTGTGGAGACCTGGGGAACAAAGGGCTTAAATCACTTTGGAAGCAGCCAGTCTCGTCACCTCCCCGCTGGTTTGCTCAGCTGGTCCAGGCATGTTAATGAGGCCAGGGTCTTGGGGTCAGACCCAGGGGGCCCTCCCAGCACCCAGGCCAGCACTCTGCCCTTCCAGCTGCCTCAAACAAGACTGCTTCCAGGTACCAGTCAGAGCAGACTCGAGGTTACAGGGCAGAGGCACAGCCAGGAAAATGCGAGTGGCGGGTCAACAGAGTCACCCTTGACTTGGGGGTGTTAGGGCCGTGTGGGAAATCATGTAGCCCAGCTGCTCATGTTGCAGACAGGGACAGTGAGCCCCAGAGAGGGGCCCTGACACAGCGAGTGAGTGCTGGGACTGGGAAGAGACCCAGGTCTGTCTGCCTCCACAGCCAATGTTCTTCATCACCAGGCAACACCAGGCCTGATGGGGAGCAGAGAGCTCACTCCGTGTCAAGGCTGGGGCACCCCTGCTCTGCAATGCAGTCGTCAGGGGTCAGCGCCACCTATTTTTCCATCCCCCCGTTTGTTGAGGGTCCGAGGGTCCGCCCAAGGGAGGACCTAACACAGCCCTTCTGCACAGAGAGGAACTCAGATGGGCCCCAGGGAATGGCTACCCAGTTGCCAGGAGCACAGAGACCAGCCTCTTCCCAGTGTCCATGGGCAGTGATTAGCAAACCAGAAAGGAGAGGGGCTCCCCGGAGACGCCCATCACAGATGGCAGGAAACGGGAGGGCTTGGCAGCCAGGGGAGGAGGCATGAATGGAAAAATTGAACATTGAGATTCAGCTCGGTTGCCCAACAACCCAGAAACCATTTCCTCCGCCCCTCAATGCTCCCCAGCCCCAGCCCAGGTGCCGAGGCCATCCCCGGGCCCCTGGGTCCCTGCCCACAGGCGGCAGGGTAGCTCCAGGGCCCCTGGCAGCTCCAGAAGAAATGAGATCCAAGTGATGTCAGAGATGACAGATTGTGTGGGGGCCAGGGCCCTCCCCTGACAGCGGGGCTCAGCTGGGTGGCCCCTGTGGAGCAGAGCAGATGGGGAGTCTGAAAGGGAGATCCTGGAAGCCTGGAGACTGTTTCTATTGTGGCTTTTAGTTGGGTTTTCTCATTTTTTTTTCCTTTTATTTTTTGTGAACTCGATACAGTTTAGCATTCGGTTCTGATCCAATTGAGCTGTGTCTGCTTACTCTAAAGGAGGTGAGGGTGGGGAGGAGAAGGCGCGGGCAGGCGGGGCTACAGCACAGTTTCCTTGCCCTTGTTGGGATCTGAGGGATGGGTTAGAGGAAGCGGGAGGTGAGTGTGTGCCTCCGTGCGGCCTGTCACCTCTGCCTATCTGGCTGAATCCGAGATCTTTGCACCACTCCAGGCTGCCTCTCCTGAGGAAGAGTCTAGAAATTCAGCATGATGTCAGGGAGTCTGCTTTCTCCACACATGGTCCCATTCCAGCCTCAGCCCTCCCTTTCAAAACCTGTACTAGTGACCTACCTTTGGCATTCTCTAGAGGCCTCCCTGAGGAGGAGGCACCTTTAGGTCTCCTGTCTGATCAGCCTGTATTTGGGAAGCTTTGCCTGCCTTCATCCCTGTCCCACACCGGTGCTGTCTCCGTGTCCATCTCAGTATCTCTCTGCTTGCCCTCTGACCCTGTCTCTGGTCAGGCGCTCTTTCAAGCTGTTGGGCTTTAGCCAGATGCCTGCTCCCAGGCCCCCTGTCCTCCTGGCCCTCCCTGTCAGGCTTACTCTCTCCCTCTGGGGGGGAACACAAATGCAGAGGGGGCTTCTGCCAGAGAAGCTCACACACCCCTCTGTCCTCCTTGGACCCTCCAAGCCTGTCCTGGACTTCCTCCTTCATCTCATGAGTGAGCATGGTCTCTGTAAAAAAGCTGCTTGTGCCTTAAATGGGCAGCTGATGTTCTGGAGGTCTATGAGGAAGCTGGAACAGCTAGGACCAGAGCACCAGAGACAGCCTCAGAGGCAGCTGGGGGCAGGGATGAGGGGATCAGTTTGACACGCTTCCAGGCCTAGTCGGCACACAGTCTGGAGCAGAGAGAGGAGGCATGAAAGGAGGTTCAGAACCTGCTTTACAGTCCTTGACTTCTCAGCAGCCATCAGAAAGTGGGTGTCAAGAGCAGACCCTCAGATAAAGAGGATGACCGGCAGGGAGGGACAGAGTCCAGGGAAACCACAGTCAGCCTAATCCCTGCCCAGCGCACCGAGCAAGCTCTTGCCCCTTTGTCCTCCCAGCTGTGAACTTGCAGGGCAGTGGCCCATCCTTGTTTGGGCCACCACCCTACCTCACGACCGATGCCAGAGAATAACCACCCTCAGAGTCTTCCCTGCAGAAAAGCCCCCTCAGGTAACTTTCTCCACGTTAGTAGTCGAGCTGGGTGGCCCCGACTGAGAAGCTTCTGAAATAGAAGGAAGGACAGGAGCCGGGAACTCCAAAGCGGTCCCTCTGCAGCCAAGGCAAACATCCTCTGCCCGGGCCAGTGCCGGCTTCTCTCAGATGTCTCTGGAAGAGTTCATCTTCTCAGGGCCTAAATCCCACCAGGAACCTAGACCATCTGGCTACTAGTGGGATTGCTAAATCACTGTTGAAAAGACTTTCAGAAATGGACCTGATGTATGATTAGACAGAGTTGGACCCAGAGCAAGGCTGACAGAGAGGGGTGCAGACAAGGGCCCCTCTCTCCTGCAGCAGGCCCCAGGCCTCATCGCTGAATGGAAGGGGAGAATTTGTCGACATGAGAAAGTTTTCATGGAAACTGTCAACCTGAGGATCTGTGCACGGTCACCTTTCCATCAAGTGGCCAGTGGTCTTTCGCCGAATGGTTGAATAGTGGCCTGGATCCCACCCTAAAGCTGAGGTGTGGGTACAGCCCTCAATGAGGATTGTTTTTGTCCACTTGGAACTGAAGATGGTTTCCTCTCCACTCACAGAGGCCATAGTTTCTGCAGTTTGTATCAATGCCTTCAGACTTGGGATGGAGGAGTCACAGGCCAGGTACCCCTACAGTCAGACAAACAACCACTGTTGAGCCAAGAAGAGTGGGGATGCTTCTAGATCAGAACACAGGCATGTTTATGTGGTTATTCTGAGAAAGAAATCCCCTGCTTGGATGCCAAGAGGATTTTTTCAAGATTTACCCTCAGCATCTGGTGCTTCCTGAAATGTCTGGTTGTCAGAATTGGTATCTAGAATTACATGCTAGTGTCTGTGTCCATGAAAAGGAAAAGCATCTTGGAGTGTTGTCATGCCATCTTGAAAGAACAAAGACATTGAAAAAGTATTCTCCTAGAAATAGCTCTGGTTAAATGGAAGCAGGGTGACCAGAGAGAAAGAAGTGGGTGGGATGGTCAGGCTGTCTTCACTGGGACAGGTCAAGGGCTAAGTATATATCTACAGTTCAAGAGCACAGACCAATTTACAAGGTAGCAATGAACTCTTGAACAAGTCTACATGCAGTCGTTTCCAGTCTCAAGTGTTCGTTTTCTTCAGATGCATCGCTGTTTGTCAACAGTGGGATATTTACTTGACTCAGGACAGAACTGAGGTGGGTCTCCCTGGCAGAAATCACTTTTCAAAGGAGTTCAAAACCCCAGTACCAGGTTACTCCATTTAGCTTCTGAACATTCCCAACGGGCTTCTATGTATGCTTTAAATGAATGTATTTTTACTATTTCTTATGTCCATAAGCTCAAGCTTGTTAGCTATGTTATGCAAATGTTCTATATTGTTGCCAAGTGTTATCTGCTCAATCTATCAATGATTGAGAAAGTCTGTTGAAATTTCTCTCTTGCTTGTGTATTCATGACCCTTCCTGCAGGGCTGTTCACTGTCATTTTATACATTTTGAGCCTGAGCTTGTTTACCTGTTTGATTTTCAGTTTGCTCTTCATTTCTGACTCCTGAGGATTTGTTTTGCAACCTCAACTGTGGATTCAGTAAGAAATTTGTAACGGAGGGTTTTTCAAGATATTGAGTCTACCACAATTATGATTTGCTTGCTAGATTCTTCTGTTCCTCAATTATAGACAGAGCTTTTAGTGGCTACTTTTTCCAGTTTGAATAGATGCCTTTCAAAGCAAGCTGCCTCTCTAGGCAAGGTGCTAAGGTGCTTTGATAAAAACAGCTGAAGTTTCTTAGCACCGACATTGAGGGTGAAGAGGGGAGCCAAGGTACTGTGAGAATTGTGGGTCCACAGCTAAGGGCAAGAGTGTCCAACAAGACCCCTACTCTGTACTGGGCATGAATGACAGGTGCAAACCACTGCCTCAGTGGACCCAGTGCCTCTGCAGCGTAGTAAGCGACCGCTGAATGATGAGTGCATTTGCCAACCATTTGTACACAATTCAGGGCACTGAGATGGCCTTGACAGGACAGAATGTTTTGCTGGAGAAGAAGCTGCTTTCCTAAGAAACCTCAAGGCCCCACTCAAGCACAGGCACCCTCAGTGACTCTCTGTAGTGGCAGAGACATGAGTTGCCTCCAAGATTCCCCACTGTCCTCCCCTGGGCCTCCCCCCTGAGCTCACTTTGCACTGGCATTTGACTTCTGGCAAGTAGTGGGCTTATTTTACCTCCTTCTGCTCCAGATGGCTCTGAGAAGGACCAACAGGAAGAGGGAGGGTGGGAGGGCAGTGGGGAGGCAAAGCTGTCTGCTATTTGGAAGGCATACCCAGGAACCCCTGAGAAGGCACACATGCCTGGCATGGCCTGGCACTCAGCAGGCTGACTCTCTCCAGAGGTAGGGGCTGGGGGTGGAGATTCCCTGTATCGAGCTATTTATGGCTGTGGAGATCTCAAGGTGGTTGGGGCCACATAGAGCTCAACTTTGATAGCGAAAGACAAAGCTAGCATGTCAGCGTTTACAAAAATGCTTTCAAGTATGTTACCTCTGTTGAACTTAATGCTTACTCTTAGAGATGATATTATTGTCCATATAACAAGGGGAAAGCCAAGGCTATGCAAGTTGTAAGTGATTTGGCAGGTTAAGTGAGGAAGTGGTCACACTTGCTACCTGATTCCAAATTGATTATTCCCTTTAAGTAGCTGATATTGGAAGAAAAAACAGTGATAGAACTTTGGAAGCTGAAAAATGTTGAAATTCCCTGCTCTGACTCCTTTAAATTTTTTGCAGGTTAAAAGAAGAGAAAAAAAACAAAAAACCCAAACATAGAAAGAGGTAAAAGGAATTGTCCAAGGTCATACAAAAAGTAAAGTGGCAGACCACTTAGCAGTCCTCAAAGGATTGCATTTATTTTAAAACTTTGTGTTTCTGATAGCATTTCAATTCAGTGAACTTCATTTTTTATGAAAGCTTATCATTTCTTTGGGAAATACTCTCCATAATGTAATGATAGTCTACAGGAATGGCCTAGCCAAATAGACAACTGTATTGGCAAGAAAGGTCCTGAACCACAATTGTCAGCTGGGCCTCCTGACTTCCAGCTGGTCGAATGAATTGTCTCCCCCCTCACGTTCATTCAGTGCCCATCAGAAATCTCAGCTGTGTAACCCACTTGGCTGTCAGTGTAGATCCTTTCCTAACCCAGATATCTGTTATTGATTCATCAGCTAGTAAGCAGAAGACGAACAGGAGATGTTAGGTGTTTTACATAAATTGTTGTTGTTCAGTAGCTCAGTCGTGTCTGACTCTTCGTGACCCCGTGGACTACAGCACGCCAGGCTGCCCTGTCCTTCACCATCTCATGAATCTTGCTCAAATTCCTGTCCACTGAGTTGGTGATGCCATCCCAGCATCTCATCCTCTGTTGTCCCCTTCTCCTCCTCACTTCAGTCTTTCCCAGCATCAGGGTCTTTTCCAATTAGTCATTTTTTTGAATCACGTGGCCAAAGTATTGGAGCTTCAGCTTCAGTATCAGTCCTTCCAATGAATATTCACGATTTTCTTTTCTTTAGGATCTGTTTGATCTCCTTGCCGCCCAAGGGGCTTTCAGGAGTTTTCTTCAACACCACAGTTCAAAAGCATCAGCTCTGCAGTGCTCAGTCTTTTAATGGTCCAACTCTCACCTCCGTACATGACCACTGGAAAAACCATAGTTTTGACTATATGAACCTTTGCTGGCAGGGTAATGTCTCTGCTTTTTAATGTGCTGCCTAGGTTTGTCATAGCTTTTCTTCCAAGGAGCAAGTGTCTTTTAATTTCATGGCTGCAGTCACCATCTGCAGTGGTTTTAGAGTGCAAGAAAATAAAGTCTGTCACTGTTTCCATTGTATCCCTACCTGTATACCATGACATGATGGGACCAGATACCATGATCTTAGTTTTTTGAATATTGAATTTTAAGCCAGCTTTTTCGCTCTCCTCTTTCATCTTTATCAAGAGACTCTATAGTTCCTCTTTACTTTCTGCCATAAGGGTGGTGTCATCTGCATATCTGAGGTTATTGATATTTCTCCTGGCAATCTTGATTCCAGCTTGTGCTTCATCCAGTGCAGCATTTAATGTGATGTACTCTGCATATAGGTTAAATAAGCAGGGTGACAATATATGATCTTGACATATTTCTTTCCCAATTTTGAACCAGTCTGTTGTTCCATGTTCAGTTCTAACTGTTGCTTCTTGATCTGTGAAACCTATATAGGTTTCTCAGGAGACAGGTACACAAATTATATCTCATTTAAAGTTTATTTATATTCATCTTATCTTTGTTTCACACATAAAGAAACTGAGGTTTTTGAAAGATCATGTAACTTGCCCAAACTCACAGTGCTAAAACCGGAATTTAACACCAGGTTCAAAGGACTCCAAACATATGCTCTGATCACCAATATTTGTATATTATTGCTTCACCTGAAAGAAAAATTCAAACTCCAGGCAGTGGTTGAGAATGCTGGGAACAGAAATAATTTGAACATCTGATAACAAAACTATTGCAAACACTCTTACCAAACTGCATGCATATGAAACATATTTCAAGATTTATCTGTAAGGCAAAAAATCACCCTTAACAGAATAGTATCAAAGATTTCAGTTCTTTTTGTGTTACCAGCTGTCTAGACCCCTTACATCTTACCTTGCAGTCATCTGGTGTTTCTGTGTGGGTGGACCACAGCACTGGAGACTCATTGTTGTAGTTATTATTGTTATAGACAAAGCCACTGGGGAGAAGAGCATGGTGTTCATAGCTGCTGGTCACTGAAAATGCATTGCCCTTTACTCCTCTCTGGCTGGAAGCACTGTAGTATTAAAAAGCATTGACCTCGCAGTCTCTGTACACAGGTTCAAACCCTGCCTCCACCACTTGTGTGTGTGTGTGAGTTGCTCAGTCATGTGTGACTCTTTGCGACCCCATGGACATCTTCTCTGTCCATGGAATTCTTCGGGCAAGAATACTGGAGTGGGTTTCCTTTCCCTTCTCCAGGGGATCTTCCAGACCCAGGATCAAACCTGGGTCTCCCGCATTGCAGGCAGATTCTTTACCATCTGAGCTACTTGGGAAGCCCCTCCCTGCCTCCACCACTTACTAGCTGTGTAGCTTCAGGCAGCATCACTAACCTCTCTACACCTCTGCTTCCCCATCCATAATGAGAGGTAATAATATGTCCTACATCATAAAGTTATTAGAAAGATATAATGAATTCACATTTATAAAGTGCTTAGTATGGTGCCTGATGAGTCACAGTCATTATATGTTTTTGTTGCATTTTTTAAAATGGAATGGAAACCTCAATTACAGAAAACTAATCAAACTGATCACATGGATTTTTGCCTTGTCTAACTTGGTGAAACTATGAGCCATGCCATGTAGGGCCACCGAAGACTGACGGGTCAAGGTGAAGAGTTCTGACAAAACATGATCCACTATGGCAAGCCACGTGATTATTCTTGCCTTGAGAACACCATGAACAGTATGAAAAGACAAAAATATATGGCACTGAAAGACGAACTCCCCAGGTCAGTAGGTGCTCAATATGCTGCTGGAGAAGAATGGAGAAATAGCTCCAGAAAGAATGAAGAGGCTGAGCCAAAATGAAACCAGCTGTGGATGTGACTGGTGATGGAAATAATAGCTGAGAAAAGAAGAGAGGCAAAAGGCAAAGGAGAAAAGGAAAGATATACCTATTTGAATGCAGAGTTCCAAAGAATAGCAAGGAGAGATAAGAAAGCCTTCCTAAGTGATCAGTGCAAAGAAATAGAAGAAAGAAACAGAATGGCAAAGACTAGAGATCGCTTCAAGAAAATTAGAGATATCCAGGGAACATTTCATGCAGAAATGGGCACAATAAAGGACAGAAACTGTGTGGACCTAACAGAGGCAGAAGATATTAAGAAGAGGTGGCAAGGATACACATAAGAACAATAGAAAATCTAAGATCACTCACCTAGAGCCAGACATCCTGGAGTGTTCGGTCAAGTGGACCTTAGGAAGCATCATTATGAACAAAGCTAGTGGAGGTGATGAAATTCCATCTTTTTATCCTCAAAGATGATGCTGTGAAAGTGCTGCACTCAATATGCCAGCAAATCTGGAAAACTCAGCAGTGGCCACAGGCCACAGGAAAAGGTCAGTTTTCATTCCAATCCCAAAGAAAGGCAATGCCAAAGAATGTTCAAACTACCGCACAATTGCATTCATCTCACATGCTAGCAAAGTAATGCTCAAAATTCTCCAAGCTAGACTTCAACAGTACATGAACCAAGAATTCCAGATGTTCAAGCTGGTTTTAGAAAAGGCAGAGGAACCAAAGATCAAATTGCCAGTATCCAGTGGATCATAGAAAAAGCAAGAGAATTCCAGAAAAACATCTACTTCTGCCAAAGCCTTTGACTGTGTGGATCACAACAAACTGTAGAAAGTTCTTCAAGAGATGGGAATACCAGACCACCTTACCTGCCTCATGAGAAATCTGTATGCAGGTCAAAAAGCAACAGTTAGAACCAGACATGGAACAACAGACTGGTTCCAAATCAGGGAAGGAGTACGTCAAGGCTGTATATTGTCACCCTGCTTATTTAACCTATATGCGGAGTTTTCATGTGAAATGCTGGATGAAGCACAAGTTGAAATCACGATTGCTGGGAGAAATATCAATAATCTCAGATATGCAGATGACACCACCCTTATGGCAGAAAGCAAAGAGGAACTAAAGAGCCTCCTGAGGCAGGTGACAGAGGAGAGTGAAAAAACTGGCTTAAAACTCAACATTCAGAAAACTAAGATCATGGCATCCGGTCCCATCACTTCATGGAAAATAGATGGGGAAACAATGGAAACAGTGACAGACTTTATTTTCTTGGGCTCCAAAATCACTGCAGGTGGTGACTGCAGTCATGAAATTAAAAGATGCTTGCTCCTTGGAAGAAAATTTATGACAAAACTAGGCAGTGTATTAAAAAGCAGAGACATTACTTTGCCAACAAAGGACCATCTAGTCAAAGCTATGGTTTTTCTGATAGTCATGTACAGATGTGAGAGTTGGACCATAAAGAAGGCTGAGCACCAAAGAATGGATGCTTTTGAGCTGTGGTGCTGGAGAAGACTCTTAAGAGTCCCTTGGTGAGCAAGGAGATCAAACCAGTCAATCCTAAAGGAAATCAATCCTGAATATTCATTGGAAGAACTGATGCTGAAGCTGAAGCTCCAATACTTTGGCCACCTGATGCAAAGAACTGACTCGTTGGAAAAGATCCTGATGCTGGGAAAGATTGAAGGCCGGAGGAGAAGGAAATGACAGAGAATGAGATGGTTGGATGGTACCATGGTATCATGGTATCATGGACATGAGTTTGAGCAAGCTCAGGGAGCTGATGATGGACAGGGAAGCTTGATGTTCTTCAGTCCCTGGGGTCGCAAAGAGTCGGACACAACTAAGCGACTGAACTGAAACTGAACTGAACTGAATGAACAGTGCCTGATGAGTCACAGGCATCATATGTTTCTGTTACATTTTTTTAAAATGGGTGAACAAATAATTAAATGGACAAATACTTATTGAATACCTGGTGTGTGGCAGGAACTGTGCTGGGAAATATTTCATAGTATGAAGATCAGCCTGATGGTACCAGGCAGTGCCTTGGTACTTGGCATTGTGCTGGGTCCAGGAAGCCCATGCAGAGGAGGGAGATCCCTGTAGATGTGTAAAGACCAGTTGACAACCACCATTACATACAGTTCACCTTTTCATCCAATTTTTCTAGGCAGAATTTCTAGGCATCCAGTTTCCTAGAGCATCCTTATGGGGTCTAACTAGCTCATCCCTGAGCAGGCAGCAGCCATGAGAGACTTCCCCAGGCCTCCTGTTTACTGATTTCCATCTGGGTGTTATTTTTCCCAGCTTTATACCTGTTTCCTATGTCTGGAACCATAGCATTCCAGTAAGAGATACCAGCTGTTACCTTCAGTGGCCCCTAGGACTTTGCTGACTGTCCTCACTTCACACACAGCCAGTCTTTCCTGTCCTGGGTTTGAACAAATTTCCTTTCCTTGTGTCAGTTGCTGGCTTGCAAAGTTGCACTTTGTTCTTTCCTGACGTCTCTCTGCTCATGGTCTCACTTAAACCCCAGACAGGTGAGATCCAGACCCAGAGCTCAAAGCCCTGGAATTAGGTTATGAGCTCAGAATTTCTAGGCGCCCTGATGGCAGGGGGTGAAGCCAGCAAAGAGGGACTGTAGGTCATTATCACAAAGTCGTAAACTGAGCTTGAGCACTGACTGCTGGAGATGGCTAAGGAACTAACGCTTCCACAGATGGAAGCCCAGGAGAATTCCGGGTCCTGTGAGCCCAAATGAAATGAATACCAGTTCCCCGGGAGGCTCTTTGCCTCTGCTGAGAGGTTGGAGGAAATGTCCCCCAAGACATGTTCCCTGCTCTCAGCCCACTTTGACATCCTGCTGGCTTTATAATGTGCCACCCCTGGCCCAATAATCCAAAAGGTTAATTCAGAGACAGAAAAGGTAACTCAGACAGGATCCTCAATAAAGCCAATGTTTTGTGGTCCCAGATGCCATAAAACCCTGAATGGAGAAGTTAGAAATTGGCCATTGAGGTCAAAAGCCTTTTCAACAAAATGGTGGTGGCAGTAACTCTGAGATATTAGTCTGTTGGACTAAAGGCCTAAAGCACACCTCTGAATTGTCCTCAGGGAAGATTCTGGCCCTTGCAAGCCATGTTACTACTAACCATCCTCCATCCTGGTAATAAAAGCTTACAAAGTGCTTTTGCTTATAATATTTCTTTTGCTTCTCACAGTAGCTATGAAAGTAAAAGTGTGGAATGTATCATTTCTCTTGCAAATGAAGAAACAAAGACTCAGAAGCTATGTGACTTGTCCAAGGCCAGAAGGTGCAGATGGACTAAAGTGTCTTCTGACTTATTATGCACTGTTCGCTTTACCATCCTGCTAGCCTTTCGGGTCCTCAATTTGAGAAACAGTTTAATGTGCCACCAACCAAGAAAAAGAGTCAGTCCCCTTTCATTTGGAAAAGTTGCCTAGATGGGCCCTCTTGGGTGCCACAAATGTGTCAGACTGGAGATTGTTTTTGATCATATACAGACCCAAGACCAGACACTCTGCTGACTTTTTCTAAGATAATGCTTTGTGGCTTCACTCAAACTTGTGAAGCAACTGGAAGGGAATTGGGGAAAACATCTGACTCTTCCTCCCCCTCCTCCACACAGTGCAGAACAGGTGGATGTCCAGTAGCATGCAGGCCCTTCCACACATTCCCCCTGCCCATTAGGAAGCCCCCTTTGCCTTTTAAAGCACAGGCATAGTGCCAAGGCTAGGATGGCACCTGGTGCCAACCAGCAGGGTGCCAGATGTGCTCCAGGTTGGGCAGAGGAGTGAGGCAGGTTGGGAATCCTCCAAAATGTAAAATCTTCCCTCCGTTCCTTGTCTAGGAGGCACCTCTCACTTGGAGAGACAAACATGACAGAGACAGCCTTGATGGAACAGATGAGGGTCTGAGGCAAGGATGGCTAAGCCTGCAGTCCTAGGCCTCCTGAGGATGTCAGACAAGGGTTCCGCTTTTTTTTGTCCCCAGGCACATTCTTCACTTTGACTATAATGGACTCAACCCAACCTGAGGGCATCCTGGTTCCTGTCTTCTTTGACAAAGTTTGAGATCTAGGAAACTGGGAGCAGATGTGTGCCTTTCAAATGATAGTCGTGTCTGGCAGGTATTGAGTCCTCACAATACCCACCCCATCTTTGGCTTTTTCAAAGAAACCCCAAAGTTCTCCCTTTCCCAGGCAGGAGGTTTGAAAAGAGAGTTGCTTTTCTTATGGAAAGATGAACGAATTCCTAAGGAAGCCTCCAGGCGAGGTATCTCCTTAGAGAACAGAGAGGGGCCTTCCCTGGAAGGTCTGTCCTTCACCCATAGGCTCTATACCTTTGATGTGCTTTTTCCCCTTTGCAGCAGCAGATTTTGCCCTGAGCAAACTTAGTTTACACCTTGTTGCTGAAGAAAATAGCTGAGGTTTGAGAGATAAACAGCCACCCACTCCCTGCCTGTCAAGAGCCAATACAGCTGAAGATGAATGGAGACCTCGATCTGCACCCGTCTCTGCCTGCCCCATTACTCTCTAATTCTTCCTGCTCCATCATGGGGACAGCCAGCCGCCTCTTCCCCATCCTTGCCTCCCACCTTCCAGAACTGAGCTTATCCTTCAGGAAATATTTAATGTTCGTATGCCTCCCTTGCATAGAAGCAGTTTAAGTTTCCTGTGATCCTGGATTTAAATCTGTCTCTTTCATTTTCTACAAATTTATTGCCATCTGTTGATTTCATTCCAGTGACACCCACATCACGATCATTCATAAGGAGAATCAGACTCATTCCTAGACCCCTCCCTTACTCACAGCTCTTTCTTCCCATCCAAATGCTGGAGCATGCTTGAATTTGTGAAAACATACTCTCTCTCTCTCTCTGTCTCACACACATACACACACACGCACATGCATTTGACAGACTGCAGACTATCAGGCAATTTTACATGTTGATATTTATTTCCTGAATAATTAGCAGTAGAGACCCACCGATTCCTTTATCCCTTGGGAACCGTGGTTACTGTATCCACTAATTTGTGTTCAGGATTTCTTTGGTGCCTTTTGTCAGCTGTTTTGGCTGCCTCATGATTACTCACTCCTTGATAAAATTTCCTTTTTTATTTCTATCAAAGGTAAGTTACTAGGTAGTATCTTATCGGTCCTCCAGTCCCTAAGTGCATCTGTCCTTCCCTCATCCCTTCACCGCACCCCTATGAAGTTTGTAGGGTATGAGTAAGGACTAAATGAGATGATCCATGCCAGCTATTAAGCCCAGGACCTGACACGTTGTTGTGGACTCCATATGTATTACTATTGGTGGTGGTTTAGTATCTGCCAGTCTTGTTGTTTAACACTACTTATTTAACTAATCTTTCTGGGATCTGTCTGTCCTTGTCTCTCCATCCCCACTTCTTTAGTGCCAACCTCAGCTTCCCATCCCCCTTACTGCCATGGCCTCCTAACTGGCCTCCCTGCCTCCCATCTCCACACTCTTCACCTCTACCACCCATCCTCTGCATCACGGTCAGAATGAGCATCTCACAGTATAAATCTGATCAGGTCACCCCCTCCTAAGGTTCTGCATGCCCTTCAAGATAAAATTCAAACTCCTTAGCAACTAATGCCAAACCTTCCCCACTTAGAAAATCTGAGGCATCTCTTACCCATCTCATCTGTGGTCCCTCCACCAGGTCCCATGGACACAGTCAGTCATGTCCTACTCTTTGCATCCCCATGGACTATAGCCTGCCAAGCTCCTCTGTCCATGGAATTTTTCAGGCCAGGATACTGGAGTGGTTTGCCATTTTCTTCTCCAGGGGATCTTCCTGACCCAGAGATCAAACCTGCATCACTTGTGTCTCCTACATTAGCAAGTGAATTCTTTACCCCTAGTACCACCAGAGGAGACCCCCTCAGCCAGAACTGAGACCCCACATTACATACAGTTCCCAGCCAGGCTGTGTCATCTGCCCAGAGAGTCCCCTGCACCCTCCCCCAGCCTGGATTCAGTGTCCCTTCCACCGGCCCAGCCTCTCCTATGTGTTAATAACTAGCACTTATGTGTTTCCAGATACTTCATATATCTTAACACATTTAAACTGGGATCAAGATTGCCGGGAGAAATATCAACAACCTCAGATATGCAGATGATACCACACTAATGACAGAAAGCAAAGAGGAACTAAAGAGTGTCTTGATGAGGGTGAAAAAGGAGTTTAAAAGCTGGCCTCAACATTCAAAAAAGAAAAAAAAAAAAAAACCAACATTCAAAATATTAAGATCATGGCTCAGTCCCATCACTTTATGGAAGATAGATGGGTAAAAAGTGAGAACAGTGAAAGATTTTATTTTCTTGGGCTCCCAAATCACTGCAGATGGTGACTGCAGTCCTGAAATTAAAAGACACTTGCTTCTTGGAAGAAAAGCTATGACAAACCTAGATAGCATATTAAAAAGCAGAGACATTGCTTTGCTGGTAAAGATCCATATAGTCAAAGCTATTATTTTTCCAGTAGTTATGTACAGATGTGAGAGTTGGACCATAAAAAGGCTGAGCACCAAAGAATTGATGCTTTTGAATTTTGGTGCTGGAGAATACTCTTGAGAGTCCTTTGGCCTGTAAGGAGGTCAAGCCAGTCAATCCTAAAGGGAATCAACCCTGAATATTCATTGGAAGGATTGATGCTCAAACCAAAGCTCCAATATTTTGACCACCTGATGCGAAAAGCTGACTCATTGGGAAGGACCCTGATGCTGGGAAAGATTGAGGGCAGGAGGAGAAGGGGACAACAGAGAATGAGATGGTTGGATGGCATCACTGATTCAATAGACATGAATTTGAGCAAACTCCAGGAGATGGTGAAGGACAGGGAAGCCTGGAGTGCTACATTTCATAGGGTCACAAAGAGTCAGACATGATTTAGTGACTAAACAATAACAACAAAACATTTAATCCTCACAGCAACCCTATGAACTAGGTACTGTTACTGTGGCCACTCACAGATGAGGAAATTGAGACAGAGAGAAATTAACTGATTTGTCCAAGATCTCACAGCTCTTTGGAACTGGGATTTGAACCCAAACGAACTTGACTCGAGCTCTAGTGCTATTGGCCAAACCACAGTCCTCTCTGGTCCGAGCACCTTGGCCTGAGAGGCCCTGTGCTATGCATATTTGATCCTGGAGCCTGTCCCACTGTCACACTCAGGGTGTAAGCACAGTTCCTTTTCAGGTAGGCTTTCCACCAAACCATCGTTCTAAGTCTGTGGGACTCAGTAGATTAACCCAGTTTGCCACCAGTTGCCCCTGCATCATTCCATAAAAAAAAGGTCTAGAATGCTTTCAAGTGCTAAAACTTTGGAGTTAGTGTCTCTAACTCCAAGTTGTGGAGAAGATGCAGCTGCACCCTTGGGAAACTTATAATTTGGTTGAGATAGAGAACATTATACACAAGCCTAAAGTAATGATATTGATTCCTCAAATCACAAACAAAATCAGTTTCTTTGTTTTATAATCAGTCCTTGTGTAAAAATAGTCTCCCATTTGTCCCCTTTGTCTCTCACTAGACCCCAAGTCCCTTGAAAAGAGAGCCAGTGAACTGCAGTCAGTGCCCAATGCTCAGCAAGTGCTTCTCTGTGAACTTAAGGCTTCTTCAGCTGCACTGTGTCCTAGCTTCAGTTACGCAGACTTTCCAGGCCTGAGTAATAAAGGTCACTCACAATACACAGTCATCTGAGAGATTCCAGGTTGAAAGTGAATTTCTGGGCACAAGAGTCCCAAGCTGCAATTGAGCCAAGTTGTTCGGGACACTGGAGCCTCAGTAAGCACAGTCTGACCCCTCCACTCATTACCAGTTGTTCTCCATTGCACAATAGACTCTACAAGGCAGCTGCCTCCATCCATGCAGACATGCCCTAGGGCAGAGCAGGGCTGCCTGTCACTGTGTCAGTCACCCCCCTAGCCAGTCTGACCACAGGGAAACCATTCTCAGAGCAGGGAAACCGAGGACCTCTCACAGTTCGCACGTCTTGCCAGGATTGCAGAAAACACCACATTTTTGTGAGAACAGCTCACTACCTATCAGCCTGCCTCCTCCCCTTCTCTACCTCATCCATCCAGCCCAGAACAGTTTCCCTCTAACAGAGTCAGGGGCACTTGCAGTCTATTCCTGCCTTGTACAGCTTTGCATCCTTCAGTGTGGATTAAAAGACGATGCACGCTGTCGGGGACTGCCTCTAGGAGCACCGCGGACAGCCAGAGGGTTGCCCACTCTTCTATAGGTCACTCTTTACCAGGTCCCACTTGGATATCCAAGTCCTGTCACCTTCTAGTAGGAGCACACTTTTCTCTTCTGTAAAATGGGAATAAACATACCTACTTTGCAGAGTGTTTGTGAAGATTCTACAGCTATTTGTTTAACAGATACTTAAGTACCTATTAGAGACACAGCTTCCAGTACATAGTAAACACTCAAATGTAATAGCTTTAAGAAATTCCGTCTTAGACAAAGTGGTTTCACAACAACATGGAAAAATGCACAGGTAGCAATATTCCAACTCTTTTCCTTCAATTGTTTGATGCTCTTAGAATATGCAGGGAAATAGAGTGTCTTACTCGGTAACTAGAGTAAATCCCTCAGAGATTTCCATGTTTCCAAACCTCTGCTTGTGTTGGGGCCCTTGCCGCATCAGTCTTCTGTCTGACTATGATGTAACTGTGTGTTGACTTCTCTCTTTGTTGCACTAGAGACCATGAGGGCAGATACTGTCTCTGTGCACCTTACATGTCATTGCCCCCATGGGCACATCATGCAGATTTGCTGGCTCATGGCAGGTGAGCCGTTTATGAGCATTTTGCCTGCTCACTGACCCAGCCTTCAATATCAATGGAGCTTCGCAAACACACAAAGGCGTCCCCTTTTTGGACACTAAGTGCCCCTCTAATTCAGCTACTGTCACTTACGGAGGCAGCCTGGGCTTTAGTGTCTGAAGGTCAGATTGCAGTCACAGCTCTGCTATTGGTTGACCATAAACTCTGAGCAAGTTGCCTGATTTTTCTAAGCCATCATTGTCTCTTCATCTAGAGAAGTAGAAGAAGTAGAAGTGAAGTCACTCAGTCGTGTCCGACTCTTTGCGACCCCATGGACTGTAGCCTACAAGGCTCCTCTATCCATGGAATTTTCCAGGCAAGAGTACAGGAGTGAGGTTGCCATTTCCTTCTCCAGGGGATCTTCCCAACCCAGGGATCAAACCCAGGTCTCCCGCATTGCAGGCAGACGCTTTACCATCTGAGCCACCATGGACATTAATAGCAAGACCCCAGCCTCATGGGGATGTTCTGAGAGTGAATAGGATGATGGGAATAGGAAGATTTTGTAAATTTCAGAGCACTGCCCCTCCTCTCTTGCTATAAACCAGTGGTCAAGTCTGATAGAAACCATGCCAAAATAAAATTTTTTTAAGTCTTCTTTGTAGTTTTCTTATCAAGCATTTTCTTGGAAGCGTCCACTGTTTCCTTATATTCAGCAGCTTTGCCCACTGTTTGCAATGAGGGAATCTGAGGCACATCACATGACTTATCACTGGCAACCTAGAAAAGGATGGAGGCCTTCTGCAGGCCTGTCTCCTCATCCCACCCTAGAGCAGAGACGAGGGCGCCTCTTTCTCTCCTCTGGCTCAGATTCATTAGCTGCCCTATCATTTTCTGAAGGCCTGGTGCTCTGTAATGCTGCTGTCTGACTTCCCAGATTTATAGTCAGTCTCTAGCCCCTAACAATGTCTGGAGTCTAATTTGCATATTCACTTTCACTGTCCAATCCATATCCCCCAGGCCGCAGTCTGCTGGGGCTGGCTGTCACCCCTAATTGTGGTTTCTGCTCTTGCCTCTTCTCTCCAGGATGGGGGCACCTCTTAGGAGTTGTGGATTGGCGGTGGATTGTGGTGGATGAAAGAATGAGTAAGGAATCTGCACATCTGAAGGCTTGGTGGGGAGGGGGGTGCGATGGGTAGGTAGCAGTTCTGCTCCTGGAACAGAAAGGCTATCTTCTAGCTAAGAAGAGTCCAGTCCTGCTGGATGGTGTCAGAAACACATGTACTCCGCAGCTCTCTTTCCTGGTCATTTAAAGCAGCCCTCTAAAAAGGTTTGGAGAAATCTCCCTCCACCCTGCCCCACATCCTGTATGGCCTTCATCATATCCTGCCTTTGAGGGGCCCCTGGCGACGGTGGTAGGGAGGCTGCAACCTGGCTCCGCATCAGAGTAGAGCTCAGCCTCTCACCTTCACCCCCAAAGTAGGACAGCCCACCTTGGGCTTGCATGAGAAAGTGCCAGGAACAGGCTGTTCAGCTCTCTGGCTGAAAGAACGTATTTCTGGGGCAACACAAGTCTGGCTGATGGCGTCCACAGGAAGAGTAGCCCATGGGATTTGCTAGTGTGGTTGAGACCAGCCCTGCACGCCCTCTGCCAGCTACACATCTTGTATGTATCAGAGTTCAAACCCAGACCAGGTATGTCTTGCTGGTGCTTATTTGTGCTCACATGCTGCTTCCTCCTCCAAGAAGCCTAGCCCACCCCCTTGACACTGACGTAGTGGCCCCTCTCTCTCTGTTCCCTATTAACTCTACCCCTGTATCACTCTGGCCATTGTGTTTTCTTGGGTTTCTCCACTAGACTGTAAGTATCAAGTGTATCAAAGTGTAAGTGTCAAGTGTATAGATGTGTGTCGAGTGATTTTTCCTCAGCTTTGTAGCCTCAAAGCCCAGCACAATTCATAGCACACCCTGACTTGTCAACGATGCTCGTTGAAGAAATAAAAAGTCTGACTAAATAGGGAGCCATAGTCATTAGTTTCCTTTTAGAGACATCTGTTTATGCCACTCACAGGGATAGCACCAAAAAGTTGGGAAATACATTGGGATCTGTTTTACCTATGAAGTTTCTGCATCATGGAGCTTATCAGTTGTTTCTGATGTTGGCCTGCGTGCGTGCATGCTAAATCACTTCAGTCATGTCTGATTCTTTGCATCCCTATGGACTGTAGCCTGCCAAGCTCCTCTGTCTATGGGATTCTCCAGGCAAGAATACTGGAATGGTTGCCATGCCCTCCTCCAGGGGATCTTCCTGACCTACGTATTGAACCTGGGTCTCCTGCATCTCCTGCATTGGCAGGTGGGGTCTTTACCACTAGTGCCATCTGGGAAGCCCTTATGTTGGCCTACCTGCTGCTTAATAAAGATCTGAGCCCAGGCCTCTCCTCCTAGCATAGTTGCTGTGCCTTTGCTGC
Source organism: Muntiacus reevesi (assembly GCF_963930625.1). Lineage (NCBI taxonomy): Eukaryota > Metazoa > Chordata > Mammalia > Artiodactyla > Cervidae > Muntiacus > Muntiacus reevesi. The sequence goes on from NC_089249.1 coordinate 66,025,753, forward strand.
TGCTGCTGCTGCTAAGTCGCTTCAGTCGTGTCCGACTCTGCGACACTGTAGATGGCAGCCAACCAAGCTCCCCCGTCCCTGGGATTCTCCAGGCAAGAACACTGGAGTGGGTTGCCATTTTCTTCTCCAATGCATGAAAGTGAAAAGTGAAAGTGAAGTCGCTCAGTCATGTCCAACTCTTCGTAACCACATGGACTGCAGCCTTCCAGGCTTCTCCATCCATGGGCTTTCCAGGCAAGAGTACTGGAGTGAGGTGCCATCGCCTTCTCCGTGCTGCGCCTTTATGGGTCTCCAAATTTGTGTCTAAAATGAGAACATGGATTAGCTCGGAAAACATCAGTTGTCCCTCTTGCTGCCTTGTGATTCTGGAGCGCGTTCAGAGAATACCCCAAGATGGTAAAAGGTCTGGATATTCTTTAGATAATATTTAAGGGATTGTCAGTATTTAGGGATGGAGGAAGAAGATTCGGGGATATACCAGTTGTCTTGAATTATAGGAGGTGTTATAATATATAAGATAAAAAGGAGCAGACTCTCTCAAAAGGCCCTAAGGGCTAGAAAGAAGGCCAATTATTGTTCAGCAAATAATTATTAAGCATCTTCCATATGCAGGCACTATTCTAAGCAATGTTGTTGTTTAGTCGCTAAGTCATGTCCTACTCTTTTGAGACCCCATGGACTGTAGCCCACCAAGCTCCTCTATGTGTGGGATTCCCCAGGCAAGCATACCGGAGTGGATTGCTGTTTCCTTCCCCAAGCAATCTTCCTGACACAGGGACTGAACGTGCATCTCCTGCATTGCAGGAGGATTCTTTACTGCTGAGCCACCAAGGAAGCCCTATTCTAGGCAATAGGGATGCAGTAATGAATAGAAGAGACAAAAATCCTTACCTTCGTGGAGTTTACTGTCTAGTGAGCAGTGGCAATCCAAAAATAAAATAAATGTATTGCGTGGAGTTTCTTGGACTCCCAAAATGGGCTGCTTGGGAGCTAGTGTTTGCTGCGTTCAGGGTTACGTTTATAAATGAGTCACAAAGGACTCATATATGCATATTTATAGAGCTGGAACTGAGTGTTAGTTCAGTCGCTCAGTCATGTCCAACTCTTTGCCACCCCATAGACTGCAGCACGGGGGAACTAGGTGTCGGGCCCAGAATATATGATGTGATGAAAATGAACTGGACTAGTCGTCAAGAGTCCTGGCTTCAGATTTCACTTCTGCTACAGTCCAGCTGTGTGACTTCAAATACATTAATTTTAATATTTATAATTTGTTTCCAGTGACTGGTTAGACCAAAGCTTCTTAATGCCTTTTAGCTCTGCAATGTTATGAATCTAAGGCTAGTTAAGATGAGTGATCTCTCTGTATTCTAACACCTCTAGGCTTAATCATGGCCTCTACTCTGGTGAGTTTCATTCTAGGAGATAAGGTAGATGCCGTGGCTGTTTTTATGAAAGGCATGGAAACCCAATACTTCACAAACATGTATGGCAAGGGGTGGGTGCTTTTTCTTGATATCACTGTGATACTGAGGCTGAAGAAGGAGGACTTCAGAGGCTATGCAACTCGGTTGAAGAACCAATGAGAGTGAGTCAGAAGGAGGAGGAATTAGCAAACTGGAGAGATGGAACCTTTGATGAGCAGAGTGAGATGGGAGCAGAAGTAAGAGAGAGAGAGAAAACCCCTCAATGCAAAACCAGAAATCCCGGCTCATTCACCTGTAAGCCCTAATACTGACAAGTGGGGACGTTACCTGCAGTCCGGAGTCCAGTCACACAACTCATGTTCATTGACATGGACTCTGGAAAGTAGGCTAGAAGGATGAGTGGGATATAAGAGGACAGAGCTTCTACCTCCAGGTCCATGCTCTCCTCTGCAACATACACAAGACGGACTGCCTCCCAGGGGACTGAGGACTGCTTCCCTGTTAGCCTTGCTTCTCTGCCATCCTGACTGTTCCTGAGCTGAGCCCGTTTGGCTATAGAGAGAAAGCCTACAGGAGCACGTGCGGCTATAGAGAGAAAGCCTGCAGGTGTGGAGCAGATGCAGCTGAAGAGAATCTAGGGCTCCAGACTCCTCACTTCCAATAATACTGCTTTGCATTTTTAGGGCTGCTCTTGCCTTTCACTGTTTTCATGTCTATTGATAGCATCATGGTGCAGTAGCAAGAATGTGGGCCTGGAAGCTTCAAGTTCTGGGATTCTGGCATTTCATTTGGTTTTGAGTAATTCTGAGACTGATAAAACAGGGTTTCATCTCCTCTAATCTGCAAGTGAGGAAAGAAGAGTCACAGGGGACTCATTTGTCTGTATTTGTAGAGGTAGAACTAAGTATTGGGGCCAGGATATTATTATGAAATAATGAAAATGTCTTGGACTAGTAGTCAAGAGTCCTGGCTTCAGATTTCACCTCCCTTCTGTCCACCTGTGTGGCTTTTAAAATATTAATTTTCTGGTAGGCTTTATTATCTATAATACAAATAGGTAGGCCAGGAAAAGAAAATATGACAACAGATAACATCTTTGGTTCTGTTCACCGTTTCCATACCTGTGACAGACATGGCTAATCGATCGCAGCACACTTCTGCCCTCAGCAGCCGAGCGTTCTCAGGGCTGTGCTCCCAGGTGTCAGCAGCCACCACTGAGCATCCAAGTTCGCACACAGAAGGAAACTGCCTGTCATGCCCCAGCTGATTCACCGGGTTATTTTCTAGCCTAACGTTCTGGCCTCCTCCCTTCCAACTCATGCTGTTTCTACTAAGTCAGCCTGGAACATCCCTTTTCTACAGACATTTAGAAGAGATAATGGAATGAGACGATCTGTGTCCAGGTGCTTTTTCTCTCCTTTAGAGACGTGGTGTTCTTGAGTTTAATCTGAGGGTCAGTAGCACCATGGTGGTTACGAGAAGTGAGGGGGAAGCAGTGAGCGAGCCCTTTACTAAACTATAGAATGCGGTACATGTATAGACACTTAACAGTGAGCACCTGCTGTGTGCCAGGCACTGAGCTGACACATGGGGTAGAGCCTTATTTGTACTGGGTCAGGCCAGGAACTTGAGCACCCCACCAGGCATCTAGATCTTCTTCCTGCCCAGGGACAAAGAGCCTAGACTCTCTGGAGCAGACACATTCCCAGCTATGGACAGGGTGGCCCGGGACCTTAGGCAGGAGGTCAGTTTGTCCACCCCACACTTTCCATGTGCTCATTGCTCTTTTCTTTTGGCACATCTTTCTGTTACCCCTTTACTCACTCATCTGCTCTTTGGCTCTCTTATTTTTGGTTATCACTTAATAAAGTTCTGCTGCCATAAAGAAAGTGAGAAGTAAGGAGTCACAGTCGGGAGTAACACTGGCAGTGAGAGCTGGCAGCACGGGCAGCAGCAATCCGGGCAGAAGGAGGAGGCATCTGGATACGGCTGTCCACGGCAGTGATCCACTCTGGGGGCCAGCACACAGCTACAAGTCTGCTTCTCCAACCTTACATCTTGTCCCCGAAGGCTCAGGCTTTCCATTGCCCAGGCTCTGGGAAGATTAACGTGTCATCTTTAAAGCACTTGGCACTTCTTGGAATAAGCCATGCTGTGAATTCAGACATTGGTATAGATTGAACTCATTAAATCTCTGACACCCTCCACGCATTAGAATTCTTAGAGCCCTGTTCTGTTACATCTTCCGTGTCCTTTGCTAGTTGCCAGCTGGTCTCATAGACAAGCAAATTGCTGGCAGGGTTTGGTTAAGACACTGTACTTAGCCCATCTTTAAATACTGGTGATTGACAAGTCCCCCTCAAAGGGGCTATTTGAAAAGATTTAGTGTTGAGGCTTGCTATGTTTATACATTCCTTCTGTTCCTTCTTACAAATGCAGGAACCTCTGGGGATTTCCTGGGTCTTGGGAGACTAGATCTCTTCTTAATACATCAAAAACCAGCTTTTGGAAAGTGGGTTTGGTCTGTGCTGATTCTAAAATACCTCAGATTATTAACCTTTGCACTATCTCTGTGGAATGCATACAGATTGTAAATCTATTTAGAGGAGAGGGAACACATTTGGGCACCAGCCTCCCTGTCCTCTGGACAGATGTCCTGGTGCTGAATTAGAAGCACTCTGTGCCTGTGTCAGTTGGGGCTGGTAACCCAGGACCTGCCACCCTAGTGGAAACCACTCCGTCTGAAATCCCCTCTGGCCCAATTGCCTCTCCACCCCTTTCCTGCCCTGACCACAAAAGGAGACTAAGAGGGTGCCATCTCTCTGCTCTTTCTTTGAGTCTTTAAGGAAAATGTCTTCACCCAACACGTCTCATGCTATGAGCTAAATAGAAAACAATGGAAGCTTATTCCTTATTGTTAGTGAAACAGAGGAGGGACAATGCATACTTTCATTAAATTGTGATCTGGAAGGATTCAGGTGACGAAACCTGAATCTTCATCAAAATGGTATTTTCTGCTATCACATCTCCCAGCTTTAGCTATGGCAGTCAGTTAACCATTCCCAACATACCTTTGTTCAGAAAGAAGTTATTTTCAGTTTTGGACTTTGAAAACAAAATAATGCATTTTCACGATGTCATTGCTATAAGACTCTAGTTATAGATTATATATCCCTGCCCCTCAGACTCCCTATTTTCATTTTTCTTCTGGGGAAGGCACAAACCTGTCCACACAGGCATGTAAAGAAAATTCCTACTGAAGTAGGTTCTACCCAGAAGACATCTGGAGAAGATAAAACCCTGTAGGTGGACTGAACTCTTTCAGGAAACTTGTAGGAACCTCAAAATTGGCCTAATTAATGTTTTTGCATAGTAAATATACCTGTTTTCATTGTAGACTTAATTAGCTGCTTTAAAAATAATTCTTCAGGTGAAAGATGTTAATGGCTTCTCATCCTGACCTGCTGAGCACAGCTAGAGAACCTGATAGTTTTAGGCCAATAAAAGGAAGTGGTACTTTACACTGTAGGTAGTAAATGTGTGAAAATCGTTACTCCTAGAAACAGTATAGGCTGAAATTATAAATAGATTCCAGGAATGAACTTTTAGAGTCATAGATGACAAGTATATATTGGGTTAAGGAACAGGATGAGTTAGGGAACATTTTCCACATGCTTAAGTTAACATTAGAGATGAGTCTCCCATATTCCCCATAACCCTTGGTGACACCACTGTCAGGGGCTCCGGGTAAGGTGGAGTGAATGTTGGTCTGACTCACTGAGGTGTTTTAAATTCTCATACTCAATTCTTTTTTTTAAGCCATTTTAACCAATCGAACCTCTTGTTTTTTTTCTTTTTTTCATTATTTTCTTTCTTTCTGCTGTTGATGATTATGATGTTCTGATCGTTTCAACCAGCCACTTTTTCAGAATTCTCTGAAGTGGTCTGAAAAACCTACAGGGGATTAGTGGAGAAAACATAAAAATTCTAAGTAGGAATAAAGAAAAAAAGCTTACAGGGTACTACAGTCCAACCATAAGACAGGACCGTTGAGCTCCAACCCTGCCTCTGCCACTAACTAGAGTGTCAGAGTGGCCCTGGAGTGTCACTGCATTTCTCCTGCCTGGTTTTCTTCTCAAAAGAAAGGGAGTTCAGTCAAATGCCCTCTGAGTCCCATTGCTGGTGAAATTCTCTGAATCTATAAATAAGTATGTTATGCACATTCATTCAGGTAATTCGTAGAGTAAAAGAATAGTGGGGTGGAAGGGCTGTTTTGTCTTATTTTACAATAGAGATAAAGTAGAGAATTTCCCCCTTCTGATAGGAAATGGGCATTGTAAGGGCGGTTCAAGGAAGCCGGTGTCAGCACCAGGAAACTCATAACTTCCTTTTCTTTGAATTTGGTAGATGATGTGAGACAGAGAGGAGGGAACTCACAGTGTGTGTAAGAGTGAGGCAAAATCTGAATTCTAATGTGGCCCAGTCACCAGCAGATTCCAGCCTTTCTATGGTAAAATGGAAATAAAATGGAACTTGTGGCATTGTGATGAGGCTGAAATGAGGTTAGTGGCATAAAGTTCTGTCCAGTTTCTCGTATAGAGTCAGTGCTCAATAAATCATAATGTTTAGAGAAAGGAGAGAGGTGTTCCAAAACAGAACAGCTATAATGGCAAGCTCCTTCAGGGAAGGAGAAGCTGGTGCAGCTGAAGGAAGCAGCTTGGGAAAAGTTGCAGCCTGCAGTCCACAGCTGTGCAAAGTCTTCTGCAATTAATTAGGCATGAAATTAGCAGTGGAAAACATTCCTAACCAGTAAAAGTCAGATTCAGTGTTTCACATTATATCCACGTTTTCTTTTCTTTAAGATTGCTCAGCTTTGCATATAACATTATGCAAAAGTTGTACATGTTTTAATAAATCAGTGGACATAACTGTTACATACACTTGTGGAGTTTGGGGAGAGATCTCCACAGAAGCAGATGTCTTGTTTGGTTCACATCATTGTCATCTACAGCCCCCCTGGTGGCTCAGACGGTAAAGCATCTGCCTGCAGTGCGGGAGACTCAGGTTCGATCCCTAGGTTTGGAAGATCCCCTGGAGAAGGAAATGGCAACCCACTCCAGTACGCCTGCCTAGAAAATTCCATGGATGGAGGAGCCTGGCGGGCTAAGGTCCATGGGGTCCCAAAGAGTTGGACACGACTGAGCAACTTCACTTTCACTTTCTTTCATTTTCATTGTCATCTACTGGCAGAGTATGTAAATTGCAGGTTCTTTCAAGAAATTGTACCTTTTGGGTATATCTTTAGGAAAGATAAACCTAAAGTTACACAAGAACAGCAATCAACCTTTCCTGAGATGTAACCTGCTCTTCAGAAAGAAACGAAAAGGGCCTTATTAGGAGTTTCAGGCACTGCATTCAGCTCCTGGATCAGGACATTCAGCTCTGCAAAGCTCAGCCCTTATTCACCACAAAAAATGCCAAGAGAAGAACACTGGGGTCCAGACTCTAGCAGAAATACTGTTCTCAAAGTTGAAAAGGAAGCCACTTTGTCCTTCTTAGAGTCAGCAATGCTCCTTTCCTGCCAAGATACTGCCAATTTAATAAACAACCCATACCTTCTCACATTGTTGGAAGCACAGTTGCCCAGCAAATACCCAGTGCTGCTGATAACCTTGGACTGGCCCCAGAGATTGTCCCCATACCCCTGAAGAGATACATAGGACAGTGGACATCCTTACAAACTGCTCTTCCTGCTTTCATCATGCTTCATCTTAAGAAGCCAGCAGATATTATGAAATATTGTTTCATCACACTGAGAAGCCAGCATTATAACTCGGGTCACTGTTTATCTAATAATACTTGGGGGCCATTAGCAACAAAACTGACCTTCCTGGCTCACATAGTTGATGAATTATACTATCCTTTATAGTAGCTCCTTCACAGCAGACAACTGGAAGCGTGTGGCTTTTTAACTTGGTGCCTTCATCTCAACATGAAAATCTTTGTCTAGTTGGGCAGAGTAACTTAGTGAGAACAGCTGTTAGGTGGAGAACTGTGCAGTGGAGGGAGGCAGAGGAGATTCTTCCTCTGCTGCGCCTTCAGTGGTACAAGGATAGGGAGAAGACTTGGGAAAGCCCCTTGTAATGATGGCTGACACTCAGCAGCCACTTCCTGTGACCGCACTTCCTGTGACCACACTTCCTGTGACCACACTTCCTGTGCCCTGTATGACCGTCTCGTTTAACGCTCAGCAGTCACCCTATAAAGGTAAGTAGTCGTATTATCCCAATTTTACAGATGAGGGAACCACAACATGAAAATTACATCATTTGCCTAAGGTCACACTGTTACACTGCACTGTCGGATTTTGAATTCAGGCAGTGGCGGTCAACGCCAGTGTCTCATTCTCTGCATACTGTGAGTGTTGGGGGAGAAGAGAATTGGAACCACCCCTCCCAGTGACAAAGTGAGGACAGGAAAACCACTTTTCAATTGTTTACTGAGCCACTTAGTCCCCATGGTACACAAAAGTAATAAGATATCACTGAACATACCCACTTTATTACAAGTTTTCATGATGGTAACTAATAAATGCTGAATCTTCATAGCCACTTACCATACATACATAGCATACATAGCATTTACCATACATAGCACTTACCATAGAGACATCTGCTAAAAAATTTTAAAAACTGGAGAAAACTGTACTTAGGTGAGCTTTTAAGGCCTTCCTGACTTTCAGTCTCAAATTGAAGTAGAAGGCTTTCTCAACTGAAATCAACAGCTTTGATCAGAGTGAAAGCAATGCATATTCATCCCTGTCACTGCAAAATTTAAGACCTAGATCTTCTGAGTTCAGCTGAACGTCTCCTGCTATGTGGGGGCAGGGCTTTTTCAAGTCGCGTCTCCATCCCAGACAGATCATAAGCTTAGACCCTGCAATCGGCACACTGTCACATAACCTTGCTTTTTCTCTCATAAAGTGCACGGGATTTTGGAGGTATCTAATTGGGAACTTCTTCAACATCTCTTAGAGATCATCTAGCTTACTCAGAATCCCAGTGATATGGAACCTCATGCAGTTGTATACATTGTCTCTATTCTCTGTCATACTGGGCCCATATCTGTCAAATTTTATCCTGTCCATGAATCCCAGTTCTACCCACAAGGACCCCCAAGATAATGCCTTCTCAGAGATCCACATGGCTGTTGAGGAAGTGGTCGTACCCACCAAGTCTCTGCTCTCCCCATTAGCCTTCCTCAGCCCCTTTCCATCCTATTGCTCTCCTATTGATGGTAGGTTTCAGGACATGGGCCCAAATGCTAAGAAAAAGTGATATCTGTGTCTGTCATGCCCTCCATGCCAGCAAGCTGCCTCTCTTGAGTCAAGGAATGCAGTAAACAAGTCTTGGTGGAGGGTTTCCCAGCATGGCATTTTCGTCACTGGATGTTGACTCTCCTTGGGCCTCTTCCCAGACTTCATACAACACTTGGAGCAAGGAAAACTGACCTTGAAACTATTTGGTCTCCACGAAGCCACTGTCTGCTGGAGGGTTCTGTTATCTATTGATGGGAAGGGCCAGTATTTTCCTCTCTCTGACACCCTCCCTCCCCAACATGGGGCAGTGGAGTTGCATCAACCCCAGAACAATCTGGCCCTACCTATTGGGATGTGAGTCCACTGCCTTCTGGGCTGCTGGCATTGCCTTCTACTGCTGCTGCTTCAGTCGTGTCCGACTCTGTGCGACCCCATAGATGGTAGCCCACCAGGCTCCCCCATCCCTGAGATTCTCCAGGCAAGAACACTAGAGTGGGTTGCCATTTCCTCCCCCAGCTCATGAAAGTGAAAAGTGAAACTGAAGTCGCTCAGTTGTGTCCGACTCTTAGCGACCTCATGGACTGCAGCCTACCAGGCTCGTCTGTCCATGGGATTTTCCAGGCAAGAGTACTGGAGTGGGGTGCCATTGCCTTCTCCATTCTTGTTCAATTTGGAGGATCTATAAAAGAGCATCCTGGAGCAGGAGTGGGTGGTAGACCAAGTTATCCAACCAGGGCCTACCCATGTGGTTGTTTTGGCATCAACCAGGCTTAATAATAGCATCTTGGTCAGGTTTGGTGCCTCTGAGTTCCTGCCACGGTGTCTGCTCTGCAGATGGATGCATAATCTAAGAGAAGGAACATAGGGCTGGGAAACAGGAAACCTGGAGATTAGACAGAGGAATATTACTGTCACTTAAACTGCTGTGTTATCTTGGGGAAATCATCTGTCTTCTCAGTTCTTCATCTGAATTATGGGGTTAATATGCCTGTTTTACATTAATCCAGGATTTGTCAACAATAACACTATTGATATTTTGGCCCAAATAATTCTTTGGCGGGGGCCTGAGTGGGGAACTGTCCTGGGAATCGCAGCATGTATAACAGAAGGCCAGGCCTCTGACCGCCAGATGCCAGTAGCATTTCCACCTTATGGCAACCTGAAGTGTGTCTAGACATTGCCGAGTGTCCCCAGGTGGGCAAAACTGCCCCCTGTTGAGAGGCACTGCATTTACTGATAAGATTATCTGGATATATGAGGTGACAATGTGTGCAAATACAGGACATCATAGTTGACATCATCAGTCTTTTGACATTTTGGTGTTTTCTGATTTGACTATAACTCTGTAGAAGCAGAAACACACTCTTCCAACAACACAAGAGAAGACTCTACACATGGACATCACCAGATGGTCAACACTGAAATCAGATTGATTATATTCTTTGCAGCCAAAAATGGAGATGCTCTATACAGTCAGCAAAAAGAAGGCCAGGAGCTGACTGTGGCTCAGATCATGAACTCCTTATTGCCAAATTCAGACTTAAATTGAAGAGAGTGGGGAAAACCACTAGACCATTCAGGTATGACCTCAATCAAATCCCTTATGACTATACAGTGGAAGTGAGAAATAGATTTAAGGGACTAGATCTGATAGAGAGACTGCACGATGACACTGTTCATGACATTGTACAGGAGACAGGAATCAAGACCAACCCCAAGAAAAAGAAATGCAAAAAAGCAAAATGGCTGTCTGAGGAGGCCTTACAAATAGCTGTGAAAAGAAGAGAAGCAAAAAGCAAAAGAAAAAAGGAAAGATATATCCATTTGAATGCAGTTCCAAAGAATAGCAAGGAGAGATAAGAAAGCCTTCCTCCGCGATCAGTACAAAAAAATAGAGGAAAACAATAGAGTGGGAAAGACTAGAGATCTCTTTAAGAAAATTAGAGATACCAAGGGAACATTTCATGCAAAGATGGGCACAATAAAGGACAGAAATGGTATGGACCTAACAGAAGCAGAAGATATTAATAAGAGGAGACAAGAATACACAGAAGAAATGCACAAAAAAGATCTTCACGACCCAGATAGTCATGATGGTATGATCACTCACACTCACCGAGAGCCAGACATCCTGGAATGTGAAGTCAAGTGGGCCCTAGGAAGCATCACTATGAACAAAGCTAGTGGAAGTGATGGAATTACAGTTGAGCTATTTCAAATCCTAAAAGATGATGCTGTGAAAGTGCTGCACTCAATATGCCAGCAAATTTGGAAAACTCAGCAGTAGTCACAGGACTGGAAAAGGTCAGTTTTCATTCCAATCCCAAAGAAAGGCAATGCCAAAGAATGCTCAAACTACCACACAGTTGCACTCATCTCACTCGCTAGTAAAGTAATGCTCAAAATTCTCCAAGCCAGGCTTCAGCAATACGTGAACCGTGAACTTCCAGATGTTCAAGCTGGTTTTAGAAAAGGCAGAGGAACCAGAGATCAAATTGCCAACATCTGCTGGATCATCGAAAAAGCAAGAGAGTTCCAGAAAAACATCTATTTCTGCTTTATTGACTATGCCAAAGTTTTTGACTCTGTGGATCACAATAAACTATGGAAAATTCTGAAAGAGATGGAATACCAGACCACCTGACCTGCCTCCTGAGAAACCTGTATGCAGGTCAGGAAGCAACAGTTCAAACTGGACATGGAGCAACAGACTGGTTCCAAATAGGAAAAGGAGTACGTCAGGGGCAGTATATTGTCACCCTCCTTATTTAACAGAGTACATCATAAGAAACTCTGGGCTGGAGGAAGCACAAGCTGGAATCAAGATTGCCGGGAGAAATATCAGTAACCGCAGATATGCAGATGACACCACCCTTATGGCAGAAAGTGAAGAAGAACTAAATAGCCTCTTAATGAAAGTGAAAGAGGAGAGTGAATAAGTTGGCTTAAAGCTCAACATTCAGAAAACTTAAGACCATAGCATCCGGTCCCATCACTTCATGGCAAATAGTTGGGGAAACAGTGGCTGACTATTTTTCTGGGCTCCAAAATCACTGCAGATGGTGATTGCAGCCATGAAACTAGAAGACACTTACTCCCTGGAAGGAAAGTTATGACCAACCTAGACAGCATATTAAAAAACAGAGACATTACTTTGCCAACAAAGGTCTGTTTAGTCAAGGCTATGGTTTTTCCAGTAGTCATGTATGGATGTGAGAGTTGGTCTATAAAGAAAGCTTAGCACTGAAGAATTGATGCTTTTGAACTGTGGTGTTGGAGAAGACTCTTGAGAGTCCCTTGGACTGCAAGGAGATCCAACCAGTCCATTCTAATGGAAATCAGTCCTGGGTGTTCATTGGAAGGACTGATGTTGAAGCTGAAACTCCCAATACTTTGGCCACCTGATTCGAAGAAGTGACTCATTGGAAAAGACCCTGATGCTGGGAGGGATTAGGGGCAGGAGGAGGAGGGGACAACAGAGGATGAGATGGCTGGATGGCATCACCGACTCAATGGACATGGGTTTGGGTGAACTCCGGGAGTTAGTGATGGACAGGGAGGCCTGGCGTGCTGCAGTTCATGGGGTCGCAAAGAGTCGGACACGATTGAGCAACTGAACTGAACTGTAGAAGCAGAAAGTTGTTGTTTAATCGTAAGTCATGTCCTACTCTTTTGCAACCCCATGGACTGTAACCCACCAGGCTCCTCCATCCATGGAATTTCCTAGTCAGGAACACTGGAGTGGGTTGCTATTTTCTTCTCTAGAGAATCTTCCTAACCCAAGGATTGAACCCATGTTTCCTGCATTGGCAGGCATACTCTTTACCACTGAGCCACCAGGAAAGCCAGAAGCAGAAAGTAGGAACCACATATTCTGTACCATATCCCTACTTGGTCCCACACTTGATAAGTCCATTCTTTACTTCATGCAATTCAGGTGTTTCCTTTTTTTAACATATTTAGTATCAACTGTGTGTTAGGTGAAGAGCCAGAAAAATGAGTGAAAATGAAAGTGAAGTCGCTCAGTCTGTCCCACTCTTTGCCACCCCATGGATTGTAGCCTACCAGGCTCCTCCATCCAAGGGATTTTCCAGGCAAGAATACTGGAGTGGGTTGTCATTTACTTCTCCAGGAGATCTTCCTGACCCAAGGATTGAACTCAGGTTTCCCGCATTATAGGCAGACACTTTACCATCTGAGCCACTAGGGAAGTCCTTTTTTCAACATATTTAGTATCAACTGTGTGTTAGGTGAAGAGCCAGAAAGATGAGTAGCCATGCCTATTTTCACGGATGATAAATTCCAATGGGAGGAATATTTAAACACAGAAATGACTGGAATGCAGAGTATACATACCTAAGACCAGAAAAAGGCACCCAGGTAGCAGAGAGAAAATACTCATATAAGAGGTGCTTTTGGGGACAGGTCCTGAGGGTCGAATGGGATTTCAGTAGGGAACAGTGTGATTAAGCGCAGAGAAGCACATAGGATTAGACGACAGGGCAGCAGGAGATAAGACCCTGTGGCCTGTTCATGAAGGCTCCAAATGCCATGTTTACATATTGTCTTTAGCTTGATGGGGGAACCATGGAAAATTTCTGAGCAGTGGGATGGCAGGGTCAGAGCTGTATTGAAGGACTTTGGCAGTAGTGTCAGGGATGTATCTGAGTGAGGAAGGGCCTAGTACAAGATGCCTGAGGGACCAGACTAGAGTGATAGTGGTTGGAGTGGGGGACGAGGAAGTGGAGAAGAAGGTACAGGGGAGAAACAACAGAACTTGTAGGAGGTGAAGGAGGAAGGGAAGGAGGCAAAGAGGACATTGAATCTGATCCCTGAGAAAGAGGTTTCCATTAATAGAACAGGATGAGATGGAGGAAGAACCAGGAACCAGGATCTTTGGGCACTGGAGAGGGGCCAGGGAAAAGCATTAAATGCATGTGTTTCCCAAATCCTTCCACATCCATGCATGATGCAGTCTAGCACACTTCATGTGGGAAAAGGCACACCGTTGTTTGCACAATGCTTTTTTTCTCAATGGAGATGGGCCTCTCAAATCCATTTATCATTTTTGAGGGACTACTTATGTCCCTAACATTCAGTGAAAAGAGGTGGGGTGGGGGGAAGCTCAGCTTAGGGCCTGAGTCCCTGTGCAAAGCATCTTTTATAAGCAAAAAGAATCAGAGCTTGGAATTAACTAAGTAACAGTAGGAGCAGAGTTGCATGCAGAGTATATGCCATATGCTGTTTTTTCCTAATATTCTAACAGTACACCGGGACGCTCTAAATCCATATACACAAGAGTGTGCCCACAGCAGGAGCTCTGAGCTTGAATTGGTCCAGCTGAGTGGGCTTCCTTCCACTGCTCACACAGTCAGGAAAACAGAGCCTGGACCCTTGAGTGTTGGAGCAGGTATCCCCATGCTTATGTTGCCACAAAAGGCTTCACCCTTCCCAGGGACTCCTCTGTCACATTCCCATCTTGTCCCGTCAGCAGGTGATAACGGTTTTGGTTTATTTTTTCTTTGCCCCCACCCTCACCCTTTATGTTATTTTATTTCAGCGCACTCTGCAATTATGTTGAGATTCTTAAATGCATCTAAGAAGGGACAATCAAAGGGATGGCTCCCAGACACCCATCCGTCTTCCACTCTACATACATGTTTAGTCATTAATATTTATCTGCTAATCAGCTAAAGAGATGCTTCTTGCATATGTGGGACTGTCACAGGAAAGATGGCCATCCTGCCTCAGCCATTCTCAATGACAGCCCCATGTTCGGTTCACTCTCAGGGGGAGAGTGGGAGGAGAGGTCCAAGGACCAAGTCCTCTGGCTCTGGTTTATAGAAGTTGGCAGTGGGAGCCAGCTGTGAAACTTCTTCCCTCTGTTCTCCAGCAGCGATCAAAAAACCACTCCTTACCTGTGGATAACTTTTCACAATTGATTGAACATTTTCATCTGCATTAGCCCAGCCAGCTGGCATGATGGAAACTAGCACAGGTAGTAAGTTGCCCCTGCTTTGTCGGGGACTGAGGTACAGAGCGGTGCGTGACTCACCCAGGGCCACACAATTCGTTTGTGCCAGAACAAAGATCCAGTCCTCTGTCCAGGCTCCGGCCCCCTGGTGACCTCTGTCAAGTCCATCACCTTTGCTTACCTTTCTCCTGCTGCAGGCTTCCCCTGGTCCATTTCTTTGTTGATTGGGGCTGCCATGGAGTGAAGAACCAACAAGGGAGGAAAAAAATAAATGCATAAAATAAGTGACTTGGGGATGAATAAATAATGCTTTGTATAATAAATAACAAATTAAATAATAATAAATAAATAGTACTCAGATAATACTTTGAGTGAATAAATGAATGAGGAATGAATTATCTAGAGGAATAAATAAAGAAATGAAAGGATAAGATGTACAGAGAAGCAAAGTGTAGCTGCTGGGAGTAGATCTAATTATGGTGTCAAAATGACATTTGTTGGCCGAACTCTCCTAATTCTCATTCTACCCA